>NC_047659.1:83461354-83789688 GCF_011762505.2 Arvicanthis niloticus | reverse complement strand
CTCATAGATTTTTTTTTTTTTTTTTGCAAGAAGTGCTGTAGGTAATTTGGGAGCGCATGCATGGCAGGTCTGCATCATATCAGTTATATAACCCAAACTTAAAAAAAAAATAGTATATTCAGGTGACACCTAGTTTGAAGCATTGGTAATACAAGCTGTAAGATACTCTTCCTAAATTTTGTATTAATTATAACAATTATATGTACAATAAATCATATATGAAAAGCATAATATATTTCTTCATCATTTTTATGTCTATTTATTGTTTGTTATGCTTTTTATATTATAATTTTCTCATTTTTCTTCTTATATAGTTATAAACAAAGCTTAGAAAATATTATTTTGTAATTTATTACTAAATCAGTATTTCCACTTTTCAGCTAGAAAATATTCAAAACATTTATAATGACTTACAGGTTGAATATATTTCTTTGCAAAAACAATAACTAGAAAAAGAGGGAGTACAGCATTTTTAATATACACATGTGCAATAGTAATTTACATCTTCTAGGCTCAAAAATATGTACTGTCTACAATTATTAAAATTTTACTACTTTTCTCTGTAATTGACCACAAAGCTTACTTTTCAATTATAACTACCTGTAAAACTCATAGAAATAGTCAAATCTGCCTGTCATTGACTAATTCAGATAATAAAAATCTTGAATTCTTGAATTTATCCAACTAAAGATCTTTGTTTTGTATATTTCTGTTGTTGAACAGATTCTGAGCAGTTCACAAGGCATGAATTAAGGTGGTTGTGCAGATTAGAAAGAGTTACCTCTACCTCTGAGGACCAGTGTAAAAGAGTAGTTTCCAACATTTGAAATGATAACAAAGCATGTTAGAGTGTGAGGTCCAGCAGTTGCCATCAGTTTCATATGGCATCTGACAGAAATCATATTTTAGGTTGGAATTACTGCTTTTCAGTACTTTCAGAAACCAGAAATTCTTTAGCAAAAATTGATCAGGTCTGAATGGAATACTTGAGGAAGCATTGTACAGTAGATATTTAAAACATTAAGTTGAAGAGACTTTTGAAATAGATTTTTTAGTAAATTAAAATATATTTTTTTCCCATGAAATTCAGGCAGAGTCACACGGGAAAGAGGGATTCGAACCTGGAGAGAGAGAGAGCCCTCTGCAGGTGGCTACCTTAGCCGCTGTGCCACCGCTGGCTTAAATTAAAATATTTAATTAAGCGACAATCACATCATTTATTTTTTCCATTTTCTCCTTTGTATCCCTCTCATGTCTGAAAACTCTTCCAAACCCAAATTCAAGGGCTCATTTTCTTTTACTATTTTCATATATACATATGAATTATATGTACACATATCTATACATATCATATAAAATATACATAAAACCTGCTTAGTTTATTCAATATTGTTTGCATGTATGTGTATCTAAAGAAGTTACTCAGTACAGAATAAAAATGTTTACCCTCAAGAATGTTCTATTTTAATCTGAAACTCTTAAACTGTCAATGAAACTTAAAGCCCTAAAAAAGAGTCTCCTCATTGCAACCTTCATCTCATTATTTCTAAGTGTATAAATGACAGGATTCATAGAAGGAGTGATAATGGCATCAAAAATTGCTAAAAATTTATCTATGGGTAATGTAGGGAAAGGCCACACATAGACAATAATGCAAGGACCAAAGAAGAAAACAACCACTGTGATGTGAGCCGAGAGAGTGGAGAGCGCCTTGGAGGAAGCACCCGAGGAGTGTTTACGCACAGTGACCAGGATGAAGACATAAGACACGATCAGGATGAAGAAAGTGGCCATGGAGATGAAACCACTGTTGGCAGTGACCAGGAACTCCAGTCTGTATGTGTCTGTACACGCGAGCTTGATGAACCGAGGAAAATCACAATAAAAGCTGTCCATTTTATTAGCTCCACAGAAGGGTAAATTTACAACAAAAGCCAATTGGGCCACAGAATGGATAAGGCCAATGGTCCAAGCAAGAGCCAAAAGAACAATGCACATTCTGAGACTCATGATGGTCAGGTAGTGGAGGGGCTTACAGATAGCAATGTACCTGTCATAGGCCATGACTATGAGCAATACCATCTCTGTTCCCCCGACAGTGTGAATGAAAAACATCTGAGTGATGCAGCCATTCAAGGAGATGACTTTGTGCTTTCTGAAGAGGTCATAAATCATCTTTGGAGTAGCGATGCTGGACACACCTGTATCAATGAAGGAGAGGTTTGCCAGCAGGAAGTACATGGGGGAGTGCAGGTGATGGTCTGAGATGATTGTGAGCACAATAAGCAGGTTTCCCAGCATGCTTGCCACATAAAACACTGTGAAGAACAGGAAAAGGAGAATCTGGATTCTCCATGAATTGGTGAGGCCTAGCAACAAAAATTCTGATACCACTGAGCGATTTCCTCCATCCATCAACTTGTGGAAGCTTGACCATGAGTTGACTGTTACCTGAAGGGCATAAGAGGGGAAAATTAATTCTTATGCAGAAGGGTTTTCTTGGTTGTAAAGTAATGAGCCAAATTAAACATTAAACCAACCTGTTGTTTTACAGTGCGATTATACAGAATCACAGAGAGACAAGGCACAGAATTTTTCTCTGCTTACATATTTAGGGTGAGTTGATAATTTAAACCTAAATTTACTATGCCAGCGTATAATCAAGAGAGGAAAAATAGAAGCAAATCACTTGGGCCTCTAAGGAGAGTCAAAGAAGCTGTCCAGGCTCTTGTCCTCATCAACTTCCACATGAGAAATTACCTGTATGCATGCTAAAAGAAATCTGTGCTTTCTGCAGCTATGCCTTGCTTACTTACTTTGTTCTGGATTTTATTTTGTCTAAATTACTGATACATCTTGTTTTCCTAGTTTTTCAGTATTCTCATAAATGAAAAAGATAATTTAAAAAATATTAAAAATCTTTGCTTAGTTAAACTAGTACTTTTTCATTAATTACATTTGTTCTTAGATAATTTTATACATATGTGCAATGCATATGACCACTCTCATCCCATCCCTCAGCATGTTACATTTATTCCATTCACAGGAATAAAGACTATATGAAGCAGAGAAGCTGATAATAGAAGTTAGAAAATATTGCTATGAAAAACTAAAAAGGCAAGAAAAAGAAGAAAGAAATATAGAATAAAAATATGAAAATATTGTGTACTTTTCCTATGTAATACTTGTTTGTGATAAGCATGCTACCTTCAGTTTATAGCCAGCTTGGAGCCTCCTGTAAACATCTTCTGCAAAAGCATGAGCACAAGTCACACATGCTCATTTGATTTTCTTCTCTCTGCTTCTACAACAAAAAAAATCATGTCAAGAATAGGTTGTAGCTTAATGTGAGGTAAAATAATTTATGACCAATAGCTGTAGGCAGATCCTCTCTCCACAGGTTGGACTGATGTGTACTGTGAACCCTGTGCTCACACATTTGTTTTACTTACACGGCAATGCTTTAAGTGGGAGAGTTTTTCCAGGCTTAGAGGAGGATAACTTCAATTCTGATGAAGAGCATCACCGTTTCCAAAACAAAGAGCCTTATCTTGTTTTTCCCCAGTAAAAAAGCTTCTAATTAGTGTGGTCCACTGAGTCTACTGTCACCCAGGGAATAAAACGGACAAAAGGCATGAAGAACAAAAGCAGCTCACACCTAGATGTTTAGAATAATTTTTGTCTCAGAATGAGTGACTAAAGTAACTGATGAGAAATTCAACCCCTCAGAAATCTGGGCGGCAGATATGCTAGACAGAGGAGTCAGCTACTCATTCTAAAATTAGTGAGGAAAACTCATTAAATGAGAAGTCAGGGCACACCAAGCTGTCATTCCCTCTGCCAATCTGTGTCATCCAGTTCTATTCAGTTGCAATCCCAGACCTTAGGCTATAGATATTCCTATCTGAAATATGTTCAAATAATTGAGTGATAATTACTAAGTAGAAGAGGTATTGTTATGTCACAACATTTTCTTTCTTTCTTTTTTATGTCACAACATTTTCACCCAACTCTCTGTGACCATATTTAACAATTAGGTACATTTTATAATTTTCCTAAAATAGTATTTTCTGTATTTCTATAATATTCATCATCCTTCAGATTTTAATGTTCCAAGACAATTCCTATGAAAATATACAATGTACAGACTTCAAGAGCACTGCCATATTGTCCTTCAACCTAATGTGTGAAGGGAAGAAAGAAGGGGCATCCAATGTAGAACATGCAGCCAATAAATTTTTTCTTTTTACCAGCATATTTGGATAAAATACAGTGGTTATCATTACACAGACAAGTGATGACCAATTTTTATGAGATGAGGAATAATGGAAACCCATACAGAGTTGGCTAGAATAAAGACTAATTTACATGCTAAATGAATATGTGGAGATTCCTCAATTAAAAAAAAAACAAAAACTGATATTGGCATGTCAATACAATGCTTGCATGATCATATTGATTGCTGCATTATTGAGATTACAGTGCAATCTGTCAAAAAAGGAACTGTAGGAAATATTCTGAAAATATTTTTCAATAAACTAGAAAACATAGAATGACAAAATATTTACAGATGCCAGACCTACTGACATTCAACCAGAATGGTGCCTACAACCAACCAAGAAAATATCTGAGCAATGAGATTGAAACAATAAGAAATTTCCCATCTATGAAATGCACAAAGCCAGGGAAATTCGCTGATGTACCCTATAATTCCATTAATTAAGGTCTAATTCCAATGTGTTTCACACCATTTTATAAAATATAAAGGGTAGAAACATTTTCAGACCCTTCTTCAATATCAGTGTTACCCTGATATTAGAACTAGGGAAGAACATGATAAAGGAAAATAGCCAATTGTTCTTTTTGTTCAAGAATCAAAAAATGAAAAAAAAATGGCCCTTAAAAAGAAATACAAAAGGAAATACAGTATCAACATCTTCTTATCATTATTTGCAAACATGAGAAATATCTTTGAGAAAATATAATATTCCATCTTAAATATAATTCCTGAAGAAACTAGAAATAAAAAATCATACTTGAGAGTATGATCAGCTATCTATGAAAGTTTGAGAGATAATATTGTATTAATATAGAAGTAAAAATAATTATTCTATTTTCAGGTATAAATCCATTGATCCATCCATTCATCTCTCCATCCACCATTCATTCACCTATCATCTATCTATCCATCTACTTATAGAACAGCAAATATTCTCGATAGTGGTGATAAATACATCCTGGAATGGAAAAGAGCCTCTTTAATAAGCAATCAGGATGGGAAGGGCTAAAGGGAGGGGCAGGATCAGGTATGAGTAGAGACAGGAGAGAAGTCCAGAGGGTCAGGAACTGAACAGAATTATGTTGCGGCGTGGAATTGAGGTAGAGAACCACTAGAAAGTCCCAGATGCCAGGGAACTGAGAGGTTCCCAGGACCCAAATCGGATGACATTAGCCAAAATACCCAACAAAGGGGAGATAGAACTTATAAAGACCACCTCCAGTAGATAGGCATGGCCCCCAGTTGAGGGATGGGGCCACCTACCCATCTTAAAAATTTTAACCCAGAGTAGTTCCTGTATAAAGGAAACACAGGGACAAAAATGGAGCAGAGCCTTAAGGAAAGGCCATCCAGAGACCGCCCCACCTTGGGATCTATCCAGTCTGCAGACACCTAACCCTGACTCTGTTGATGATGCCAAGAAGTTCTTACTGACAGGAGCCTGATATAGCTGTCCCTCTGAGAGGCTCTGCCAGCACCTGACTAATACAGATGCAGATACGCAGCCAACCATTGGACTAAGCCCAGGAACCCCAATGGAAGAGCTAGGGGAAGAACTGAAGGAGGTGAAGGGGATTGCAACCCCACAGGAAGAACAACAATATCAACTAACAGGATCACCCAAGAGCTCCCAGGGACTAAAACACCAACCAAAGAGTGTACCTGGTTGGATCCATGGCTCCAGCTACATATGTAGCAGAGGACTGCTTTATCTGGCATCAATGGGAGGGGAGGCTCTTGGTCCTGTGGAGGCTTGATGCCTGAGCGTAAGGGGATGCTAGAGTGGTGAGGCAGGAGTGGGTAGTTGGGTGGGGGGCACCTTAGAGGAAAAGGGGAGGCAGGATTGGATGTGGGCTTCAGGGGGGGAGACAGAGAAGTGTGACAACATTTCAAATGTAAATAAATAAAATAATCAAAAAAGAAAAGAAAAGAAGTACTGCTCCTTATTTTTTTTTAAAAAGTGGTGCTCGAAAAACTACTAATCTTCATGAAAAAGACTTAAAGTAGACACCTTTTTTTCATTTGTAAAAAATCAATTCAACATGAATTAAAGACATTAATTTAATACATGAAAATTGTAGCAGAAAATATGGCATAAAAACTTTAATATATATACACAGGCATTGACTTTTAAAACATGACTGCTATAGCAAAGGGACAATTAGAATAGAAGAAGAAATGAGACTGAATCAAATATATAGTTTCTATACAGAGTGAAGACATAGCATACAGAATGGGAGATAAGCTTTGACCTCTATACGTCTTGAACAGAATCAATAGTTAAAACACATAAAAACTTAATATTAAATAAAAAATATTAATGACAACAAATATGCAGGCCATGTGTGGGGTACCTTCTTGCTAATTTTTCACCAGAAAGGGCCTAGAAGCCCCCAGCCAATACACCTTGCTTGCATAATATAGAGAAATGAAATTGGAATTAAGTTGAAAGGGTACTCTGTGCACTTATGTTTCATAGTGCCAGATGGTTTTATGCAGACTGTTGGGAGAATAAAGGCATGAATAGTCTTAACCAGCTTGAACTTTCTGAGCTACAATACTGGTCTGCTATGTAAGATGTGTTACCTCATGCCATAGTGGCCATGTTGTTACAGAGCTAACTAGATATCTGTGTTTGGGTTGAGGGTGACCCCAAAGGAGGGAATCTATACTGTATTCTGTTCTGCTGTCCACTTTTATGTGCACAGTGTGTTTTGATTGTCTTTCATTATACAACAATTTGAGTGTTGTTTTCAATGGCTTCAAGGAATTTAATTTTTTCATATAGTATAATTTTTAAATTTACTATTGTTTTCATTTTTTCACTTTCAAATGTTACTCATTAGAATAAAGCTTTGTACAGTAAATTTATGTAGAAATACATAGTTATAGACTATATTGAAAGGAAGACAAAATATACTCTTATTTCTTAAAGTAGATTGATAATTGTCACATTGTGCTTCTTGGAGTTGTGTGTATATTTATTTTTTAGTTAATACTTACATACTTTTAGAAATTAATTACACTATTTATAAATACATCTAACAAAATTATACAATGATATAAAACTTCCCATTATTATTTCTTGTTATATTTCTAGTATTGTATAATGGGATCTGAAGTTCTTTGGTTACACTGGATGAATCAAATGGTCCTCTAGAGAAAAAGTCCCCAAACTACAAGCATCTTAAAACTGTATTGGTCATTGGCCACTAATATATAATTAGTTTTATATATTGCTATGTTAGGATATCAAAACTACTTTATGTTGAAGAACATAGAGAAATCTGTATCCATGAGGTTCATGTTCATTTTATGCAGGTAAATGGTCACTAAAAATTTAGCAAAGAGAATAGTGATTTATTTATAAGTGTGATTCTGCTGTTAGAATTGCTAAGAATTAGAGTTATATATTAAACTGGCCGAGTGAGTCTAAAACAAATAGATAACATTTAGCAAAATCAACTGAACAGCATAAGAAAATACTTGTAAAAACTTTATTAACATACTAGAAACATTGTTGATTTTTAGTTTGAGCTGGAGTATGTTGTTACCTGGGGAAATGTAAAAGGCATTAGTAAACACCAAACAGCTTTGTAATATTTTTTATTTGGCATATCTGATAACTAACCATTCAGTTCTCTGATGATGCATGAATGACCTTAGCCTCTTCTACTTGAAAAATCAGTAAGTGTTTATTGATACAAAGGCTGGAATCATAAAAGTTATATTTTCCTATCTATTGACTTTTTAAGAGTTGTGCATATACTGATTATCTTTAAAATAGAAATAAGGTTATTGGAAGTCTTCCAGTGTGAAGTGTGTCATTGACACTTGATACAAAATATAACTTGACATGGACACCAAATGATACAGTGCTAAAAACATACTTTACAATGTAATTTCATTCTTTAAGATATAACATGAATAATTTTAAAACAAAATAATACCTAAAGCCACCAGGAATTGTATTTATTTTTCTGGTTGTCGTCTGTACTTTATAGCTAATTTGGCACTAATTTTATTTCTGAACAGTAAATAGAAGAGATAAGGGTAAAGAGTTTTAACAAGTAGTAATATTTTAGGGGTGAGAAGGTGAAAAAGAAACAGAATAACATGGAAAGGTTTGAAAAAGATAATTTGGGCATATTGGTGAGCAGCTTGGGAGACAGACACAGATGGATTGCCATGAGTTTGAGGATAACCTGGGATACAAAAAGGACACTGTCTCAGAAAAAACTAAACATTTAGTTTATTGAGTCTTGTAAAAAGCTATGAAATCATTTTTTTATTTTTGTATGTATTTATTTTAAAAGGAGACATAATCATCTAAATTTCCCATAATAATATTTAAAAATATAGATATTCTTACTAATTGGAGAAGTAAAACTAGAAAAGGTTTCAATTGAGTGAGTGAGCTCACAGTATTTCTTGATTGAGGAAGGAATACACACAGATGATGGTTTACATGAGCACCAAATATGTTGTTGACTCAGTACCAAATATATCCTTCATCTATAAGGACTGAATGCCTTGGAATATGTCTTCCTGGATTCATTAGTTCTGTTTAGACCAAGGAAAATAATTACTAATTAATTGTTGTATATCATTAGGTGTTCTTTCTCATTGTGAATATTTTCTTAGTTATGAGTGTAAAGAATGAACTTATGAAACAGCACTTTCAAATACAGCTCCTCTGAAAGTAAAGACAATTCCAAACACCATCTTTTAGGAGTTTTTTCTACAGGAATATATAGCTTCTACATATGTAAAAATCATATCCATTCAGAAAATTCTACACAACTTTCTCTGTACTGAAATTTAGCTCTTGACTCTGATGACGTCTAATTCTAATTTTCCCAATTTATCATATATGCTATCTTCTGGTATCTTTTCCATACTTATATGTCACTATTCTTTCATCATAAGTCACCATAATCAGCTAAACTTACTTTAACTCACATCTAGTTCTTACTAGATGAAGGGGGTTGCAAATAAAAAAAAGACAGGTAAATTTAGAGCTGACAGTAAATTGAGAACATCTTTCAAGAGTTTTGAAAGTTAAAACTTAAAGATGCCATAATAATAACTGTTACCTTATACACTAATTCAAAAGAATTAAAAGGAATAATGGATTTATGAAATCTATCACTATGTGTAATGAACATATGCTAATACATATTTATGTATAACACACCTGAAGTTACTGTATTATTATTGTTATAATTATATAGTTTCTAAAGGATAGCTTTGAAAATCAATGCTTATCATTCCCTATAAATTAACCATTATTTTACTAAAGGGACCTGGTTTCTTTTACTTCTCATAGTTGTACACATGGTATTCAATTTCTCTACTAATCTTTAGATTTTCTCTTTAATCTCATTTATTTCTACCTTTTCTCCAAATCTCTACATCAATAATTCAATAATTTCTCATTATCACTTTATAATTATGGCCAGTCTCTTTGTCTATCTTCTTTGACTATATAATAACACATTTTAATGCTGTTGTAAGTATTAAAATGTCCTTTTTATGTTTTGACCAAAATTCATATTATGTTCTGTGATTATGAGTTCTGTGAACAGTATAGTCTTTAGCTTTATGGATGTTATGGTCTATTTGGGAAGGAATTTTAATGGGTTAGATTTGTAGTAACCACTTAAAGAGACACTAATGTTCTTTAAAAGCAAATATACTCAATTTTAGATTAAAGTTTCCATTTTAATCACTAAAACAATATGGATATTATATATTGTCAAATAGGAGCCACATATATTTTGAAAATCTTTTATTAAAAGAAAAGAGTTAATATATTTTGGAATGTCTTTCAGTGAAGTTATTTGACACTCCTGGCTCGCTAACACTTTGTTTCTATTCATGTGCAAATGGAAAATGGAAAGTACCATAAAATTTTACCAAGCAGTTGTATATGGAATACCTACATGCTGAATATGTAATTATGTTCTTAAATTATGTTATTCCTAACTGTATTATAAAATCGATGATTTAAAAATGTGTTCAGTAGACAAATAGACTGAGAATCAGGGGCTTATACCTACTACTAATTTGATGGTGGGTGAACCACAGTTGTAATTTTTTGATCAGAATCCAAAACTCATATTGTATTTATTGCATTATATTTCTTTACTAAATAAAAGTAAAACTATAATAAAATATATTAAATTCTGTCACCAATGTTAGAACATAATGTAGTCTACTACATCGTTCCTTTTAGATGGTTGTTTTCAAAGCACATACTATGCACTCCATGGTAGCGATTCTAACCTATCCCTACTGGTCCATGGACCAATACTTTGAGTTTAAATTGAGGCATTTTAGTTTTGTTATGATAGAAATGTTTTTAAGCACCTACTGTTTCTGATGCACACTGGGAATTGACAGTTACAGAAAGGCTTACACTTCACTTGTCAATTCCTTCAGAGTATACAAATATACATATGTCATGACACTTATATTCAATATGCTTATCAGTATTTGGCTAGTATTGTAAAAGGTTTAGTCAATTTTAGGGATAGTAAAAATAAATAAAAAGAGCCATGAATTTGAAATAGAGCAAGAAGATGTATATAGGAGGGCTTGGAGGGGAAAAGAGAGAAGTGATATAACTGGATTATAATCTCAAAAATGAAAGAAGCAATAAAATAAATGCTAATAATGTGAAGAAAGACCTCATAGTTTGGTTAATAATTTAATAAACCTTGAAGTTATTATGTGTTTTCCAGAAGTAGGTAGGGGAAAGAAGGGTTTATTTGTCAGCATAAGATTGTATTGTTGGACTTCAAAAGGAGATTGTTTTCACATGTGGACCAGGTTGTAAATTAATTTTGAAACAAAATCAATTGTTTCCATGTTGGCCAGTCTTCTCTCTCAAAGGGAATATTTCTGTACCCACTGTGAGGGAAACAGAGGAACATGAAATTCAGAGAGAGAGAGAGAGAGAGAGAGAGAGAGAGAGAGAGAGAGAGAGAGAGAGAGAGAGAGAGAGAATATGGTAACACTACACAAGTGCCACCTACTTCCCTGTGTGGTTGGCTACCTTTTCACAGTTCCTAGATGTTGTAGGTGGTTCCCACTCTCCAGTTTTATTAAGGTATAACCAGCTAATGTATAACTCTTATTTCTATGTAGAATCTAGTATGATGTCTTGATGCGTATATGCATTGTGAAACAATTAAACCAAACTACTTAGACGTCTCATAAATTTATTTCCTGTAAGAACACTGACAATCTCCACATTTCAAACATGTAATACAGCATTACAGTTGACCACAGTTATGATCCATGATGGATCTTCAGAAACAGAGCATCCTAGAAGAATATCTGTATCTTTTCTTTCCACTTACCAATCATCTTTATTTTTACATTGTAGTGGTTTAAATATGCCTGGCACAGGGAGTGGCACTGTTTGGAGATGTGGGTTTGTTGCAGGAGGTGTGGCCTTGTTGGAGGAAGTATGTCATTGTGAGCATGGGCTTTAAGATCCTCATCCTAGCTGCCTGGAAGTCAGTCTTCTCTTAGCAGCCTTCAGATGAAGATCTAGAACTCTCAGCTCTTCTTGTACCATGCCGGCCCGGATTCTGCCGGGATTCTGCCTGTGGACTGAACCTCTGAACCTGTCAGCCAGCCCCAATTAAATGTTGTCCTTATAAGAGTTGCCTTGGTCACGGTGTCTGTTCACAGCAGTAAAACCCTAACTAAGACATACATGGTACAACATGTATTCACTGCTTTTCTGAACATGCCATCTTTGAATTCTATTTATTTGTGAGATTGTCAGTATTGACTTTTATGTCTCTTTAATTTCATGTATAACAGTGACCCCTAGGATTAGACAGATTATTATAAAACAGGACTCCCTTCTTTTAAAAAAAACCTGAAGAATATTTCATTCTGCCTATATGTTAGTGTGTGTTTGTATACTATTCACTCAATTGTCATGAGCATTTAGATATTTTTGTGTTGATTATTCTAAGTGATGTTGCAAGGAAAACAGGAAGAAATTATTTTCATAGGATGACATAATTTCCCAGGTTGCATGGGTTGTGAAAAAATGAATATTGCTTAATCACATGGTAGCTTTAATAGAATCCTTCCTTCCCTCCCTTCCATCCTCCCCCTCCCTCCCTCTCCTTTCCAAAATTGTGGTCAATGCCTAATAGGTGAATACTTTATTCTAAAGCTACATAAAACCATATTTTGAAAATTTGAGGATGCTTCATACAATACTTTTGTAATGGTGCCTTATTTTATATGCATATCAACAACTTAAAGATGGGTCTATTTTTTCAATCCACTCTGAGCTTTTGATAAACTCTTTAACATCTATAAAGTGATACTTTTATTTTAAAGTTCATTCCTCAATATTAAGTGGTGTTCATTTTTCATATATCTGACTTATTTTGGTTTTAATGTTAGATTATAAACAGAATTTCATAATTTTTCTTGATATACTTTTAATATAGGCTATTAGTATATTACATTAATATAATTTATATTTTCCCTGTTTTCTTCTTCAGGTAGTAAAGACATACATGCTGATGGGAGAAACAAATCTTTCTGTGGTATCAGAGTTTGTATTTCTTGGACTCACCAATTCCTGGGACATTCAGCTTCTTCTCTTTGTGTTCTCCTCTATGTTTTATGTGGCAAGCATGATGGGAAACTCCCTCATCATTTTTACTGTGGCTTCAGACCCTCACTTACATACTCCAATGTACTTCCTGTTGGCTAACCTCTCTTTCATTGACTTAGGTGTTTCTTCTGTTACTTCACCCAAGATGATTTATGATCTGTTCAGAAAGCACAAAGTCATCTCTTTTAGAGGTTGTATTATTCAGATCTTCTCCATCCATGTTATTGGTGGTGTGGAGATGGTTTTACTCATAGCCATGTCCTTTGATAGATATGTAGCTATATGTAAACCTCTCCATTACCTGACCATTTTGAGCCCAAGAATGTGTCTCTTCTTTGTAGTGATTGCTTGGTTAGTTGGCCTTATACATTCTCTGGTTCAGCTGGCTTTCGTCATAAACTTACCTTTCTGTGGACCAAATGTGTTGGACAGCTTCTATTGTGATCTTCCCCGGTTCATCAAGCTTGCTTGCACTGACACTCATAAACTAGAATTCATGGTCACAGCCAACAGTGGATTCATTTCTGTGGGCTCCTTCTTCATATTGATAATTTCATATATTGTAATCATAATCTCGGTACAAAAACACTCATCAGGTGGTTTTTCTAAAGCCCTGTCAACACTTTCAGCTCATATCTCAGTAGTGGTCTTATTCTTTGGTCCTTTGATATTTGTCTATACATGGCCATCTCCCTCCATACACCTTGATAAATTTCTGGCCATATTTGATGCAGTTATCACTCCTTTTCTGAATCCTGTGATCTATACATTTAGAAATCAAAAAATGAAGATGGCAATGAAGAGAGTATGCAGACAGCTACTGAGTTATAGGAAGATCTCTTAAGTGCTTATCTTGTGAATGTAGAGTGCATTTTTACCAATCTCAGTGGAAAAACTGCCTTTCTACACTTTGTCTATAAACACTAATATTTAACCTATTTCCTTCTACTTAGGAGGGTGAGACAATCCCTTCTGAACATAGAAAAGAAATCACAGGTATTTACAATGTAAATATTACAATAATAATGAGCCTCAATTCCCAAGGAATATTTTTGATCTAATTTTTTTTTTGTATATAAAGAAGCTGGAACCTACACCAAGTCATTTAAAACAGAGAAAATACGATTTAAATAAAATCACATATAGGAATTCTGGAAGTACTAGGAATACTTGTTTGTCTTTTAAACAATATTTTTTTTTTATTCTTAAGAATTTCAATGAAATTTGATCTTATCTATTCCCTAATTGTTCTCCTTCAACTTTCAAACAGGTTTCCCTCCTAACTTCATCTCCTTTTTTTTTTTTTTTTTTTTGATAATTTACTAAATGTTGCTAGTGCTGCCCATGTGAATGAGTGTAGGGCCATCCACTACAGTATGAGAAGCCACCCAGTAGAAACATTCTCGAAAAGATAATTTTACTTTCCGTAGGAGCTATTAACTGCCGATAGCTTCTCAATAAGGAATGAAGCCTGAAAAGTATCCCTTTCATCTATTTTGAAGTTTGGTTGGCTTGCTCTTGTGTACAACATGTGCAAGTAACTACAGCTGGTTGGAGTTCCTGAGTATGACAGTTGTGTAATGTTCAAAAGACAGCATTCCATTGCACTCTTTCTTACCCTTCTTATTTATGTTCTTTCAGCTTCCTCCTCCTCCACAATCTTCTTTGGGCCTTGGCAGCATGGTGGAGATTGAGAATGCTGCTCCATTTAGGCTTGATCTCTTAGTCTTTTATTCTACCACTTTGAAAAGTTATGCATCTCAGAATTAATTTTGCCCACCACAAAAAGAAGCTTTTTTGACCATGTCTATGGATATAAAAATAACTATTTTAGAAGGTAATGTGAAAGGAGAAGCATGGACTAAAGTAAAATAGAAAGCTATACTCTAGAGCTCATGAGTTTTCTCAAGCATGAGTTTTTTTTATAAGGATTATGTTATCATGCATGCATGTAAATTTATTTTGTGGAACAGGCCTCAACTTCATCAGTGATCCCTTAGTTCATATAGCAGTTGTACCAACATGACACCAGTGCCTGGAAGATCATTATTACAATATTATTACAATACGCAAGGTTCTGCACTGGGCACGACCATTAATTTTTATTTACTCTCCATGAGCGTACATAGAACCCTTTAGCATTGTAAAATCTAGCTATCAGGAGGGTTTCCTCTTCATTTCAACACTGGTTCTTCTATACCCTGTGGCCAAATGATGGGATGTCTTCAACAATAGGCTCTTCTCATGTAGCTATGGAGGGTAACCAAAGGCAATGACAATAGCCTGTGTTGTTTTAGAATTCATTCATTTTGATAGCTTTATTAGTTCTTATGGTAGGACCATAAGAATACTCATGTAGAGCGAATGTTATATGTCTTCTTCCCAGATTTCAACAAATTACTTGTACCATCTGAAAACTGTTGAAAAAAAGTGCAGGAATTTATATTTAAAAAGACAAATACATATAAATGTAAAGCACAAGTAAGATATAGAAGAGTATACACCACAGGATGCTTTTCACTATAGAAAGATAAAAGACATGGATTACAGGTTATGTTCAAAACATTTTTGCCTTTATGAATCATGTTAAATCTAGTGCTACCTGTGCTTCTGTCTCTGATTGAAGCCTGTCTTTCCAGTTGTCTTGCTTGTGTTTGGTCTTCTAGGAGTCCAGATGTCTCTGTGATTTTTTCCAGCTGCCCTGATTACAGTGGTATCTCTAGGATGCCTCAGGATATGGTGCCTCCAAGGTAGCAGTCCAGCTAGATGTCTGCTGTTCTGGGTGCAGTGTCTCCTCTTGGATATCTCAGGATATGTTGTCTGACACTCTGAGTTCAATTGTTCCTCTGTGGCTCTGGGTTGAGTGGACCTTCCAGTATGTCTCAGGCGGGATCCGGGGTCCTGGTAGAGGTCTGGTCCGGGCGTCAAACCCGGGAGATGGGCAAAAGGGGGGTGATAGCCGGCAGGGGAGCGGGGGGGGGAGGGGTATCTGCTGGATTCTGAGCACTCAGGGCACCCAGCTATGAGCTCAGGGTAGAATGTGGGTTTTCCTACCTAAAGCTGGTTGCGGGATCTGTGGATCCCCCAGAATGTGTCTGGCGGAATCTGGGGTGCACTCACCCGCAGGCCTCTGACCAGAGGAGGGGCGAGCGGCGGAAGGGGCGTGCTAGCGCTGGCTATGGGTTCTATGGATCCCCCAGAATGTGTCTGGCGGAATCCGGGGTGCACTCACCCGCAGGCCTCAGACTGGAGGAGGGGCGAGCCGAGGATAGATTAAAACACTCTGTATAATTAGAAATTATTTTATAACTCAACATTAGTAGCCAATGATCTTTGCTTCTATCAGGTATTCTGTGACTTTGAATAGTTGCATTTGCTCATACTAAAATTAGGATTTTAACACTCATATTTAGGCATATCTTTTGTCCTATCTAAAATTAAACAGGCAATGACTACAGAGATAAGCATCACCAACAGAATACAAGAAATGGGAGAAAAAAAATCTCAGATGTAGAAGACACAATTGAAGAAATCGAAACAGTCAAAGTCTAAAGAGTTACTGATACAAAACATCTAAAAAAAACTAGGACACTATAAAAAGACCAACCATAAGAATAATAGAAATAGAAGAAGATTCCCAGCTCCAAAGCCCAGAAAATAGTTTCAACAAATCATAGAAGAAAATTTCCCCAACCTAGAGAAAGAGATTTTATAAATATACAGGAAGCTTACAGAACACCAAATAAATTAGACCAGAAAAGAAAACCCTCTTTCCTTTTTTTTTTTTTTTTGATAATAATCAAAAGACTAAATGGACAGAGCAAAGAAAGAATATGAAAAACTGCAAGGGAAAAAAGCCAAGAAATAAGTAACATATAAAGGCAACCTATTAGAATTATACCCATCTTCTCTACAGCAACTCTACAAGCCAGAAGGACCTGGGTAGTTAGATGTCTTGCAGACTCTTAAAAGACCACAGTTGTCAGCCCAGACTATTATACTCAGCAAAACTTTTTAAAAATCTTTTAAAAAATTAAATTAATTTTTTTATTTATTCACTTTACATACTGCTCACTGCCCCCTCCTGGTCACTCCTTCCCACAGTCCTCCCTCCCTCCCTCTTCTCTTCTCTTCTGGGTGGGTGGAGTCCCCCTTGGATATCCCTCAGACCCTGGCACTTCAAGACTTTTGAAGACTAGGTGCTTTCTCTCCCACTAGGGCAAGACAAGGCAGCTCAGCTAACAGAACATATCCCACATACAGAAAACAGCTTTTGAGATAGGTGCTGCTCTAGTTGTTCAGGACCCACATGAAGGTCAAGCTGCACATCTGCCACACATGAATGGGGAGGCCTAGGTTCAGCCTCTGTATGTTTTTTGGTTGGTGGTTCAGACTCCAAGAGCCGCAAGGGTCTAGATTAGTTGATTTTGTGGTCTTCCTATGGAGTTCCTATCCCCTTTGGGGCCCACAATCCTTCCTATTATTCTTCCATAAGAGTTCCCCAGACACCATACACTGTTTGGCTGTGACTGTCTGTATGTGTCTGAGTCAGCTTCTGGGTGGAATCTCTCAGAGAATACCATGCTCCTGTCTGCAAGCATAACAGAGTATTATTAATAGTGTTAGGGATTAGTGCTTGCCCATGGGGTGGGTCTCAAGTTGGTTGGCTAGTCCCTCAGTTGCTGCTCCCTTCCCCATGTCTACATTATTTGTAAACAGGATAAATTTCGGGTTGAAAGTTTTTTAGGTGGGTTGATGTCACTATTGCTTCACTGGGGTTCCTGTCTGGATACAGAAGCTAGCCTCTTCAGGTTCCACATCCTCAGTGCAGTGAGTCACAGCCAAGGTCAGCCCCATTGATTCTTGGGCGCCTCCCTTGTCTCTAGCTATGTCTCATTCTGTACATGCCCACCAGCAAAACTTTTGATCACCATAGATAGAGAAAACAATATGTTCCATTACAAAACCAAATTTAAGGAATATCTATCCACAAATGCAGCCCTAAGAAGATACTAAAAGGAAAAGTCCAACACAAGGAGGTTAACTACACACAAGAAAACAGAAGAAATAAATAACTCCACACCAGCAAAACCAAAAGAAGGGACACACACACACACACACACACACACACACACACACACACTCACTCTACCACTGACTCCATCAAAATAATAGAAATTAATCATTCATCATTAATATCTCTCAATGTCAATGGACTTAGTAAAAAGACACATGGTAACATAATGGATGTGAAACCAGGATCTTTTCTGCTGCATACAAGAAACATACCTCAACAACAAAGATAGACATTACCTCAGAGTAAAGGGCTGGAAAAATGTTTCAAAAAAAAAAAAAAAAAAAAAAAAAGGAACCAAGAAGCAAGCTGTAGAAGTCATTCTAAAATAAACCTTTAACCAAAATTAATCAAAAGAGGTGGGGAGGACACTTCATACTCATCAAAGTGTTGGGCAGAAACTCTAAGCCCAATAACAGACCATACTTGCCAGAAGACCAAGTAGGCTACCCATCACATCCATAGTCATCCTCCTCTTCTCCTCCTAAGATTCTAGCCCTAAACTCAGGAAGACTCTCTTTGCTGGACCAGAGACCACACTGGTCACCAGAACACCAGACAGGCCACCTACCCACAGGCCTCTTCCACTTTCTGGTGTTCCCTATGAGACTCTCCCCAATTGACTCTCCTCTGCTCCTCACTATGCACAACTCTAACTCATGCAGAGACTTTCTGCTGCACTGGAGACCACACTGACCAACAGAAGTCTAGCCTCAACTCAGGTGGAAAACCCTGCTCAAACACAGGCCATAGAGGCCAGATGACTAAAAAGAAAACAGATATCAAGGAACAAAACACCCATCTGACAAAAGAAAACCCAGAAATGTGCACCTAGACCTATATTCACCATAAACCCAGTGTTGATGACAGTGTAAAAACATAAGCAACAACAGCTATGGCACCACCAGAGCCCAGTTATTCTACCACAGGAAACGCTGGATATTCCATCACAGCTGAAGCCCAAAAAAGTGACATCAAAACCAACGTTAGGAAGATGATAGAAGTCCTTAAAGAAGAAATGAATAAATCCCTTAAAAAATTGAGGGAAAGACAAACCAAAAACAACAACAACAACAACAACAACAACAACAACAACAAAAACTGGAGGAAATGAGTATATCTCTTAAGAAAGCCATGAAATTGAAGAATAAACATACAGTTGAGAAAAATGAATGTGTTTGAGGTCCAAAAATGGAAATGGAATGTCATCAGAAGCATTTGTACAGGTCCTAGTGCTCACACTGAACTACATAGATCCACCTGCCTCTACCTCTCTCCACCGATGGACTGGCTAATGGAGACACCTTTAAAATCATGACTTACCAGGCAATAAACAAAAGCAAAAACCGTAAGTGCACAATTTAAGGGTTTCTTCTTCTGGAGTAGGCAGGTCAGAGCATTGAGGTCTGGCCTCTAGGCAGTTAACTCTAGAATCCCAACATATAATGAAGGCTCGGTCCCCTGCTCTTACCTCCCCCTCCCCCCGAAAAGAGTGGTCTGCTATAGTGCCTGCTGGAGTTGGGGGATGGGATAATGGAGTTGGGGGAGGTAGGTTAGGAAGGGAATGTCTGTGGGATCAACTGGAAATGTGGGCTAGTGGCAAAAGAAGGCTGCAGCAGGTGTTCTATTGCAGAACTAAGGAGGAGGCTGGGAGATTGTGTTTAGAGGAGAGGAGGGATTGGTAAAGGTCTTCAGATAGCTTACTTGTTTTTGTGGCCTGCTCAGCTGATGTGTTCCCAGGGAATTCCTTCTGGCATTGGAGGCTGGGATACTAGGATGAGTTTCGAGAAGAAAGTTTGGAGGGGGCAGTCTTTATGATCTGTTGGAGATGGAGTTAGACAGTAAAGGAATACATCGGGTGTTCTGCAAAAAAGCCAGGAATGAGAATGGAGGGTTGGATCTGAAGGAGCAGAGGGAGAGGCAAAGACCTGTAGCTAGCTTCCCTGCTTCCCTCAAAGTAGTGCTTGTATGTATTTTTTAAAAGTTATTTTATGTGCATGAGTCTTGTCTGCATGTGGGTATGTGGACTGTGTGTATTCTTAGGGCCAGAAGATTGTGTTGGAGCTCATGGAATTGAAGTTACAGGTAGTTCTTAGCTGCCATGTGGTCATGGAAACCGACATTAGGTCCTTTGCAAGAACATCAAATATTCTTATATATTGAGTCATCTCTCCAAGTCCCACAGCTGATATTTCGATTGTTTTTTCTTAAAGACTTATTTTATTTCATGTATATGAGTACACTGTAGCTATCTTCAGACACACCAGAAGAGGGAATCAGATCCCATTACAGATGGTTGTGAGCCACCATGTGCTGGCTAGAAATTGAACTCAGGACCTTTGGAAGAGCACTCAGTGATCCCCCCAGTTGGGCTGTTTTTGAGTTCTTTGTATATTCTATATAATAGTCTGCTGTCAGATGCACAGCTGGACAATATTTTTTCCACTTTTGGGGATCTCTTTCTTCAGTTGATTGCTTCCTTTGTTGCATGGAAGTTTTTAGTTTGATAAAATCATATTTCTCAACTGTTGGCTTTTGTGTCTGTGTTACAGGGGTTCTAGTTAGAAAGTTCTTATCTGTGCCTGTCACTTTACGTGTTCTTCCTACATTCCCTACTAGAAATTACAGGGCATCAAATCTTATGTTGAGGTCATCCATCCACCTGGAGTTGAGTTTTGTTTACCTTTTGGTAAGACTCTAGTCTAAGTTTTCTTCATGTTGAAAAGTTCAGGTTTTCTAACAACATTTGTTGAATATGCTGTCTTTTTTTGGTCTCTTTGTCAAAGTTCAGACATCCGTGGTTATGTAGTTATGTTTGGGTATTCTACTCTACTCTATTCTATTGATCTGTGTTTGCTTTGTTCCAGTATCATGATGTTCCCTCCTGCCCCACGCATGACTCTGTGGTATAATTTGAAATCTGTCTCATGGTAGTTTTTCTTCAGTATTTACTTTGGTTATCCTAAATCTTTTGTGCCTTCATATAAAATTTGAGATTTTTTTCTATGTCTGTAAAGAATGGTCCTAGTGTTTACTGGGGATTTCATCAAATTTGTAGGTTAATTTTGGTAGAATATCCATTTTCAGATGGATCCTTCTGAACCATGGGAATCAGTACCTTTCTATCTTCTTGTATAGTCCTCAATTTCTTTCTTCATTTTTTTTTTTTTTTTGTTGTTGTAGAGTTCTTTATTTTCTTGGTTAGTTCTTCCCATCCATTGCTAGATACTTTTTCTTTTTTCCTTCCTTCCTTCCTTCCTTCCTTCCTTCCTTCCTTCCTTCCTTCCTTCCTTCCTTCCTTTCTTCCTTCCTTCCTTTTTTTCATTTGCTATTATAATTGTTTTTCTGGATTCCTTTTGCAATATTTTTGTTATTGGCTTTTGATTTTTTGCATGTTAATTTTGTATGCTGCCACTTGTTGAAAGTATTTATCAGTTCTAAGAGTTTTTAAGTGGAGGCTTTAAGGTCTCTTATGTATTTAATCATGTTATTTACAAGTAGAGCTACCTTAATACTTTGATTTCTTTTTCTATTAGTATTCCTTCCTTCCTTCTTCCCTGTCTCCCATCCTCCCACCCTCCTTCCCTTCTTTTGTTTTTTCTTTTCTTTTGTGTTATTGATGTAGCTAAGACTTCAAGAATTATACTGAATTGTAATGGAGAGACTAGGACTCTTGTCTTGTTTCTGCTCTTCTCCCCCTTTTGTGATAGGTGTTTAAATTATTCTATTGACATTTAAATTTCACATTTTCTGTGAATTTCTATACATTTAAATGTATATACAAATTCAAATGTATATACAAATTATATATTTTATATAATATATAAAAACAAAAGCTTCATAAATATTTCTTCTTAAAACATACTAAAGTAATTAAATGACTGTTTATAGTCAGGATTTTGGCTAATTATCTATTTTTGGTACTAATTATGATGACTAATAATCAATATTTACAATGAGATAGTACAATGATATAAAATTTTCCATTTTTCTTTTTTTTAATGTTGTTTCATAAAACCTGAAATCCTTTAGTTGCACTGGACAAATCAAACAGTTCTCCGGGGAGAAAGTCTGAACTACGAGCACATATAAAACTATCTAATGTTTTCAGAATCTTTTGCTCACTGGTCTCTTGAGGTTTGACTAATTAGTTTCATATAGTTTATGTCAGGTTATTATTAGGTATTTTAGGCTAAAGAAATCAGGAAAATAAGTCTGTGAAGATGCTTTCTATTTATGCTGGTAAAATGTACAGAGATGTTTAAACAATGAGAGGTATGGCTTTATTAGTGGATATTCTTGCTTTGAAAATGCCATGAGAATGGATTACACCCTAAATGCTTGTGTTCTTTTAAGGCAAAAATAGGCATCATGCTGAAAAAAAAATGAATAGCACAGAAAGATTACTATGAAAAATTTTCTGACATATAGGAAAAAGTTTATTGGATTTGGTTTTGAGCTAGAATAACATTGTGTCCAAAAAATATGAAAGACACTGAAAAGCATCATCAGCTCTGTAATACTTTGAATATATTCTAGGTGAAATTTTCCAATACTTAGCTATTTTGCAATATGATGTAGAGACTATGAAAACAGAATAATACTTAAAAATCAAAAATTATATATTTCACATTTTCTACTGTTTTAAGAAGATTTATTTTTATTTTGTGCATATGATATATTTGTTTGAATATATGTATGTACACTCCTTGGGAACAGTTTCTGAGGAGGCAAGAAGAATGCATTGGATCCTCTGGAACTGGAGTTACAGAAAGATGTGAGGTGTGACAAGGGTGCTGATAAACCAAATCTGTTTCCTCTGCAAGAGCAGTAAGTGCTCTTAGTCACTGTGCTATCCCTGCAACTCTATCTCCTGTGCATGCACTACTTTTATACAATATGTACTACTTTATACAATAAGTGCACACACTACTTTTGTTTCTGAATTGTAAGTAAACAGTTAAAGAGTTTAAACAAATGGAAAAATTTATTTTTCTAGGGTAACAGAACACAAGAATGAGAATCAGAGAAATTAAATGATTTTCAGAATCTATTTCAAAGGCTGTAAGGCTCCTTTGTTTTATTCATGCTCATGAGTGGTTATTTAAAAAGGATGTAGAGTTAGTTATATTTTCTTCAATAACCAATAAAAACAGGAGTTGTAATTAGAAGAGTTTGGGTTATTTTGGGTATAAAGCACCTTTTATGACAAATTGAGACGTAAAAGCCTAGAGTTTATCTTGAGGGAATAATGAACTTATACTATTAATCAAAACAGGAGAAGGTATGCATACGAATGGTTCTGATGGGTGCTTTGCTCAAGCCTAGCTGATAACTGTGGGGTACTAAACTTATGACTCTGTTAGGAACCTCATTAACAAATATCTCCTTTAAAAAGTAGGTAGTAGAAATCTGTCTTGAAGGATTCTCATATAACAGACGTAGGACTACATAAACATACAAATGAGGGAGACTACTCATGACATAAGTCAAAGACTTAAATACGACCTTTTGCATTGTGGGTATTCTAATAGTAGTAAATAAATGTACATTATATGAAGAACAAGAATGACTAAGATCCAACCAAGTGTAAGAGAAGGTGATATAGAATCTCCTGTTCTGTGAGTGTTTCTCTGTGGGTGTTTGTGGCTTATAGGTAAATTAACATCATATTCTTCACTCTCCAGTTACAGACATCAATGCGAGTCTTCCTTTGGACTTATTTTCAGATACTATTCTACCATAAGTGAATCTAAGCATATCATGTCTCAAATTTTATCTGCTTCTAAATTCTGTAATAGTTTGGTATACTTACAAATCATTCTGTTCTAAATTTACCAAGGTTTTACCAAGGTGATGAAGATTGGCTGTCCAAAAGACAAATTCACAGTAGTTACAGCTTCATTGATAATGCCTCCTGTAGTTTTAGCTCTTGAAAGATGCTTGAAGCCCTGTGATAGTTTATAGCTACGCAGTTTTAAAAGAATTGTCAAAAGGCAAAAAAAAAAAAAAAAAAAAAAAAAATTAAATAAATTGTCTTTTACTTAAACGTTTCCTTCCCAGGACAACACATACTTTTCAAATTTTGCCATTCCTAAGCTTTTCATTTAGCATCATAGTCTTTTTCTTTACTTTTATGATAGTTTGACATCTACTTACTCTGTCACCTTAAAACTCTGCAGTTCCCTTGCTTATCTTTAAAGCTATCATCATGCATATTTTCATCTGTATTTGAAATAATCAAAACACACATTTTCTGTGTTTCAGCAAATATTTGTATACATTATGATGTGGTTCTGAGTTTTAGGATGGATTACACAGGATACAGCTATAGTCCTTAAGTCTATTGGAGTTGAATCTAGTTGAGAAGGAACATTTAGTGAGTTACACTTAGTTAATTATAAGCACTAAAGAGACACGTAGTATTCCTTGAGAAACATACATTTAAATTATGTTGAGAGAACACTTTGATTACTAAGTAACTTGAACACTATAACTTATTATTCAATAATAATAAGTTATTCAATAACTTATTATAGAATAAGAGGTAGTTAATATATTTTAAAAATCTTTTATTAGAAGGGGAGAATTAGTATATTTTGAAAGGCCTTTCAGAAATAGAATTTCATGTTTTCTGTTTCTCTTTTTCATTCATTTATTTATTTTATGTATTCATGAAATAAATTCACAATATCATGGAAAAAATAAAAATTATTAGCATCAATATTTATTAATTACTTCATATAGAACACATAGATACTGAATGCAGTTTTGAATACTTGTTATGTTTAAACTGTAACATAAACTGTCATTTTAAAATTTATACAATAGATTAGTAAAGTATATGCCTAATAAATTGCTAGTGGCTGAGCAATGGATTTTTTTGTTTTTCTGAATTAAAATCCCATTTGTTGTCCATGGTGCTGTTTATTCTCTAATGAGAAGCAAACTAAAACATAATGTGATAAAATCTTTATTTCAGACTCAAACAAAATGCTTTCTACCACAACATGGCTACCTTCAGAGGATTAAATATTCTGTTCATGAGGTGAGCTCTCCAAGGCAGGGATTCTCACCTATGTATCATATTTTATGGACAAATGTAGGTAGAATGTAAAATCAGACATTGAATTGTTTTCTATACTGAATGCCATCCCTGTAATCCAGAAATAATACATGAACCAGAACACTACATGACTGCCATAAGCTTCACTGTGTGGTCTGTATTTTAAAATTCTTTGGCTCAATAGGCGTTTTTTCCCATTTTGGTTTCATATAGCAACAATTAACAAATAAATAGTGTTTATATTTTTGGTTTACAGCATGATTATAAAATATATTGTTATATAAAATATATAGCAATGGATATGAAGTTACATTATATATTACATATAATTAAACCAATGAACATGCTTACCTTACATAATTATTGTGTGTGAGAACATTGATAATAGCCTCTCAGAAATTTCCAAGCTTGCAACTCACTATTATCATTGTCTGTAATCACTATGATACTGTAGATCTCCAGAAAGCAACCACCATGCCATTGGAGCTTTTGGATTTTTTTTAACCATCATCATCTTACTTCATGCCTACTCCCCGCATCATTTTTGCCTGTTCCACCATCATATTCTTTGCTTTTATAAGTCTGACTTCTTCAGATTTTATATGTACAGAAGATCCTTCAGCATTTGCCTTTTCATACCTCTGTTTCATTTAGCATAGCGACTTTATGCATCTCTTTGTCTTCTATGCCATCTCTCCAGTTTTCCATCTTTCTTTTCTCTTTATAATCATTCATATTTCTCCATTTTCTATTTGTTCCTCTCCCTTTCCTTTTTACCTTCCTTCTTACCTTCCTTCTTTTCTTCTTTCCTTCTGTCCTTCCTTCCTTCCTTTTTTTTGACAGGGATGAAATCTAGAGTCTTATACATTGGAAGACAGTGGTTACATACCAATGCTTTATTTTAAAATTATTGTGGAGATAGCTATATGCTTTGTTAAATGAATATACTTATTTATGCTCCCAACTCTGTCCCATTTTAAGACCTAACTCAAACCTTTTATTTTTGAACCTTGCATGAAAGCTGTTTTAACAAGTATAAAATGGTATTTCAGAGTGTCTGTAATTTGCAGTCTCTTGATAAATAGCCATGTAAGCACTTGCTCATATATCTGTTCATCATTATGATAAAGATTTATTGATAAATCAAAAATAGATTTTATAACCCTGAGTTCTAATTTTTTGTGGTCTATTAACATAATTATCATACCTTTCAGTTTCTTGTGCTGTTGTCCTTCAGGCAGCACTGACAACAGGAGCAATGGAAGGAACAAATCATTCTGTTGTGACAGAATTTATGTTCGTGGGACTCACCAACTCCTGGAAGATGCAAATACTTCTCTTTGTGTTTGCTTCAGTGTTTTATATGGCTAGCATGATGGGAAACTCCCTCATCATTTTCACAGTGGCTTCTGACCCTCACTTACATTCTCCTATGTACTTTCTGTTGGCCAATCTCTCCTTCATTGATTTAGGTGTTTCATGTGTCACTTGTCCCAAGATGATTTATGACCTGTTCAGAAAGCACAAAGTCATCTCCTTTAGAGGTTGTATCACTCAGATCTTTTTCATCCATGTCATTGGTGGTGTTGAGGTGGTTCTGCTCATAGGCATGGCATATGATAGATATGTAGCCATATGTAAGCCTCTCCATTATTTGACCATTATGAATGCAAAAATGTGCATTTTCATCTTAGTGGCTGCCTGGGTGGTGGGCCTTATGCATTCTCTGGTTCAATTTGTTTATATAGTAAATTTACCATTCTGTGGACCAAATATTTTGGACAGCTTTTACTGTGACCTTCCTCGGTTCATCAGACTTGCTTGTGTAGATACCAACCAATTAGAATTAATGGTTTCAGCCAACAGTGGCTTCATCTCTGTAGGCTCCTTTTTCATACTGGTCACATCTTATATTGTCATAATAGTCACTGTTCAGAAACATTCTTCAAGTGGTTCCGCCAAAGCTTTGTCTACACTTTCTGCTCACATCTCTGTTGTAGTCCTGTTCTTTGGTCCTTTGATATTTGTCTATACATGGCCTTCTCCCTCCACACACCTGGATAAGTATCTGGCCATATTTGATGCAGTTGGCACTCCTTTTTTGAACCCTGTGATCTACACACTGAGAAATCAAGATATGAAGATGGCAATGAAAAGAGTATGCAGACAGCTATTAAAATATGGGAAGATCTCCTAAATGATTGCAATGTGAACATTAGTTATTGCACACAGTTCATTGTTGATCAAATTCAGTGACTATTACTTTGCCTGATAGGATTTGTTTACATATACTGATATTTTGGTGACTTTTGTCTTCTATGAGGAGAGATTTAAATTTGCCCTAACAACAGGGGATAAAGTTTATATTTATGAAACAAAGATTATAATAATGCAGAGCTCAATTCCCAAAAGAATACATTTTTGTGAAGTAAACTTTCAATTGTACAAAAGGTTGAAAAGTCCTTTAAAGCCTAAAAGAGAAAGAGAAACATATTTTCTCTTTTTGTCTCTGTCTATATTTCTGTCTCTCTCTTCATGAACATAAATTTCTCACATGCACGACTTACTGGCAGCACTTCATGGGAAATTTACAAATTAACATTCATCTAGGTCATTTTCCCCCCATTTTCTGTACATTGTATATACTCTAGCCTCTCTTTTGATTGTCTGTGTGGTTATTCAAAATGTTTAGAATCTGCAACCATACACACTCGATACTCACACTTATAAGCTGTCTAATTAACATTATGACAGTCAAATTTATTATGTTTTTTCTTTACTGTTTTCTCATATATTTTTTCTTTTTATATTTCTATATAAGAATTCAGCACACAGATATTTGCATATTATAGATATGCAAATGAAGCCATAGCATTTTTTTAACAGTTGGTACAGTGTATGTAACTAGGTACCTCATAGACACACTATATATGCTGGTTCAACCTGACACTATGGAGCAGAAGTAGTGCTGTCGTTTTGCTTTCTTTTCCAAATCCCCTTTTAATTCTTCCATGTTTCAAGGTAGTTGCAAGTGTATCTTTATGATTATAGTCACCAGGCTAGCCATCAACTGCACTGTTGGAGTTGGAGGCGTTGAGAGACATAGTATTAACTATCCTTGGTCTCCATCTCATGTCCATTTTTCATTATGGGATTCTAGTACTTGTAGCTTTGCATCTAAAATGAGGTTACAACCTCCCTGGGGCAGTTCTGTGTGTCGAGAATTAGATAAATCTAGTTCTTGTGATCAATCATTTATTGTATATCATCCATACCTTTCTACTTCACTGATTCAACCATGAGTGAGGTAGACTCTACATGTCTGCTAGCTTATATGTGGGTTCATAGACTGCTTCACTCAAGCCACACACAAATACTTACACAAAGTCTTGTTTGACCAGGGGACATATTTTCTAACAAATGAAGCATAATACAAAATTTACTAGTTTACAGATGTGTGCCATGACAAGCAACTGACTTTACAGGTTTAGTAACATAGTTTATTCAGTTACAATGGGAATTATAGCACCACATCTCAGGGTGATGTGCTCTCCAATAGAAGATAAATAATGTCCAAGATAAACTGCAGAATTAGCTGGGACACTCTCCTATTTATACCTCCTGTTGTCTCACCCTGTTAAGGAATTATAGGTTTGGCTGTTGATTGTAGAAATCCTCAGAGCCCTATAGGTGTAATAATGCTCTTGCTGATCCCGGCTTTCTTTATAATTTTCTTGTGTCCTCATACATATTCTCAAACTATTACATAATTTCTTCAGTTGATTGTCTTGTTTTACTCATTAAAGCAGTTTGTCTTCTTGCCTGGATCCTGAGTAGATTCTCATAATACCTATAGAATAATGAAATAGTGAGTCCATATTCATCTATAAAGGAAAATACACATATTATAAATACAATGCCTAATAAAGGCCACGAAAAGTACACACTAAATGATGCTGTCTGAAGAAATATCAAAGTCTTTGAATTGAGTGCCCTAATAAAAATGTATTTGACTTTATTTGTGATGAAGTTTTAAAATAAGAATAGGAGATCAAAAAAACAAGGCCTTCTAAACACAGTAGGACCGATACACATATGAGTTTGAAAAGACTGTGGCAGATGCACAGTGCCTGCAGTAGGTCTGGGCCAGATGGAATCCTAGCACTGAGAGGAGAAATGGACACACACACTCATCCCTAACCTAGAAGCTATTTTCAGTTGATAGCAACTCACAAATGAAAAGTTAGTTTTCTTTAAGAGAGTCTCACTGGTTATATAAACCACTTGTAAGGTCAGCTCTCATGCTCAGCCAACACAAAATGAATTCAATGGCATTTTTGGTGGTTCTTTGTCTCATAATGTTTGCCAGAGCTTTTATTTTTTATTTTTTCATTTTTATTGCTTATTTTATTTCTTTAAATTTCAAATGTTATTCCGTTTCCCAGTTTTCCCTCCACAAACCCCCATACCGTCTCCTTCCTCCTGCCTCTATGAGGGGGCTCTGCCACCCACCCAACTACTTCCATCTCAGCACCCTACATTGGTTTCTGGTTTTGTGTTTCTATGGGAATTATATGTGAGTGAATATGTGTCTGTCTGTGGCTCTGATATATATGGCTCTTTTTCTACTTTTTTTTACATATTATCATTATATGCTTGTTTTTGTTCTAATGAGAGGGAAAGGGTATGGATTTGTTGGGTTGGGAACTGGGGAAGAGTTGAAAGGATTTGGAGAATGTAAAATTGTAATAAGAATATAAGAATATGTTGTATAAAAACTATTTTCATATAAAATTAAAAGAGAATAAATTCACAATACATTGTGAATATTTAGAGATTATTTTAAAAATTTAAAATGTTTCTGAATGATCATTGTGGCTATCAAGTCATACTGTGATTATTTGTGGAGGATTAAAATTTTTCATAGTATCACTTACAAATCTTAAAATAAGAATTTTATTAACCGTATTATATTAAATACATCCCACATGTTTGCAGAAGCTTTTTTTTATTGGATATTTTATTTGTTTACAATAAAGATGTCATCCCCTTTCCTCCTTTAAAGCAAGTTTGGGAGTCATAAAAGGAAAGAACTTTAGAAGAACCTATGGGAGAATTCAGATGTTCTTGCCCCACTTTGCTCCTATGTGTAAGATCTCTTGTGAAGCAGTGGTATGAATTATTGTAAATTTTTGTAACTAAAATTCATATTTTTGACAATCTTATTATGGTTTATAGTTCTCTTATTTTTACAATTATAGGTTAAACTATTTTTATTATTTCTTCATACATAATCTTTGAATTAATTTTTCTGCACTTCTACAGTTTTGCTTTGTTAAACAAGTATTCATTGAATGCTTAAATCTTAACAGAAACTTGTGAATGTAGACTTATATAAGGAAATGCTTGTGCTTTTTCCCTGGAGAAGCTTCTATTTTGTAAGGCAATAGAACGAGAAACAGAGTTTCAATGTCATTATTTTAATGTGGTAAAGAAGTATGTATGAGATGTCAAAACAACAACAACAACAACAACAACCCCCCAAAAACCCGAAAACTACAAACAGGAACACAGTAGAGGGCACCTGTGTATCAAGTTACCTGAAACACTTCCGAAACTTCAGACAAAAGTTGTCAATATTTTTAAAGAAAATAATTGTGTCAACAATGTAAGAGTTGTAATTTTCAGAAACAAAAAACATAAATTATCTTACACAATTCTGAAAACTAAATAACAAATTCACAAATAGATTTTGGAATTTATGATCCACAGAAAACAAAAAGGAAAACAGGAGAAGAAAACAGGAAGAAATATAGTTTTGGAGACATGAGACCACTATGCAGTTTTCTCCTATCATATTTTCTTTCTTGTCTTATTGCTTTTATTTTTGTAAAATCCAGTAGTGGTCTCTGGGTCCATCCTCCCACAGTTCCTTATCCCATTCCTCCTCCCCCATGTCTCCCAGTGAGGCCAGACCAGGCAGTCCTCTGTTATATGTGTCTGAGGCCTCGGACCAGCTCATGTATGCTACCTGGTTGGTGGCTCAGTGTCTGAGAGATCTTAGGGGTCTGAGTTAGTTGAGACTGCTGGTCTTCCTATGGTTTGCTCAATAATAACTTGACCAAGGAAGAAAGAAAGAAAGAAAGAAAGAAAGAAAGAAAGAAAGAAAGAAAGAAATTAAAGACTTATTAGAATTTAATGAAGGCACATCATACAAAAACTTGTAGGACACAATGAAAGCAGTGCTAAGAGGAAAACTCATAGCTCTAAATGCCTGCAAAATAAACTGAAGGGAACATACACTGGACCCTTGACAACATACCTGAAAGCTCTAGAACAAAAAAAAAACAAATGCACCCAAGAGGAGTAGAAGGCAGGAAATATTAATATAAATAATCAAACTTAGGGCTGAAATCAACTAGGTTGAAACAAAAAGAACTATACAAAGAATCAACAAAACCAGAAACTTGTTCTTTGAGAAAATCAACAAGATATATAAACCCTTAGCCAGACTAACCAGAGGACAGAGACAGTGTTCAAATTAATAAAATTAGAAATGAAGAGGGATATATATATAACAACAGGAACTGAGGACTTTTAATGACTGCTTCTATTTATTTGGGGGTTATGGAACTGTTTAGATGGTTTATCTACTCCTGATTTAGCTTTGGAACCTGGTATCTGTCTAGAAAATTATCCATTTTTGTCTCTGTAGTTCTGTTAGACAGGAATAATTCAGAGAACTCCTAAGGTTGATAAACAACTCTAGCAAAGTGGCTGGATATAAAATCAACTCAAACAAATCAGTAGCCTTCCTCTACTCAAAGGATAAACAGGCTGAGAAAGAAATTAGGGAAATGACACCCTTCACAGTAGTCACAAATAATATAAAATACCTTGGTGTGAATGTAATCAAACAAGTAAAAGATCTGTTTTACAAGAACTTCAAGTCCCTGAAGAAAGAAATCAAAGAAGATCTCAGAAGATGGAAAGATCTCCCATGCTCATAGATTGGCAGAATTAGTATGGTTAAAATGGCCACTTTGCTGAACACAATCTACAGATTCAATGCAATCCCCACTAAAACTTCAACTCAATTTTTTATAGAGTTAAAAAAAGCAATCTGCAAATTCATTTACAATAACAAAAAACCCAGGATAGCGAGAATTATTCTCAACAATAAAAGAATTTCTGGGGGAATCATCATCCCTGACCTCAAACTGTACTACAGAGCAATAGTGATAAAAACAGTATGGTATTGGTACAGAGACAGGCAGGAAGATAAATGGAATAGAATTGAAGATCCAGAAATGGACCTACACACCTATGGTCACTTGGTCTTTGTCAAAGGAGCTAAAACCATGCAGTGGAAGAAAGACAGCATTTTCAGCAAGTGATGCTGGTTCAATTGGAGGTCAGAGTGTAGAAGAATACATATTGATCCATTTTTATCTTCTTGTACAAAGCTCAAGTCCAAGTGGATCAAGAAGCTGCACATAAAACTAGATACACTGAGTATAATAGAAGAGAAATCAGGGAAGATCCTTGCATACATTGGGACAGGGGAAATTTTTCTGAACAGAACACTAATGGCTTATGCTCTAAGATCAAGAATTGACAAATGGGATCTCAAAATTGCAAAGCTTTTGTAAGGCAAAGGACACTGATAATAGGACAAAATGGCCATCAACAGATTGGGAAAAGATCTTTACCAATCTTACATCCGGTAGAGGGATAATATCAAATATATACAAAGAACTCAAGAAAATAGACTCCAGACAATTGACCCTATTAAAAGACGAGGTACAGATCTAAACGAAGATTTTTCAACTGAGATAAGTCAAATGTTCTCAAAGTACCTAAAGAAATGTTCAAAATCCTTAGTTATAAGGGAAATAGACATCAAAACAACCCCAAGATTCCACCTCACACTAGTCAGAATGGCTAAGATCAAAAACTTAGGTGATAGATGCTGGTGAGGATGTGGAGAAAGAGGCACACTCCTCTATTGTTGGTGGGAATGTAAGCTGGTACAACCACTCTAGAAATCAGTCTGGCGGTTCCTTTGAAAACTGGACATAGCTGAGGACTTAGCTACACTACTCCTGGGCATATACTTAGAAGATGCTCCAACATATAACCAGGTCACATGCTCCACCATGTTCATAGCAGCCTTATTTATAATAGCCAGAAGCTGGAAAGAACCCAGATGTTCTTCAACAGAGGAATGGATACAGAAAATGTGGTAGATTTATACAATGGAGTACTACACAGGTATTTAAAGCAATGATTCATGAAATTTTTAGGCATATGGATGGGATTAGAAAATATTCTGAGTGAGGTAACCCAACCACAAAAGAATATACAAGGTATGCTCTCACTAATAAGTGCATATTAGCCCAAACCTCAAAATACCCAAGACACAACTCACAGACCACCTGAAGTTCAAGAAGGAAGACCAAATTGGGGTTGCTTCAGTCCTTCTTAGAAGGAGTAACAAAATACTCATGGGAGAAAATATAGAGACAAATTGTGGAACAGAGACTGAAGGAGGGGTTGTCTGGAGACTGCCCCACATGGGGATCTAGTATATGTGCAGTCACCAAATGCAGACAGTGTTGTGGATGCCAGAAAGTGCATGCTGACAGGAGTCTGATATAGCTGTCTCCTGAAAGGCTCTGGCAGAACCTGACATATACAGAGGCAGATGCTCACAGGTAACCATTGAACTGATCATGGGGTTCTCAATGGAAGAGTTAGAGAGAAGACTGAAAGAGCTGAAAGGGTTTGTGGCTCCATGGGGAGAGCAACAATACCAACCAACCAGAGCTCCCAGGGTCTAAACAGCTAGCCTGGGAACACACAGGGAGAGACTCATGGCTCCAACCTTATATATGGTAGAGGATGGTCTTGTTGGGCATCGATGGGAGAGGAGGCCCTTGTTTTCATGAAGGTTGGATGACCCGTGTGGGGGAATGTGAGTGTGGGGAGGCAGTAGTCTGTGGGTGGGTGGGGGAACACTCTCATATAAGCAGGAGTAGGTGGGATGGGATAGGGGTTTTCCAGTGTGGAAATTAGAAAAGGAGATAACGTCTGAAATGTAAATAAATAAAATATATAATTAAAAAAAGTAATGCTGAAGAATCAAGCTTTTAATTTGTATACTGATAACCAATATATGGCTCATGGTTTACAATTACTTGAAACTGTTCTTTTTTCAGATACTGCTAATTCTCAAATTTTGCAATTACTTATGCAAATACAACTCAAGTTAAGTGAACATACTCTTCCTTAACTTTATAAGACATTTAAGAGCTCATACTGGATTTCTTGGACCTTTTAGGGCAATGCAACAGCAAATTTGTATACCAGGTAGATTCTAGGCCTTACGCAGGAACAGTCAATCTTATTCTGTACATCATCAAAATAGTAATAGCTTGAGACAACAATTTGGTATTTCTAGAGAATGTGCACGCCAAATTGTAAAGACTTGTCCTGAATGTCTTCAGTTTCTACCTGTAACACATAAAGGTGTTAATCCTCGAGGACTCATATCTAATCAATTATATTGAATGGATGTTACTCATATTTCTGATTTTGGACAATTAAAATATATACCTGTGACTAGTGATATCCTGTCAGGCTTTCTAGTTGTAACTGGTTCAACGGAAGAAGCAACTAAAAATGTAATTAGTTATTGCCTACATTGTTTTTCTATGCTGGCTGTTCCAAATCAGATTAAAATAGATAATAGAACTGGCTATTTTAGTTGAGCATTTGAGACTTTTTGTCAACAATTTAATATTACCCATATTACTGTGATTTCTTATAATCCTCAAGGACAAGGTTTTGTGGAACAAGCCCATGGAACTTTAAAACAACATCTTCATAAAATACAAAGGTGAAAGTATATTCCCGTACACCACAAATAAAATTTAAATCATGTTCTTTTTATTTTAAATTTTTAAAAATTTGGATGCCAAGGAACTTTCTGCTGAGTATCTATGGCACCCTATATCTAGGGATACTTATGCATAAGTGAAAAGGAAGGATCCACTTACTAGCATATGGCATGATCCCGATGAGGTACTTAATATGAGAAAGAGGGTATGTTTGCGTTTTTTTCTGCAGGATGTTGAAAGAGCATGGTGCCTGCCAGAATGATTGGTGAGACATGCTGATGCTGGGACAAAGAATGATGCTGACCTGTGAGCTTGTTGAGTGCTCTGACAATGGTGACTGGGAAGCTGTATTGGATATATATTCCTGACCTACTTTTGCTTTCCTTTATACCAGATGCAACAAGCTGTCTTGTCTCAAGTTCTTAGACCTTGTGGGACAGAGAATTAAAAAGAGGTTATAACAACTCTTGTATTTTTTAAAAATGTGACCAGTTATTCGGACTCAAGCATAGATTGGTCTAGAAGTCAACCCAATATTGGAATTAACACTCTTCATTTGGAAAGCTGGTTCTGGACATTTTCAGAGACATATTTGGAAGTTAGCTGCAGTTCTCTATGATGTCATGTTAACAAGAGATAAAGTTGGGACAGGATCAGGATTTCAAACAAGTGTTAGTGCATGTGTTAAGGCTCTTTTAATTGTCAAGTTAAAAGTACTTTTGTTTCTTCTACAGTATTTAATGTAAGTTGCATTGATTGTACACTTTCTAATTGTGTTAGTGTGTTGAAACCCTGCATATCTGTTACGGGAGTCTATCAACCAGCTTTTGTTTTATTGCCCTGAGTATTACAGGACCTTGGTATTCTAAAAAAAAGCTTGCAAGTACTGGAAGAAGTGAGTCATCCTTTAAGCAGAAGCAAGAGGGTAGTGGGCTTGATTATTGTGGATATAACAGCTTTGATTACATTAATTGCTAGCACCACTGCTTCTGCAATTGCTTTGACAGAAGAAGTTAAGACAGCTATTTTTGTTAATCACTTAGCAAAAAAAATGTTACTAATGTGTTGAATATACAAGAGGATTTAGATAGGCATATGGCACAACAAATTGATGCTCTTCATCCTATTCAGATTATTGGAACGAGGTTCAGAGTTTAAGAATAAGAAGCCATCTTGAGTGTCATGCCAAATATCAATGTATTTGTTTTACTTTTAAAATTTACAATGATACTCATTATAATAAGGAAAATGTTTAAAGACACTTGCAGGGTATTAGGTATAATTCTAACACCTCTCTGGATGTTTTAATTTTGCATAGTGAGATTATGAATTTAAAGAGTGCTACTCTGTTGAGTTTTGATGCTGCAGATAATGCTGATAAAATTATCCATGGCCTGAGGTCAGTATTTCCATTTTGATCAAGCTTCAAAAATGGCATATATACCTTGTCCATGCTAGCCCTTTTTGTCCTGGGAATACTTTTATTCCTGCACATCATGTTAAAGCTTGTCTTTAATAGCTTCAACATGCTGGCATCCAAAGTACATGGCTTGAAACTAAAAATGGACCCCCAGAAAGAGTTATTAAATTAACAGACTGGCAAGCCAAGGATGGGTTAGATTCTGCAAAGAGCCTGACATTGGCCAAGGAGAAGGAAATAGGCTTCAGGCAGGAATCTGACATTAGGCTAGAACAAAGAAGTAATTTCAGGCAGGAATCTAAATCTTAGGCTAGAACAAAGAAGTAATTTCAGGCAGGAATCTAAATCTTAGTCTAAAATGAAGAAGAAGGCTTTAGGCATGAAAATGAGTTTGGGCTAGGACAGAGAAGTAGCCTCACATATTTTGGTCACCCTGAAAAGCCCTTAGAAACAGTGATCATGGGAGTGATCACAGGATTGTTTATTGTCTTGCTTGTTCTTTGACTATTTGTGTTTATTGTCTTGCTTGTTCCTTGACTATTTGCATTTATTGTATTGCTAGTTCCCCAACCTGGAGCTGACCTTAATACTTGCATGTAATCAAAATGGTATAAAAACAGAATGAGAAAAAATAAAAAAATAAAAAAGAAACAAAAAGAAAAAAGAAAGATTAAGTTACAATGGGGGTCGAGGAACTTGGGGAAACACTAGAAAGTTCCAGATGCCATTGATGTAAGAGGGTTCCAGGTTCCAATTGGGATGACATTGGCTGAAATACCCAAAAGTGGGGAGATAAAAACTGAAGACACAAGGCCCAGTAAATAGAGATGGCCCCTATTGAAGAGATGTCCCCATCTATAGGAAACACAGGGACAAAACTGGGGCAAAGACTGAAGGGAAAGGGCACCCAGAGCCGGCTCTACCATGCAATCCTTTCCATCTATAGATACCAAACCCTGTTACTATTGCTGATGCCAAGATGTGCTTTCAGAGAGGAGCCTGGTATGGCTGTCCTTTGAGAGGCTCTGCCAGTACCTGTCTAAAACAGATGCAGATACAGCCAACTGTTGGAATGAGTCCAGGACCCCAGTGCAATAGTTAGGGGAAGGGCTGAATTAGCTGAAGGGGATTTCAACCCCATAGGAAGAACAACAGTATCAACTAACTGGATCACCCAGAGCTCCAGGGACTAAACCACCAACCAAAGAGTATAAGTGGATGGGTTCTTGGCTCCAGATACATATGTAGCAGAGGATTGTCTTATCTGGTATCAATGGGACGGGAGGCCCTTGGTTCTGTGGAGGCTTAATGTTCCAGAGAAGGGGGATGTTAGAGGGGTGAGGTTGAGTTGTTGGGTGGGTGGGGGAGCACACTCTTAGGGGCAAAGGGGAGGAATTTGGGGTGAGGGGTTTATGGTGGGCAACTGGTAAGGGACATAACATTTGAAATGTAAAGAAATAAAATGAGTAATAGAAAAAAGGGAAAAATAAGCCAATTTGCTGAGGACTGATAAAAGTATTAGATAAATGAAAAGGAAGTTAATTTATTTTCTTTGAGTAAGAGTCTTACACAGTGGTTCTCAACCTTCAAAATGCTATGACCCACATTTTACTTTTACATCCATTCACCCATTCATTTATTAAGTTTTCAACATTAACATATGTGTTGATCATTTGTGAATTTACATTATCCACCCAATAACATCCATTTTTCAATCTTCCCAGGTTTGTCCTTGTGAACCTCCCCTCCAAAGTTGAATAATAATAATAATAATAATAATAATAATAATAATAATAATAAAAAAGAATAAGAATAAGAGGAAGAGGAAGAAGGAGAAAGAGAAGAAGAAGAAAAAATAGAAGGAGAAGGAGGAAGTAGAGAAAGGGTAGAGGCTGAGAATAAGGAGGAAGGAAAGAAGGAGGAGGAAAAGAAGGAGGAGAAAGAGTAGTAGTAGTCATAGTCATAGTCATAGTCATAGTCATAGTCATAGTCATAGTCATAGTCATAGTCATAGTCATAGTAGTAGTAGTCCAATTAGTGCCTCCTATGTACTTCCTGGAGCATGGTCAAACACTCAGCATCCACCTCTTAATGAAACGGAGTCCTTCCCTACCTGCATCCCTGCTAGAAGCCATCAACTGCAGAAAGCTACACTTCCGCATCTCCATCATAATTCTTAACATAGCTGTCTCCTTAGAGGTCTACAAGAGCCTGACATATACAGAGATGGTTGCTCACACCTAACCATTGAACTGATCACAACATTCCCAATGAAGGAGTTAGAAAGAAGACTGAAGGAGCTGAAGGGGTTTGCAGCCCCATGGGGAGAGAAACAGTATGTACCAACCAACCGGAGTTCCTAGAGTCTAAACCACCAGCCTGGGAGTACATAGGGAGGAACCCATGGCTCCAGCTGTATATGTAGGGGAGGAAGACCTTGTTGAGCATAGGTGGGAGAGGAGGTACTTAGTCCCATGAAGGCTGGAAGCCTCAGTGTGGGGGAATTTGAGGGAGGAGAGGTGTGAGTGGGCAAATCCTCATAAAACCAGAAGGGGGAGATGGGATAGGGGGTTTCTGGGTCGGGGGAAATGGAGAAATGGGATAACATCTGAAATGTAAATAAAATATCCAATAAAATATTAATTAAAAAAAGAGTTGTCTTCAGGGCAAGCCCAGCAGCCATGGGGTATGACCCATTCTTCCTGTACTCCATCTTCTGGTACACACCCTACCTGCAATCTTGGATGTGCACTCCACTCTCTAGGTAACAGCTCTGCTTGCTTTCTGGAAGTCCTGCTGCCACCAGGCACAATCATTCCCAGAGGCCTACTCCTGCCAGGGACTACCAGACCAGCCCACACCAGAGACAACCAGATGGTTAAAGGCAAGCAAATGAACATAATCAACAAAACCCAGTGAATTCTGACACCATTGGAACTCAACTCTTCTAATATAGCAAGCCCTGGATATTCTAGCACACCTGAAGAGCAAGATATGACCTTAGATGTCATTTTATTGAGATGATAGAGGCCTTTAAAGAGAAAAATCAATAAATTTCTTAAAGGATTATGGGAAAATACAATCAAACAGGTGAAGGAAATGAATACAAGTGTTCAAGACCTGAAAATGAAAATAGAAGCAATAAAGAGAACGCAAGCAGGGACAACCTTGGAGATGAAAAACCTAGGAAAGAGATCAGGAGCTACAGATACAAGCATCACTATCAGAATAAATGAGATGGGAGAGAGAATCTCAGGTGTAGAAAATATAATAGAAGAAGATACATTGGCCAAAGAAAACCCTAAATCTAAAAAGTTTCTATCACAAAACATTCAGGTAAGTTGGGACACTATGAAAAGACCAAACCTAAGAATAATAGGAATAGAAGATGGAGATTTCTAGTTCAAAGGCTCAGCTCAGAAAATATCTTCAAGAAAATCATAGAAGAAATTTTCCTAATCTAAAGAAATATGGCTTTCTTTACCAAATACCGAATAGATTGGACTAGAAAAGAAAATCCTCCAACCATATAATAATCAAAACACTAAATGTACAGAGCAAAGAAAGAACTTTAAAATCTGCAAGGTAAAAAAGTCAAGTAACATATAAGGGCAGACCTATCAGAATTACACTTGACTTCTCAACAGATACTGTAAAAACCAGAAGGTCCTGGACAGATTTTTTGCAGATCCTAAGAGACCACATATCTCAGCCCAGAGCACTATAGCCAGCAATACTTAAAATCACCATAGATAGAGAAATCAAGGTATTCCATGAAAAAACCAAATTTAAACAATATTTTTCTATGAATTCAGCCTTACAGAGTATACTAGAAAAGCCCAACAAAAAGAGTACATTACCAACATCAAAATAACAGGAAATAACATTCATTGGTTATTAATATCTGTCAACATCAATGGACTCAGTTTTCCAATAAAAAGACACAGGCAAACAGAATGGATGAGTCAACAGGACCCATCATTTTGCTGCATACAAGATACATACCTCAGCAACAAAGAAACACAGTACCTCAGGGTAAAGGGCTGGAAAATGGTTTCCCAAGCAAACAGACCTAAGAAACATGCTGGAGTAGCCAGTCTAATATCTAATAAAATGGACTTTCAACTAAAATTAATCAAAAGAGGACACTTCACACTCATAAAATTAAAGATCTACCAAGATGATGATTCAGTTCGGAACATCATTCAGTTCGGAACATTTTGGAAAACCAAATGCAAGGGCATCCATATTTGTAAAAGAAACATTACTAAAGCTTAAATCACACATCAAACCCCACACAGTAATAGTGGGAGACTTCAACACCCTACTCTCACCAATGGACAGGTCATTGAAACAGAAACTAAACAGAGAAATAATGAACCTAACAGATTCTATGAACCAAATGGACCTAAAAGATATTCATACAACCTTTCAGCACAAAACAAAAAAATATAACTTCTTAGCACCTCACAGAACCCTCCTCAAAACTGACCATAAAAGCAGTCACAAAGCAAGCCTCAACAGACACAAAAAGATTGAAATAACCATTTCATCTCATCAGATCACCATGGATTAAATCTGGACCCCAACAACAACAGAAGCAACAGAAAGCCCACATACTCATGAAAACTGAATAATTCTCATCTTATTTTTAAATTTAATTTTTGTTTTAACTTACTTTAATTCCTGCTTACTGCCCACTCCCTGTAACTCTCTCCCATAATCCTTCCCCCATTTCCTGTCCCTTCTCCTCTGAGTGGGTGGGCTCCTCCCTGGGTATCCTCTCACCATGGTACTTCAAGTCTCCTGAAAGACTAGGCGATTGCTCTTACATTGAGGCCAGACAAGGCAGCCCAGCTAAACTGGATCCCACATACAAGCCACAGCTTTTGGCATAGCCCCTGTTCCAGTTGTTCAGGACTCACCTGATAACCAGGCTGCACATCTGCTGTATATGTGCGAGGAGGCCTATGTCCAGCCAGTGTTTGCTCTTAGGTTGGTTGTTTAAACTCTGAGAGCCCCAAGGGTTCAAGTTAGTTGACTCTGTTGGTCTTCCCATGGAGTTCCTATCCCCTTCGAGGACCACAATCCTTCTTCCCATTCTTCAATAAGAGTCCCCAAGCACCATCTACTGTTTGCCCATGGATGTCTGTGTCTGTCTGAGTCAGCTGCTGAGTTAGCCCCTCAGAGGACAACATGCTCCTGTCTGCAAGTATAAGAGAGTATCATTAATAGTGTTAGGGATTAGTGTTTGCCCATGGGATGAGTCTCAAGTTGGGCTAGTTATTGGCTGGCCATTCCCTCAGTCTGCTCCCTCACCCATGCTTGTATTATTTGTAGATAGGATAAATTTGGGTTTTGAAAGTTTTTTGGATGAGTTGGTATCTCTACTGGGGTTGCTCTACTGGGGTTTCTGCCTGGCTATAGCAGGTGACTTATTCAGGTTCCATATCCACAATGTATTGAGTCACAGATAATGTCATCCACCCCCCCCCAATGATTCTTGGGCACCTCCCTTATCTCAGGTCTTTGTCTCATTCTGGGATGGCCCCCACCTCCTCACCCCCATCTGTTGCAGATTTCTGTTCATTTTCATGGCCATCTAGCCATCTCTCCTATCTTTCCCCACACCTCATCCTGAACTACCCATTCCCCTCCTCACCTCCCCTCCGTTGCAGTTCCTTGCCTCCATCTGTCTCTTAGGACTATTTCATTCCCCTTTCTAAGTAAGATTCAAGCTTTTTTTCTTGGGTCTTCCTTATTGTTTAGCTTCGTTACATCTGTGGTGTGTATCATGATATCTGTGTTTTATGGCTAATATCCACTTATAAGTGAGCACATACCATGCATGTCCTTTGGGACTGGGTCACCTTACTCAGGATGATATTCTAATGTTCCATATGTTTGTCTGCAAAATTCAAGGTATCTTTGTTTTTAATCGCTGAATAGTATTCCATTGTGTAGATGTACCACATTTTCTTTATCCATTCTTCTGTTGAGGGACATGTAGGTTGTTTCCAGTTTCTGGGTATTATGATTAAATCTGCTAAGACCATTGTTGTCTAAGTGTCTTTGTGAGATGTTGGAGCATATTTTGAGTATATGCTCAGGAGTGGTATAGCCAGGTCTTGAGGTAGAACTATTCCCAGTTTTCTGGGAAAATGCCAAATTGAATTCCAAAGTGGCTGCACAAGTTTGCACTCTTATCAACAATGGAGGTGTTTTCTTCTTGTTCCACATCCTTGCAGCATGTGCTATCTCTTGAGCTTTTGATATTAGCATTCTGATGGGTGTAAAATAGAATCTCATAGTTGTTTTGATTTGTATTTCCCTGATGACCAAGAACTTTAAACTTTTTAAATTTCTTTAAGGGCCAAAGCAAATGGTTCTCTTGAGATAATGTCCCTTGAACCATAAGTCCCTTCTAAACTACATGTTTGTAGTATCTCTTGAGATATGTATAACTGGTTTCACATCTGCCTATGGCAAGATATTTGATATGTTATGTTAAAGAGTACAGGATATCTGAGTCTGTAAAGATACAGTTCTTTCCATACAGGTAAATATGGATGGGTATGTAGAACTTTAGATATAGAAAAGTGGCTTTATTTATTCTGCACACGGTGCTTTTGGTGGAATTGTTATGAACATGATCATATCATAAAGTTTATGAGGGAGTCTAGTAGAGCAGATAGTATCCAAGAAAAGGAACTGAGCAACATAGGAGAATCATTGTAAAATCAGTTAATGTCATATTGAGAAAATATGGCAGGCTTTTTGAGCTAGAAGTACTTTGTATCTGGAAAACTAAGATGTTGGAAATAGCTTTATAATGTCTTGGATTAATCAGATGTTGCAGTTGAATACTCTGATGATTTTATAAATTATCTTAACTTCTACCACTTGGTAAATAGAAAAAATTTGATGACACATAAAATAAAGGTCACAAATATTGTATGTTTTTTATTCACTAGCTTTCAAAAGCAATGGGTACAAACTGGTGGTCTTATAAAATAGAATAAAATTTCTTAGGGACTTCTCAAGTGTGCTTTATGGAAACATCAGAGACACCTGGGCAGAAATAAAAGTTGACATGGGAATCAAAATAATCAACATGAAAAAATGCTTCTTATTGTAATTTTACTTTGAAACGTGATATGGAAAATTTCAAAATGATATATAAATCTACTAGGATCCAGAATTATATTTCTTGTTTTGCTCACCATAACTATCTGTATTATTTTTATTTTTGAATTAAGAGGATAAGGAGGAAGTAAAAAGTTTTGACAAATCAGCATTTTTCTAGTTGTAATAGAGGGTGAGAAAAATATTAGAGTAATACAGATGGGTATTGCTAAAATGACTGAGCTTCTTGGAGCTACTGGACAACTTTATTTTATGTATATACTTAAATATTTTAAATCATATAGAATTATTTATATTTACTATAATAAGTAAAAATAAAGATATTTTGGAATTAACAACATAGACCCTGGTTTTGCTTATGTTTAAAGAAGTCTTGCGACAATTTGGAAGCCAAAATATACAAAATGTTTGAGCTAGGAAGATAATGAACTTGCTGTGCTTATAGAGAAGGAAAATAAAGCATAGGTATTTATTCACATGACCACTTTCTTCAGTCTTTGGCAGTATCTATTCATTATGCTCAAATCTTTATTTTAAAATAATTGTAAAATTTGCTCTTTATGATGATTGAAAGTCTGGAAATCTGTTTAGGAAGATAAGTGAATTCTGTGTAAATCAAGGTAAAGACTCTAGTAACACTCTACCCTGGCATTTCATCTAGAAACCTTTGAAAGACCGTTCCTCCCAATTCTGATTGGAATTTGATGTTTTGGCTGATGTTTTAAAATATTTACTGTCAAACTGTATCAGTTCCTATTTTTTGATATTTGAATATGTTCAAGAGTTACATCTTTTTCTAATTTCCACATCATTAAAAAAATCCCAGTTTTTGTTTGGATGGTGTGAATTGGCCACTTATAGACAGATAAATTTCCAACTGACAGAGACATCAGTAGGACATAGTTCCAAGAACTTTAGCACTTGAGAAATACCAGGGCATATAGTATAATTTGTCATTTCTGAAGACTTGCAAATCATATTTTAAATTATTTTACTTAGTGTAAATATAATACTTTCTTTTTCTTTTCATGGTAATATACATTTCAAGTTATATCGATCTTCTCAATTTTTTTGCTTTTCTTTTGTCATTTTCGTACTCTTCCCCCTTTCCCCAATTTTCCTTTCATTTCTCATCTCATATTTCCTGTCACTTCTGAACTCTTCCAATGTCTTTTACCTGTCTTCTTTGGTTTTACATTCATGTATATTTTCATGTGGCTTTTAACAATTCAAATTCATCTTCTGTTCTTTAGCTAGTAGTTATTTGTTCCTGTTTTATATCTTCTGTAACTCTGTATTTTGAGAGTCTGATAAGGATACATACTTAGTCCTTCCATTTATAGAGTTGTCTAATTTAGGGAAATCTTATCAGTGAATTACATCAGTAGTAGGCACTATTATAAAAATACATACATATATTAAATTTATTATTGGAAGTTCATACTTTTGCCACTAAAACAATATGAATAGTATAACCCATTGTTGGATAAAAAGACTGAACTATATTTTGAAGTATATACATTTGATTTGTAGTTTTGATGTCCTATTCTTAATGATACTTCTTTTTTATTTATTAATTTTTCAAATATTCTGGTGCTATTAAAGGTACATTAAAGAAATATTAACATTGATTAATACAATGAATGCATTATTACGATTTTAGTTGTTTCACCCTAAATCTTAGGAGAAAAATCAAACTATTTTAAGTGTATTTGACAAGTAATCTGAAGCTCACAGGTCACATAATCTTGGTAATTTGAACCTCATGACCACATTCTGTTTATTCTGTCATGTTGCTTCACCAGATACAAGAATACAAGTAGACTTGAAATATAATGTGATAAATCCTTGTATCAGGGAATTGAACAAAACTACTTTTTATGACATCATTGTACTTTTCAGTGGTTTGATCTGGAAGATTATGAACTGGATAATCCAGGGCTAAATCCTAATGCTTTATGCACTGACACTGTGTTAGAATGCATATGCAGACATTTGAATTTGCCATAGTGGAAAATATCTGGATAAATTTTGAAACACCTGCCATTTCTGTGTCTAGCATGATAAAAATTGCAATATGACAGTTCACTGACTTACATCACTCTATGGCCCATCTTCTATCTCATAAGAAGCATCACATGTGGAAAGCAGTGAGAAATTAAATTCAGAAACATTGCATAGAATACAACCATCAGATATAACCACTTAATTTTCTATGTGGTCACTTTATTAAATATGTATGGGCATATTGTTTTTTCCTCTTTCTATCTTAGTAAGTTATAATTAACAAATATATATTATGTGACATTTCAATAAATATTTACAAAGTGAAATAATTAAATCAGGCTAGTTAACATATACATCGCCTTGCATGCTTATTTACTGTAAAATAATTTGAATTTCTACTCAATTTTTTCCAGTGTGCAACATGCGGTTATTAGCTGTAGTCAAAATAATGAATAATTAATTCTCCCAAACTAATGATCTCATCTTTCTGTATGTATCTTTTGACAAACATCTTCTCATTGTTTTTCCACAATTTATTTCTTTTATTTTATGGTCTACCAATGTGTTCTCTGCTTCTATGACTATGGTTTCAGGTTCCACATTTCAGTGAGACCTTGAGTATTTTTCTTTTCTCTCACCTTGATTTCCCTTAGCATAACAACTTCCAAATTTATTAACATTATTACAATACACAGAATTCCCTTTTTAAATGTCGAGAAATATTTCAAGGTATGTGTGCGTGTCATTATGATTTCATTAGTGCACACAGGTTGTTTTTATATATTGGTTACTTGTAAATTATGTTGAAATAAAAATTGAGAGATAATTATTCAATATAATTATTTAATTTCTCCTGTATAAATATTGCCAAATGTAATATTGCTAGATCCTGCTAGATTCCAAGTTCTATTTCTTTTACATTTTGTTTTTGTCCATTATTTTCTTCTCCCAATACCTGTCAATTGACCATAGCCCCCCAGGTAGGGATGGGACTTCATGAACACTTTTCCTTTCTATGTTGAGGTTTAGTATGGACTGAACTTTTACAGGTCCTGGTGAGTGTGAATGTATAAGTGCAACTGCCATTCTGTGTCTGGAAAACACCATTTCCTTGTACTTATTCACCATGTCTAGTTTTAATTTTTTTCTGCCCCTATTCTAAAAACAATTCTAGAGCCTTAAGGAGAGGAGTGTGATACAGATATCTTTTTTTTAAGGCTGAAAATTCTCCAGTCTTTTATTGTCTTCACCTTGGTCAGTTGTGGATATCTTTCTTAATTGTCAAAAGCCTCTTCATTATCTGACCATGATGAGCCCCAGATGTGCATCTTCTTTTTAATTACTGCCTGGGCAGTTGGTCTTTACAGGAAAACTTAGGTTCCCTGATGAGGATTGAGAGATGCATTAATCTATGAGTATAACCATAAGTCATTAGGAATCTGTTAAATACTGTGTCAATTTAACAGAGTAATACTAGTAGATTATTCCCTCAAATTGTGACCTTTGTTATCACTAGTTCTTGGCCCTGTTTCACTTAGAAAAATCAACCTAATATTCACCCTTATTGGTTAGCTTTCATAGTATTTGAAGGTTCTATGCCTACTACTCAATTGAGAAAAGCAGTTATAAACCTTGTTATATTTAGAGGTCTTGATAGTACTACTTTCAAGAAGTGTGAAGTGATGTTTCAGCATGAGTAAAATTTATACTTCTCTGTTAATTAGTCATGTCTAGAACTTGTTCAGGTATATGTTGGTCTTTAGGTTGGGTGGGACATTAAAGTACAAATAGGATTTCATGCATCTCAGATTTTCCCCTTCCATTCTATTAATATAATTATCATGATTTACTGCTTTTCCTGATTCTCCTATAGGTACTACTGATAACAAAGCCAATGAAAAGAGTAAATCATTCTGTGACATCAGAGTTTGTGTTCCTGGGACTCACAAATTCCTGGGATATCCAAATGCTACTCTTTCTGGTATCCTCAATGTTGTATGTGGCAAGCATGATAGGAAACTTCCTCATAATTTTCACTGTGGCTTCTGACCCTCACTTACATTCCCCTATGTACTTTCTTCTGTCCAATCTCTCCTTCATTGATGTAGGTATTTCTTCTGCCATTTCACCCAAGATGATTTATGATTTATTCAAGAAGCACAAAGTCATCTCCTTTAGAGGCTGTATTATTCAAATCTTCTTCATCCATGCAATTGGTGGTGTGGAGATGGTGCTGCTCATAGCCATGGCCTTTGATAGATATGTGGCCATATGTAAGCCTCTTCGTTATCTGATCATAATGAGCCCCCAGATGTGCATCTTCTTTTTAATTACTGCCTGGGTAGTTGGTCTTATGCACTCTGTGATACAACTGGTTTTCATAGTAAATTTACCCCTCTGTGGTCCTAATATATTGGACAGCTTCTACTGTGACCTTCCTCAATTCATCAAACTTGCTTGCATGGACACATATAGACTGGAATTACTCATCTCAATCAGTAGTGGATTCATGTCTGTGGGCTCCTTCTTCATACTAATCATTTCCTATATGGTCATCATATTTACTGTTCTGAAATACTCTTCAAGTGGTTCCTACAAAGCTCTGTCTACACTTTCAGCTCACGTGACTGTAGTGGTCTTATTCTTTGGTCCTGCCATATTTTTCTATACATGGCCTTCCTCTACACACCTGGATAAGTTTCTGGCCCTATTTGATGCAGTCGTTACTCCTTTTTTGAACCCTGTTATCTACACATTGAGAAATCAAGAAATGAAGATGGCAATGAGGAGAGTATTCAGACACCTAATGGGCTATAGACAAATTTCTTAACTACATTGCAAAGAGTGTTAATTAAGCATAGAAATTAATGGTTGGCCAATCTCTGAAGAAAACCTGTGTTAGCATATACATACATACATACATACATACATACATACAATATATACATACATATCTACCATTTTGTATAATACTTATAAGAAAGGGACCCTTTCTTCCAAATGAAGACAAAAGTTCCATGTATTTATAGTCGAAAGACTATATTAATCAAGAGCTTTAATTTTTTATATAATTTTGAATTTTATTATTAAACATACTTTCTTGAGACTACAAAATGACTTATATATCTTATAACAAGAACTTCATTTCATTATGAAGATCAACTTATATTTTTTGTATAGTCTAGAGACTCTCATTTAAACTAAGTTGATATCCCCATGACAGAGAGGAGATTACAGAACATAATGATGGAGCTTTGTATAACATGGTCCTCTTAAAGAATAAACTGTTTTTTCCATGTTGTAACCCAAAATAGACACTGAATCTACACAACTCCATCCAGAGTGTTTGTTATTAGACTTGGTGTACATATTCATGGTTGGTGTGAAGAAAGAAAAGAAATAAAATATTTCAAAAAATGATAATAGATAAAGATAATAATGTATAAATATATTTATTGAACAGAACTGACATATCTTAGAGTAACGACTATATTAGTATTTTGTTATTTATCTTGATTAGCTATCTTATTTAGTTTCCAATCTGAATTTTTCATTTTCTTTTTATTTCTTAATATAGCAAATTCCCATTAAAAATTGATGACTTATATGTAGCATCAAAGAGTACCACTATTGATAAAATATTGAAAGCCAGATCAACTCAAGACTTGATTAAAGAACAAAGGGGACATTAGGTGTGGGTTTTATTCAGGCCTTAAAGTAATTAGGGTTACAGATCCTGAGAACTTGATTTATTCCCCACGAAGATACTAAGGTCATCAGTTTCATTGCTACTGAATAGACTGCGATGCTGTTGAAACACCCTGTGTTCCCTTTGTGCAATACTGCTTTATTAGCCATATTATACTAACTTTTACCAATTGTATTATAGAGTCTGCTGACTGTATTTTATTTCTACCTTGAAAATGGTATGTAAGATTTACACTTTTTAGTAAGTTTGATTGCACAAGACATAGCTTGTGCAATACCCCCTGATCACAACTTTTTTCTTCTCCATTTTCTGTCTTCTGTCTTTAAATTTTTTTCCCTATCCATTTTATACCATTTTAATTACACACAAGTATTAAGGTCAGCTCTAGGTTGAGGAACTAGAAATGCAATAGATGAAAATAGTCAAGGAACAAGCAAGACAATAAACACAAATAATCAAGGAACAAGCCAGGCAATAAACAAAGTCCAGTGCTCACTCCCATGATCACTGTTTCTAAGGGCTTTACAGGATGACCAAAATATCTGAGCCTACTTCCCTGTCCTAGTCGAAAGTCATTTTCATGCCGAAAGCCTACTTCCTTGTTCTAGCCGAAGATTTAGATTTCCTGCCTGAAATTACTTCTTTGTTCTAGCCTAATGTCAGATTCCTGCCAAGCATCTCCCAAAGCTCTCTATATCTTCCCCTTTTTATTTCATAAATAATACTGAGCCTGTCTTAGGTTGTGTTGACAAGAATGCCTTCCTTATCTGTCGTGGAATATGCATTATCAAAAGCAATGCACTTCTGTCTTAGTTTGGTAAGGCTTTGTGCAAAATCTTACCTGTCCTTGGCTTGCCAGCTTCTTTAATTCTTAAGGATTAGCATTAATTTGAAACAAACACTTAGACATATAGAAAAAAAATTTTAAAAGACTTTTAGAACATGAAAAAATTTAATTTTTAATAGAAAATGTTTTCAAGATCTGTAATTTCTGGTTATATTCCATGGAACATTTATCTTGGGATACTGAACTAAGTGATTGCATGTATGTAAAAGTTCACACACTCTTTTTTAATTTTCGGGATTTTTCTGGTATTGGAAGAAGGTTAGAGTTTCCAGAGAACCCATGGAAGTCTAAAGAGTGCAAGTAGAAGTTTTGTGAACTATGTGTAGAAGAGCAAGAAGAAGCCAACAATATGTACTGACACTTTCCACTTAAGGAAAAATTTGCTACTCAAAGCCATTCAATTTCATTTATCATATACATATATATACATATATATACACACATACATGCATATATATGTATATATGTGTATCCATGTATATATGTATATTTGTATATAAATATATGTATTATCTGTTACAATAAAAATAATTTATTTTTTCAGGATTTCATACATGACTATGGTGTTTATATCATTTTCATATTTTCCACTTGCCCTTGTAACTCCTCTGATGTCCTTCCCCAGTCTGTCTCAAATTCAAGACTGCCTTTTTAATTATTACTGCTGTGTGCACACACACAAACAGATAGCTTTCTGAGTTCATTTAGTATTGCAAATATGCACATGTGTTCATGCCTGATCACATAGGATTGGACAACCTATCTGGGATGTCACTCCTTGTAAAAACTGATTCATGGTTTCTTAGAATCCATTGACTGCCTGTAGCAGAATGGCTGTAATAGGTTCTCTTCTAGAATCTAATGATGTCTACATCTATGGGTAGTTTTCTATGTTTACAGTATCAGGCATGGATTTCCTCATGTTGAGTCTAGTTAGACATTTGTCAGTTATTTTTCAGGTGGAAGTGTCATTCTTGCACTATTGGGGTTATCTTGCCAGGTTGGTCATTGTTATGGTTCATAGGCTTTAGAGCTGGTTAACACTATTCATTACTTTTCTCTTTTGCAGCTTGAATACCACCTTCAGATATTATGGAATAACTGAATAGAAATAGAGAAGAAATCACATTACTTAAGGCAATAGAGGGGTAGTGCTATCCCTCCTCATTGCCATAATGATGATGTCATTACGAGTGCCACATGCCAGTCATGTAGTTGCAAATGTTGACTTTTACCCTTTTGTGTGTGTTCCTACATTGGCATTACCAAAATTCAGATTATATTTTTTAAATAAATAAAATATATCAATATTAAAATTTGTATAGAAATATGAATGAGGATAGTGGGCAATGTATTTGATGTATAAGTGTGAGGAATGGACATTATTAATAATACTCTAATGCTTGAAGACAGGAGCTTAGCATAACTGTCTTCTGTGAGGCTTTGCCCAGCAGCTGACTAAAACAGATGCAGAGACCCACAGCCAAACATTGGAAGTTGCTTGGGGACTCTTATGGAAGAGTTGGGAGAAGGATAGAGAGTCTCAGAGGGGAGAGGAACTCCACAGGAAGACAAACAGAGTCACTAACCTGGACTCTTCGAAGCTTGTAGAGTCTGAGGCATCAACCAAGGATCATACAAGGACTGGACATAGGCCTCCCCCACATATGTAGCAGACATGCCTCTTGCTCTTCATGTGGGTCTCTCAACAACTAGAGCAGAGGCTGTCTCTAAAGTTGTTGCCTGTCTGTGGATGCCATTCCTATATCTTGTCTGCCTTGTCATGCCTTAATAAGAGAGGATGTGCCTAGCCCTGCAGAAACTTGATATGCCAGGATATGGTATACCTAGGGTGGGGCTCCATCCTCTCAGAGGAGAACAGGAGGGATTATGTGGGAACTGAGGGAACCAGGAGGAGTGGGCAGTAATCTGGATATAAAGTGAATAAATAAATAAATTAATCAATGGGAAAAAAAGAATAGCCAGTTTTAGAAAAAGAACAAAACAAACAGAAGGAAAAAAACACAAGAAAAGTACATGAATCAGATATAGATGCAAATGTCTACTCATTTGCACACTCAGACATTCCATAAAACCACTAAATGGAAGCCACAATATACATACACAAAGGACCTGTAGAGTAAAAAGAGAGAAAAATAATGTAAAAAAGGTCTGACATGACATTATGAGACAAGGAACCTCCAGTGAGTTCATTTTCTGTTGGCTATCTAGTGCTGGGCATGCAGCCTATCCTTAAGAGTAGTTTTTTTTTTTTTTTTTTTTCTCTAGTAAGACTCCCTTGGAGAAAAACAAATTTTCCATTTGCAAGTGGTTATCAGTTGAAGACAGCTTCTGGGTTACAGACAGGGCCATGTGTTCACTTCTCCTTTCAGCTCTAAGACCCCATCTGGTTCAGAGCATGGAATGCTCTGTGCATGCTACCTCAATTTATGTGTGTTCACATGAGATTTCATCACATTGATTTAGAGGGCCTTGTTTTCTTGGTGTCATTCTTTTCCTCCCATCCTGTTTGCTGCCTCCCATATTTGCTTTGCCCTTTCTTCTGGGAGGGATAAGTAAGTCAACCTGGGGTAGGTCTTAAATCCAAGATTCTTATCTCAAGAATCAGAGTGTTTCATGGTCTTTCAGGATTGCAGTGTCATAGCTGTCGGTATCTGTATTTGTTCCCATATACTGCAGGAGAAAGCTTCTCTCATGACAGCCAATAAATACTTAATAAAGATGACATGGAAAAATGAAAGTCACTTTAATAAGTGTGGGGTTGGGCAAAATTAGATATGCTCATGTAGAATAGTTAAAGTTGACTTTCAATTTTTATCTTGTAAAAACCAAACCAAACCAAACCAAACCAAACCAAACCAAACCAAACCAAACCAAAGTAAACCAGACTAAACCAAATTAAACCAAACCAAAACAAAACCCAAAACTGATGAAAGATCTTAATGTAAGACCCTAATCTCTGAAACCAGTGCTGGGAAGCATGGGGAAATCGCAATGTCTAATCATTGCCCAAACTTTCTGAACCTACAAAATGGGAAAATCTTTGCCAGCTATTTATTTAAAATCAAATTCTTATCTTACATACATAAAGAATAAAAATTAATCAACAAACATAATCCTGTAATAAATGGGTTAATGAACTGAGACAACTGTTCTTTTTTCCCATTAAGTAATTTATTTATTCACTTTACATCCCCATGGCAGCCCCATCTCCTTCCAGTGCCCCCTCACAAAGCCCCTACCCACTGCTTCCCTTTCATCTCTGAGAAGGGTGAGGTTCCCCCCTGGTTACCAACATACCCTGACATCTCAAGTCACTGCAGAACTGAGGCCAGCCAAGGCAGCCCAGTTAGGGGGACAGGATCCACAAAGAGATAACAAAGTCAGGTTAAGCCTCTGCTCCAGTTGTTGGGGGACACACATGAAGACCAATTGCATGTCTGCTGCATATGTGTGTGGAGGGGTGGGAGCTAGGTCCAGTCCTTGTATGTTCTTTGGTTGGTTGTTTAGTTTCTGGGAGCCCACAAGGGTCCAGGTTAGTTGACTCTGTTGGAATTCTTGTGGAGTTCCTATTCCCCTCTGGGTTCCTCAATCCTTCTGCTACCTCTTCCATAAGACTTCCAGAGCTTCATCTAGTGTTTGGCTGTGGGTGGCTACATCTGTGTCAGCTACTGGGTGGAGTTTCTTAGAACACAGTTATGCTAGGTTCCAGTCTACAAGAGTACCTTTAATAGTGTCAGGGGTTGGTGCTTGCCCATGTGTTGGGTCTCAAGTTGGCCAGTCTCTCAGCTCCATCTTTGTCCCTGTATTTCTTATAGACAGGGCAAATTTTGGGTCAATGGTTTTGTGGGTGGACTAGCATTGTTACACCTCTACTAGGAGTCCTGCCTGGCTACAGGAGTTGACCTCTTCAGGTTCCATAAGCATCTTGGCTTAGGTGACATGTATTGACTCCCGGGAGCCTCCTGCCATCAGATAGATTTCTAGAGTGGTTGTACAAGTTTGCACCTCTACTAGCAATGGAGGAGTGTTCCCCTTTCTCTACATCATCACCAGCATGTGATGTCACTTGTATTTCCTTTATTCTGTTTCCATTTTAAGTTCTTGGATATTTTAATTAATATCCTTTACCTGTTTGTATTATCTTGTATTTTATCTAACTTTGTGCTTCATTTTTCGTTAATCATTTTATTCATTACATTTCAAATGATAGTTCCTTTCTAGTTTCTCCTCCAAAACACCCCCATCCCATTCTTCCTCTCCTTTGCCTCTATGAGGGTGCTTCTCCACCCACTCACCCACTCCTGCCTCACCACTCTAGCATCCCCTTACGCAGAGGCATCAAACCTCCACAGGATCAAGGGCCTCCCATTCCACTGATGCCAAATAAGACAATCCTCTGCTACATATGTAGCTGGAGCCATGAACCCATCCACTTATACTCTTTGGTTGGTGGTTTAGTCCCTGGAGCTCTGGGTGATCCAGTTAGTTGATACTGTTGTTCTTTCTATGGGGTTGAAATCCCCTTCAGCTAATTCAGCCCTTCCCCTAACTATTGCACTGGGGTCCTGGACTCATTCCAACAGTTGGCTGTATCTGCATCTGTTTTAGACAGGTACTGGCAGAGCCTCTCAAAGGACAGCCATACCAGGCTCCTGTATTGGGCCATGCCAAAGGTGAAGGAAACAAGGTCTCACTACACTGTTACCCAATTGTTCTGCCTGAAATTTGTGGTTGGCAAAGATTGAGAAAGGGCCAGGAGATACTCTCAAGCCCTTCTGTGAACTAGGTGCACGTCTGTTATTTCATTCCTTAATTCCCAGCAAAGCAATGGCAGCAAAGCTGGTTCCAGCACAAAGCAGGCTACAGTGGAAGGGCAGGATAGGAGTTTTCTGTACAGAATGACTCAAGGAAACCAACCGCTTCTCAGTTTCTGTACAGAGCACAGATACCACATTTTTGGAACTCTTAAAACGTTGGCTTGATTTCCAAATGCGTCACTTTATTTTCACCCATGAGGCAGCCACACACTATAACTTCTGAGCACGTGACATCACATGATTTCTTCAGTAAGCTGCAACGTAGACATAGTTCTCCTGGAGCTTGCAGTCCTGAGGTTTCAAATGTTAAAGCTTTCACCGCAGCCACAGGTTCCCTTGATGTTGGGGTTATTGAACACAAAGACACTGGACAGTCTTCTAACTAGTCCATTTCTGTCCCTAACAGGGTTAACTGTGCTTTCTTCTCGATGAATACTCGGACTCTATCTTGAAAACCTTCTTCATCAGAATCTCCTTTTGTCTTTGGATACTCCAGGCTATAAGAGAGGCCGTTACAGCCCCTGATTCACATGCCAACGTTCAGACCCACATGCTCTGACTTGTTTTTAAGAAGTTTTATCTAGTTCACAGCAGATGGGTCAGCGTGAGCGCCGGCCACGTGTGCTGCAGTTTCCTCTTGCTGACGACCCACACGGTGGTGTGGACCAACGACTTGTCCACATTGCAATGTCTGCAGCCTCAGTCTTGGACTGGAGCGTAGGGCCTCAGCTTCTCTCCATGGACATGGTGGGCGTTTTGACTGCTTTTCTCCATTTTTGTTCCTGTAGTTCTTTCAGACAGGAACAATTCTGGGTCAGAGTTTTTGACTGTGGGATGGTAACCCTATCCCTCCACTTAGTGCCTTGTCTTTTTACTGGAGGTGGACTCTACAAGTTCCCTCTCCCCATTATAGGGCATTTCATCTAAGGTTCCTCCCTTTGAATTCTGAGAGTCTTTTACCTCCTAGGTCTCTGGTACATTCTAGAGGGCCCCCCACCTCTTACCTTCTAAGTTTGTCCATTTCCATTCTTTCTGCTGGCCCTCAGGGCTTTAGTTTTGATCCCTCCCAATACCTGATAATGTTCCCCCTTTCTCCTCTCTGTACCCTTTCCCAACCAGGTCCCTCCTTCCTTACCCAGATTTTGTGATTGATTTCTAATCTCTCCCAAGTGGGATTGTGTAAATTGTGAATTTTTTAATGCCAAGGTCAAATAAAGCTACTATGCTGATGACATACATAATAAGTTCCTGGCTTAAAATGATTAAAAATCATTCACTCAATTTAGATCTGGGAGGGATCAGTAATATGTAAAGGAAAGTTTTAGTGGCATGATTGTCAGGGAATCTTGAATGGAAGATGTTTGCTAGAAAATGTGGGGGTGGGGTGGGGTGGGGGGGATATCCTCGTGGAGACGGGGTGAGGAGGAAATTTGGGATGGGGAATAGTCAGAGGGTGGACCAGGAGGGGGATAAAATCTGGAGTGTAAAAAAATTAAATAAAATTAAAAAATAAAGTGAGAGAAATATGAAAAAAGAAAATAAAAACCATGGAGAAAGAGACAAATATTTTGATGAATTTTTTAATGCAAAGGATTTCAGCAGAATAGAAACTTTTATCATATATTTCAGTAAGAGAGTAGACAAATCCTTATTTAATGCTGAGCATACTGATGTAATAGTGGAGGAAACATGGGAATTATAAAAGAGAAAAGGAAATGCTATAGCAGGTGGTGGGTTCTGTATTTGTTTCCTTCTGGTTTTAAATGGAGAGTAGGAGAAGCTGTGATTTCACTCATGAGACTTTGATGGCACCTGTTACTATTTCCTCATTAAGAGTTAAAGGTGCTCTGAGACCTCATGGTTCACGAGGATTACAGAATTCCTGAGACTCACTGGTATTCACACATCCTTGAGTTTATATTAGACCTTATCCATTGACTATATTTGTTTTTGTTCACTGGTATAACTGTGAATGATTTGATAATGTGTTAGAGTCCTGGTGATGTGACCTCTTCTGAGTTTCTCAACTCCCATAAACAACTACAATAACTAATTGGTTATTACTAAGGTGGGCGTGAAGGGAAAACTTCGCTGCGTGAGTGGCTTCTTTATCTGGGCTTAGTAGGTGCTTCCTTATGTGTTCTCAGGGAAAGTCATACAATACTTGAACTTAGTAGAGACAGAGAATAAAAGATATATCAGTGAGAATCTGTGGAGTGGGGAACAGCAAAGGGGTTTTCTTTCTCAGTGTCGTATGTACTAGCATGCTATTTTGCTATGACTGAAGTTGATTGGTATCTGTCATAGGTTATAAGACATTCAACTGAAACTTAAATCTGCTCACAGTTAAAAATGGCACTCAATGAAAGAATTACAAGCACAAGATATACAAATGAGAACTTTTATGTTAGTCTTTGATTTTGTACATAAAGTAGGTGAAACTAAAGAAACTTTTATGACAGTTTTTTTACATTCCTTTCATGAAAAGCCAACCCAGAAAGTCCATCACTAATTTCTTAACCTCTGTGGGTGTTACAAATGAAATAAAATAAATAAATACATAACTCAAGATTCAAAGAGAAAACATGTGACTTTTATTTTTCTTGTTCTGGGTTATCTTACTCAGAATAAAGCCATTTCAAGTTTCATACATTTACCTGAATTTTATAACATCATCTTTATTAGCTGAATAATAATTCATTATTCCATGTGTAAATATAGGACATTTTCATTATCCAAGTTGATCTAGGCTGTCTTTATTTCTCTTTTTTTTTTCTGGTGTTCTAAGACTTTATATTCTATTTACTAAACTATACTGTAATTAGCACATTAGTTTGATTTAACTAAGTAATGATAGTTTGAGATAATATTTAAGATTAAAGTTGAGATAATTAAGGAATAATAGAAATGATTATTTTAAAATATTTGAGACAGCATTTCACTAGATAGCCCTGGCTATTCTAGAACTCAGTATGTAGATGAGGCTGACCCCAAACTCACAGCAGACTACCTGCTTCTGTCTTCTGAATGTTGAGATTAAAGGCATACACCACCTTTCCCAGCCATAATTGTAACTTTTGTATCTATGTAGGATAATAATACCAAGATGACTTCAGTTTTCTTATCTTTCTACTAATTACTATACTGTGAGTTGTAAAGTTTTTTGGTCACATAGGCCAAAACATTTAAGTCTCCAGAGACAAGAATTCTGTATCCATGTGATTCTTCTAAATTATGATGTTTTTACAGTACCTCTTGGTAAGTGACCTCTCGATGTGTATATAATTAGCTTCTTCTCCCTCTAATGGAAGATTCCATGTGGCACTTTATGTGAGAGGACACAGGGAAACCTGACTCTGCCAAGATGCTGTTCTCATTTAGGTAAATAAACGGGTGGCAATAAACTTAACGCTTGTGTAGTTTATTGTTAGATGTGAGTTTGTGGTTGAAACTGCTGTGACACAGTCACTTCCTAAAGTGTTTGTGGAAGCCTAGAGTGAAGCAGAGAGCAATCAGAGAAAGGAATTGAACAGCACAGGAGGATAGTTGTTAAACATCAATTTCAATTATTGGAAAAGGCTAAGTACCTGACAGCCTTTGAGCTGGAACCACATTGTAAATGGCCTTGAGAAATCAAACAACTTTATGTTATTTTCCTTAAGTTTGTTATAATTAGCCATTATATGCTCACTGATGATTGATTGGGCGAATGATTTAATATCGTATGAACTGACAACTAAAGAAAATATCAATACATACAAATAAAAGTGGGAAAATTGTATTTTTCTATTCACTTTTAAAAATAGGTGAATATGAACTATTTACCTTCTGTGGAACATTTAGTGAATATTCTGCAAAATAGGAGCAGAGTTTAGAAGTAAATACATGATGAGAAGTAAATTTTAACATGTCATCAAAATTCCTAGTTCTGCAGTCAAATGCTCTACCCCTGAGCCATACCCCCTAAAATTCCTAGTTCTGAAAGCAGATGTTCTGCTAGAATGTCAGTTTTAAATTTCAAAACAAAATAGTAATTAAAAATGCCAGTTTAATTTATTTTCTTGTTTTCATCTGCCACTATAGATGGGGTTTTTGTCTTCATTTGATTCTGATCAGGGATCTGATCATGAAAGGTTTAAAGGGATATGAAGCAACTTTCACATAAATATTTATTTAAAAAGAATACAGGGCCACTTAAATGAATGTGGAGATGTTGTTAAATTAGGAGGGTCTAAATTTCTTTTGGTTTAAGAATGGCCTTGAATCAATCTGTAAAATGGTAATACAGACAGACTCAATTGAGGGAGATAAATTCCCAATTCACAAATGTATTATGACCAATTTTAAGCTTTACCATTTCTTTAAAGAAAGAATAAAAAGGACCATGCTTAAAGAGAGAGTAAGGTTAAAAGCAAATGCTACAATTTATTTAATTCATCACTTCATAAGTTTATGCAATTCCTTTGACTATCTTTTCATATTACACAATCATGTATGCTTAATGTGCCTTTTTTAATGTCCCATTTTTTTCTTTTTTTAATTTTAATTTTTTATATATTACATTCTATCTTCAACTCTTCCCTCCACTCCTCCCAATCACTCCCTGAACCTTCCTTTCCCCCAGACCAACCATATTGATTCCTCCTCTGTTTCCCTTAAAAAAGCAGGCCTATACTGAACATTGTTTAATAAGATAAAAGAGTGGGCTCAAACCTTTTTACATGATATCTTGCCTGGAAGTGGCAACTCAGTAGGAAGAAAATGATCCTGAGCATAGGCAAAAAGTCAGAGACAGCCCCTACTCCCAATGTTGGGAGTTTGACAAGAACACACCAGACATCTGTGAGGTATATGCAGAGGACTTACTACAGACCCATATAGGGTCCACATTTATTGTTTCATTGTCTGTGAGCTCCTATGATACCCACTTAGTCAATTATGTGGGCCCTGTCCTTGTGAGTCCTTGACCCTTCTGGATCCTACATTTCTTCCTCTGACTGTTCTGTGGGGTTCTGTTTATTGTTTGCCTGTGGGTCTCTGGTCCCATTCATTGCTGGATAATGCTCCTTTGATGACAATTTGTTCAGGCACAGATTTATGACTATAGTAGAATATCATTAGGAATGATTTCATTAATTTATTTTTTGCCAGTCATATTTATTTCTATTTTATGTTATAGAGCTGTACTGCCTCTGACTCCTGACTGTCCAGGCGGTGTCAGGTATGGGTTTCCTCAGCTTGAAGAATGGGCCTCAAGTTGGACTAGTCATGGATTGTTCACTCTTGAAAGTTCTATGCTGCCATTGCCACAGACGTCACATTGTCACAGGTAGGACAAACTGTAGGTCCCAGGTTTTGTGGCTGGGTTGATGTTCCAGTTCCAATGCTAGAAGTCTTGCCAGGTTATAGTAGATGGCCAGTTTGAGCTCCATGTCCTCTCTTACTAGAAGACTTCACTAGGATTACACTTGTAGATTCCAGAGTTTCCACTGCACTAGGTTTCTACATCACTCCAAGTGCCCCCACCCCAATTCAGTCGTCTCTCCCAGGACTTTCTAGTCTCTCTCATGCCCTACCCTTGCCTGATCTTTCCTGTTCCCTGTTCCCATCCCCATCTGAACCCAGTTCACTTGCAAATCCTATTTTTTTTAAAATCTGTTCTATTTCCCCTTCCCAGGGAGATCTATGAATCCCTCCTTGAGCTCTCTTTGTTATTTAATCTCTCTGTGTCTGTGGATTGTATCATGTTTAGCTTTTACTTAACAACTAAAATCCACTTATAAACGAGTACATACCATGTTTGTCTTTCTGGGTCTGAGTTACCTCACTCAGAATGAGCTTTTCTAGTTCCATTCATTTGCCTGCAAATTTCATGATGTCATTGTTTTTAACAGCTAGTAATGCTCTATTGTGCAATTGTAACACATTTTTTTTTTTTTTTAAATCTATTCTTTGGTTGAGAGACATCTAGGGTGTTTCCAGTTTTGGCTATTATGAATAAAGCCACAATGAACATGGATGGGCAAGTGTCCTAGTAGATGGAGGATTTTTTGGATATATGTTCATGAATGGCATAGCAGGGTCTTGGAGTAGAATTGATTCCCAACCTTCTGAGGAACCACTATATTCATCTCCATTGTAGCTGTACAAGTTTGCATTCCCACCAGCAATAGAGGCATGTCCCCTTGCTCTACATCTTCACCAGCATGAGATGTCAATTGTGTTTTTGATCTTAGCCATTCTGACAAGTTTAAGGTAGAATTCCATAGTAGTGTTAGTTTTGATTTCTCTGATGGCTAAGAATGTTGAACCTTATAGGTGTTATTGTCTTATTGAGAAATTAATCAATGAATTAAATTTGTATTTAGAACTAAACATAGATACAGGGTTCTATGAGAGCAGCTGTGCTGTTTATATTTGAAATTTCATTATTTGGTCACTAAAATGATATGACAAACGTAATTAGCATATTAATGTGTTACCGTATGGCAGATAGTACAGTTTGAAACATATTTTAGACATGGCAGTAGATGTCTACTGTTTGTTCATATTTATTAATGCTTTTGAGTAATTTATCTTATGATCTTGTCACTATTATGAGCAAGAGAAAGGAAGAAAAGCATTGATGTTGTTAGCATCTGTTGAGTGTCCACAAATGGAGCACCTATCTACTGAGGACATCATTGTGTCTATGGCATCCTACGCTTATGCTGACCAACCTTTGTTGAACACATGATTGTGATATTTGTTTCATTTCTATAAGTTAACTGAAACAAACATTTTAATTTGTTTAATAGAGAATTAAAACATAAGGTCAAGGCTTTCAGTATCCTTTCCGATAGGAGACAGTCCCTGGATAAACCATGAACTTAATCGTGAGTCTTCAATCCAAAGCCTAAATGTTGCCTTCTATGCTGTTTCTTCTCTAAATAAAACTAAAAGTACAATATAATATGATACATTTTTTTTTCATAGAATTTTGGACAAAATGCTGACATGCAACTCTGTCTTTGAGTGGTTTAAGCATCTGGATCATGTGGGATTCATTCTGTGACAGTAATTATATTTATACTCAGGCTTGATGTACCAATAGCCTAGAAAAATGTAAATTTTGATACTTGGGTTTTATTGTAATGTCACATTGCTAGAGACATTTCTCAATACTTACAATTTGTGTACCTAACATGATGTATACCAGTATCTGCCATTTCATAGACTTATCCTTCTCTATGGACCTTTTTTTCATTGTTTCAGAGAAAGGAAATATATATATGAATACACCTATATTTGGAGCATGAATTTTGAATCTAGTTAACTCAACTAAAGCATTAATAAAACATGATGATGATATAAATGATATAAAAAGATGTTATGGTTAACATTTGGTAAACCTTGAAGTTAAACTTTTTTTTGAGATAAGAACTAAGGGCTTATATGTTAGAATAAGCTCTGTAATTTCAGCATGAATACAGTATTGAAAAACATAAACTTTTTTGTTTTTAATAGAACAGACTATGTATTAGTCTTCAAAGATAACTGAAAGAACTTAGGTTCATAATATTTTTCATGTTGGCTGATTTATCACATAAAACAGCTTTTTATTAAACTGTGAAGGCTATTAAATTTAGAAATATCTATGAAACATCACATTATACCATGACTGCTACTATCTTCTGTGTATGATCACAATCTGAAAATATGAGTATAAAAGTACTTTCATCTTTTATAAAAGTTTAATTATCAAATTTATGGACATATTCATGGTGTCAATGAGATGTTTAAATACATGTGAACATTATTGTTTGACTAAAGGAAACTAAATAACATTCACCTCACATATCTACTCATGATAAGAACATTGAAAATCTACTTGGCAATATTCACATATATGACATAGTGCAAATTTCAACTACAGTCACATGCTGCTATACTAAATCTCCAGGAACGCCTCACCTTGGTTAACTCACTATTATTCTCCTTTGAGAAATACCTTTTCTTTCTTCACATAGCATGCTTATGATGCATTGCCATATTTTCTTCTTCCATGAGTATAGCTTTTTTTGTGCTTATTTACTTAATATTTTTTGTACACTATATTTTGATCATACTCTTTACTCCCAACAATTATTCCCAGACTCTCCTCAATGGACTACTTACCCAACTTAGTGATCTTTCTCTTTCTCTAAAAAAATCTGAAAATCCAATCAAAGAGATCCAAAAGACAAAAATACCAGAACAAAACAAAGAAAACCAAATCAACCAACCAACCAACCAACCAACCAACCAACCAACCAACCAACCAGCCAGCCAGCAACCAACCAACCAATCAACCAACCAAAGCACACAAAAATATGAGTGCATTCTGTGTTAACTGACTCCTGAGCATGGGGCTTAACTTGGAGTGTGGCTGATCTCACCAGTGTCACTTCACTGGACAAAATTAAGTCTCTCCCAGCAAGTATGAAATTAAAACAGTTTCTTGATTAGTTATAGTATCTTGTGTCTACTTCTCCTTCTCAGTGCTGGGAACTTGTCTGGCATGAACTTAGGCATGCTATGATAGTCTATGTGAGTTCATATGTGCATCATATAAACTGTTGTGTCTGGTCCTGGAGCATCCACCACTTCTGGATCTAACCATGTTTTTACCTTTTCTTCCTGGCTTCTTTAGGTTCCATTTCCCTTGAGATCTTTCCATAACAATTTCCATGACTTGATTTTCACTTATTATGGTGACTTCCAGGTTTGTTTATGTAATTATATTTTATTATAATTTATGTAATAGGTAATTTTCTTTTAAGGGTAAAAAATAGTCAGGGATGATGGTATGTGACTATGTTCTACATGCATCTATCAAAGAAATCAGATTACTCACAAATAATTTTTATGGATAATGCTATAATAATACAATAAAAAGATAGTTTTTACTTGGTAATGTCATTTCTTCTCAATATATACCCTATAGGTGAGAATTTCTCTATCATGTGATAGTTCTTTAATCTTCCGTATCTCTTCTCTTCTCCTCTCTTCTTGTCTCATCTCCTCTTCCCTTCTTTCCCTTCCTTTCCACTTCTATCCCTTGTTCTCCCTCTCTTTCTCCCTCTACTCCCCTTGCCATTATCCCCTTCCCTCTACCTCTCTTTTTTTCTCCTGTCTTGACGTGTCCTCTCTTCTCTTTTCTTCTCTTCTCTTTTCTTTTCCTCTCCCATTCTTTCTTCTTCTCTCCTATCCTTTTGTCCTTTTATTTCCCCTTTTACCCCTTTCTTCTCCCCTTGTCCTTCTCCCTTCCCCTCTCTCTTCTCTCCCTTTGTCTCCTCTCTTGTCCTCTCCCCCCTTGCAATCTGTGAACTTCTCTTTTTGTTTTGTACTATTGAGGATTAAGCACATGGTTTTATATATGGTAGACAAATGGAGATTCATTGTGCTATAAATCCAGTCTGCACTTAAAGATTTGAAAACACTCCATTATTTATAATGAATGTATTAATTGATATTCTCACTAAAAGTTTATAATAATACCCTATTTTAAATGATTTACTTCTAATTTTTTTGTGTATTTGCATGTATATGTCATGTATGGACAGGTGTCTGTGGAGGCCAGACAAAAGTATTAGATTCTCTGAACCTGGAATTACAGGTAGCTGTAAGCTGCTCAACATACATGCTGGCAACCAAACCTGGGTCCAGTGGAAGACAGCAAGTGCTCTTAACAGCTGAACCATCTTTCTAGCCTAGGATATCATCTCTTTAGAGACACTCAACCTTGTCATCTTTTTATGTTTACAAATACCTTTTCACATGTGTGAAGTCCTAGTTCAGCATGGATTTTGTCTGTAACCATCTTATGATTGCTTATGTTCAACATTTGTTCATATCTCTGTTTGACTCTATGTTAGTTATAATGTTGAAGTAAAAATAGGCTTTCATAACTTGGAGAGTCACCTATTCTACTAACACAACTAAAATTTACAGTTTCTCTCATTTACTCCTTCAAGCCCCCAAAGTCAATGGAAGATGTGAATCAGTCTGTGGTGTCAGAGTTTGTGTTCCTGGGACTCACCAACTCTTGGGATATCCAACTATTCCTTTTTGTGTTCTCCTCCATATTTTATGTGGCAAGCATGATGGGAAACTCACTAATTGTGTTCGCTGTGGTTTCAGACTCTCACTTACACTCTCCTATGTACTTTTTGTTGGCTAATCTCTCTTTTATTGACTTGGGTATTTCTTCTGTTACTTCTCCCAAGATGATTTGTGACCTGTTCAGAAAGCATAAAGTCATCTCTTTTAGAGGTTGTGTCACTCAAATATTCTTCATCCATGTCATTGGTGGAGTGGAAATGGTTTTACTCATAGCCATGGCCTTTGACAGATATGTGGCCATATGTAAGCCTCTCCATTACCTGACCATTATGAACCCAAGGATGTGCATCTTGTTCTCAGTGGCTGCCTGGGTGGTTGGCCTTATGCATTCTCTGGTTCAACTGGCTTTTGTAGTAAACTTACCATTCTGTGGACCAAATGTGTTGGACAGCTTCTATTGTGACTTTCCCCGGTTTATCAAACTTGCTTGCACAGATACATACAAACTGGAATTATTGGTGTCAATCAATAGTGGCTTCATGTCTGTGGGCTCTTTCTTCATACTGATCATTTCCTATATTGTCATCATTTTTACTGTTCAGAAACATTCTTCAAGTGGTTCCTCTAAGGCGCTGTCTACACTTTCAGCTCATGTTACTGTCGTGGTCTTATTCTTTGGTCCTGTGATGTTTTTCTATACATGGCCATCTTCTTATACACACATGGATAAGTTTCTGGCCATATTTGATGCAATCGTCACCCCCTTTCTGAACCCAGTGATCTATACATTGAGGAATCAAGAAATGAAAATGGCAATGATGAGAGTGTTCAGCAAGCTAATGGGTTATAGGCAAATTCTTAAACACTTGAACTTTGAACAGCCTTAACTGAGCATAGAAGTTTATTGTTAACCAATTTCTGAGAAAAGTATTTCTTTGTGTATTTTGATATGCTTATTTATACTTACATATACACTATTTTGTCTTATATTTACTAAGAAGGGACATTATCTTATGAAAGCATGCACTCACACTTGCATGCACACACATATACATGTTTCAAAATATAATAAAACTCAATTCTTAAGAAATAATACCTACATGAAGTAAATTCTTAGACTTAAGGAAGATGGATGTTTAAGAAATTTAGAATAGAAAATACCTCTCTCCTTTAAAAATATTATTTTTATTTTAAGATTATATATATATATATATATATGTCTTTGCATATGTAAGTGCAGGTCTATCTGCAAACTTGGAGAGGGCATTGGATATGCTGAAGATGTAGTTACATGTTGTTTTGAACCACCTGACTAGATTATGAGAACTAATCTTGGGTCTTCTGAAAGGGTAGTACATGGCTTAATAGTTGAGCATTTTCTCTAGACTCTGTCTCTATTTTTGAATAGAACTATTTATGATAGGAAGAGGTTTTTTGCTACATTTCACAGAGCATTTATACAAAAATATTTAACTGGATCATTTTCCCCCATGTGTGCACCTTACACATACTCTCTCTTTTCCTTTTGAACTTTTCCAGCTATGAAAGGAGGTTAGAATTTTTGAGTGTACCTCAGAGTCTTACATATACATATGCTTGGGTATGGTGTGAACTATGTTTGGAACAGGAAGAAGGAGTCAAGGGAACATTGTGATTTTTTTCCTGCTGATTCTAGTAGACTACTCAAAGAGACATTTAATACCCTTAAATTTTTCTTACTTTTCTCTTTCTTTCTTTTTTTTTTGTCTTCTCATTTGAGAGACAATGAAGGCTTCCATTTGAATGGTCGAATACTCTCATAGAGTTCACCTCCAGTAGAAAGACAGGTCATCAAGTGAAGGAATGGTATTACCAACCCACAGTCAAAATTTCTGACCCAAAAGTGTTTCTGTCTAAAAGAACTACAAGGACAAGAGTGGAGAAGAGTCTGAGGAAAAGGTCCAGTGACTAGCCCTACTGGAGATCCACCTCATGTGGAGATACTTTGGTGTGACACTATTATTGATGCTATGGTGTGCTTATGATAGGAGCCTAACATGGATGTCTTTGGAGAGACCCAACCAACAGCTAATTGAGATAGACAGATATTTACACCCAACCATTGGACTGAAGTAGGGAACCCCTATGGTTGAATTAGAGAAGAGATGGAAGAAACAGAAGAGAAGGGTGACCCCATAGGACAACCAGCCCCCATAGGATGATCAGCAGTCTCAACTCACCTGAGACTCCTGGGAGCTCCCAGAGACTGAGCCACCAACCTGGTAATGTTCATGAGCACCCTCCCTTCCCCCACATATATAGCAGAGGACTGCCTGTCTAGTCTCAGTGGGAAAAGATGTGCCTAATCCTCTTGAGGCCCCAGGGTATCTTGAGTCTTGAGTCTTGAGACCCAGGGAGGTGGGAGGCCTGGCAATGGGGGAGTATCCTCTTGGAGACAGGGGACAGAGGAATGGGTTGAAGAACTGTTGGAGGGGAGACTGGGAGGTGAGGGCAATGGCTGACTTGTAAATAAATAAAAAAAAAAAGGCTGATTGATCTCAATAAAATTGTTCCATCCTCGGTTCTATGATCCCTCCAACCTGGTCTGATTTAATTCCTCATGACCATATCTAGTGACCTTGGCCTAGTAAGGAGGTGAAGGTTCTTATATCTGCCCTACCCTCACATTTAAAAAAAAAATCCGGGCTGCTAGCTGACGGTGCAGCTACAAATAGGTGTGGCTTTGTACACCAGTCAAGAGAATCTGACAATTCTTCAGGAGAGGCTCCCCACTAAGGTGATTGTAATTTGTAATTTGTGGCAAGTTGACATTAAAACCAACTGCCCCTCTGTCTCTCTGTCTCTCTGTCTCTCTCTGTCTCTGTCTCTGTCTCTGTCTCTCTCTCTCTGTCTCTCTCTCTGCACATGCATGCATTTAACTTGTAGTACTTTCTCCATGGAGAAGAAAACATGAGTGTCACTTGTGAATATGTGAACATACATGCTGGTCTAACCCGCAAGTGAATTACCACTGAAAAAATCTGATGCAGAAGTCATTTAGTTATATAGGTGATTTATATTGTGCTTCACAATAGGGACTGGGAACATGAAATTTAGAATTTTAGGATTGTATTAGTGTTCTTTTTACAATCTCTGATAAATGGTTTTCATCAACTGTAAATAATGAGGTTTATGTATCAATGAACTATATCTATCTATCTATCTATCTATCTATCATCTGTCTACTTATCTATCATCATCTATATATCTACTATTATCTCTCTCTCTTTCTCTCTCTCTAAATGTATCATGTCAAGATTGATCTCATATTGAAATGAAACTTTTTTCATTTTCTACGTAGAGGCTTTTGTACAACCCAAATTCTTTTGGAGGGAATGATGAACTGAGGAAAACTGTGTTATCAGAAGAAGCCTCAGGATTACATGTAGACAGAAGAATTTTTACAGCTTTTACATTTTTCTGTCTTTTTCTTTTCTTTCCTTTTTTTTTCTCTGTAAAGTCAATTTGCAGTACTTTAGTAGTGGAAAGAATCTGAGCCACATTTATCTGGCAATGATATAACAACTACTCACCATGAGGCCTATTTATTTTTTCTAATTCGATATTTTCCCAGCTCTGTGCATCCCTTGGATATTGTGGAGAAATTTTAATCCAGAAACATGGCTGAATTAAACAGGTTACAGGTGAAGACAGAATGAACCAGAGAATCAGAAGGAGCCAAAAGATTAGAACAGAATGCCAGAGTTAGTTTGAAGTCAAGGAGAAAAATCCAGTCAGAATCCAACAGAAGCCAGTTTGAATCAGTTAGCTTGGAGAGGAACAGCTGTTGATGACATCTGGAGGTTATTCCATCTCTCCTAGTTGTGTAAAGAGTAGCACAGAACATGCATATAAAAAGTTTCTTGTTAGTGTGATAGTTCTTTTGGTGATGCTTGGGAGTGTTATAGAAGGGTCTATTTATGTGGTAGTTCTATTTCTGTTGTTTTGAGAAGTCAACAGACTAATTTGCAAACAGGCTATAACACTGAACACTTCAACTAGCAGTTCTTAATGATTCTGCCTTCTAACGTTCATTCCAAAGCTTGTTGTTGTTTGTATTCCTGTTGATGGCCATTCTGACTAGGTTGAAGTGGAGTCTTAATCAGCATTTTCCTGATGTCTGTAAAGGTCCAATAGTGGGCATTCCTATATTGGTAGTAGCCAATTTCTATGTAATTGGACTAGAGACCATTCTTCAGGAAGGAAATTTTGTGTGGTACTATAAGCCTAGATAACTACCTGGGACTAGTTAGATCAAGAAGAGAACCTATTACCTCCATTTTACTAAACCATCTCAATTCCTATTTGCACTCCTAATATTTACATTATATCAACCAACAAGTGTAGTTCTCACCCCTCATCAAAGAATATTATCTAAGGAACAGAAAGAGACATTTACAGAAAACTACTACCACCACCCAAAATGTAAAGAACAACTGATCTTGGGGAGCCCAGTCACAGTTGCTATATCTACAACACAACTCTGTACCTAACACTCAGCAAGCATCATGTAAAAGTGGACACAAATGTTGTAAGAGGCAGAAGACCAGAGAATCTACTGTGAGATTGTGTGAATTCCTAGAAACAACAAGGAAGAATAACCCATAATACTTCAGAAATATTTCTGCTAAACAATAATTAATAAAAAACACAGCACCAATAAACTTGCTAACATGAAAGAGGAAATTCTATAACCTATAGAGAAAGCACTATAGACAACTAAGGAATACTGAGAGTATAAAAATAGACTTCTCCGTGGATGGGCCTTAAGTGGTAGGTCCTGAAATCATACGCATACAAGTAACACTGAACAGCCTGAGATAATAGTATTTCTATATTTTTATATGTGTGTGTGTGTGTGTGTGTGTGTGTGAGTGTGAATAACAAAGAAAAAAAAATCCATGAATTTGAGAAGGAGCCAGGTGGGGACAAGTGGAAGAATTAGAGGAAGCAAAGGCAATGAAAAGAAAGAGGGCACTGATATAATTATCTTTTAATCTAAACCTAAATATCATACAAGTGTATTTAATATATAAGGTCACATATACTATCTCCATGAATACTTAAAAATAAGAAGGTAGCTTGATTTAAGTGTCTAGTCAGCTTTATTTTATTATTCAGATGTTTTAGTTTTTTCACATATACACATTTATCTATCTTCCATACATTCCTTTGTGACTCATTTAAAGCTTTTTTTTTTTTTTAAAAAAATACCTTTATTTTATTTTTTACCATCCAGTCGTTGCCCCCCTCCCAGTTTGCCCTACCACAGTTCCTCATATCATTCCTCCTGCCCCTTGTCTCTAAGAGGATGTACCCCCACCCCACCATCTCCCTGGGGCTTAAGGTCTCTCAAGGGTTAGGTGGATGTTCTCCCACTGAGGCCAGACCAGGCAGTCCTCTGCTGTACGGATGCCTTGGACTAGCTCGTGTATGCTGCCTGGTTAGTGGCTCAGTGTTAGAGAGATCTCAAGGTTCATGGTTAGTTGAGACTGCTGGTCTTCCTATGGGATTGCCCTCTTCCTCAGCTTCTTCCAGTCTTTCTCTAATTCAACCACAGGGGTCCCCAACTTCAGTCTAGACACTTGGTTGGCTATAAGTATATGCATCTGTTTCAGTCTGCTGCTTGTTGGACCTCTTGGAGGACAACCATGGAAGGCTCCTATTTGTAAGCACACCATAGCATTAGTAATAGTGTCAGGCATTGGAGCCTCCCCTTGTGATAGATCTCAATTTGGGCCTGTCACTGGGTCTTTTTTCTCTCAGTCTCTTTCCATTTTTGTCTCTTGTAGTTCTTTTAGACAGGAAAAAATTCTGGGTCAGAATTTTTGACTGTGGGATGGCAACACTTGATGCCCTGTCTGTCTACTGGAGGTGGACTCTACAAGTTCTCCCTCCCTTTGCCCCCTGTGATTTCTTTCTTCTCCCTCCCAAGTGGGATTAAAACATCTTCACTTGGGCCCTCTGCTTCTTAACTTTATTGAGTTCTGTTGATTATATCCTACACATTCTGAATTTTTTTGGATAATATCCATTTAATATTGAGTACATGCCATGAGTTTCCTTTTAGGCCTAAGTTATCTCACTCTTGTTATAAAGCTTCAGTCTTTGACTTGTCAGGATTGTAGGTAGCTATTCTTTTGCACAAATGAGATCATATTGACAATCTAAAGTCTCTGTAGTATCATTTGGTCAGTACTCCTCTATGGGCCAATTAGCTGCATGTCCCATAGTAGCAGCATTCATTTAGATGCTTATACATGAAATAAGGATACTTCTAACAGGAGAAGAGTAGACTATGCTTAAGTCTTTAAAAATTAACCTCTGAAAGCACTAGTGACAAATATAGAAATAGCATAGTGAAATACAATTTCTAACATCCCAAAAAACCAGTACTGAATTGAATTTTTCTGCTGTTATATTGCTTTCTAAAGAAATAAATTAAGTATTACCTTGCACCAGAGAAAAGAATTAAAATGAAGTTAATGGATAAAATGTCAGAAATGTAAACTACTTGGTCTAACTCTTAAGTTTGAGATCCAGAAACAAGGAGCTTCAAGTATAGGAGGCAACATTATGAGTGTGGGTTAAAAATTGATTCTGCATCAGAGTAATAATAACTTTCTGCTCTATCGAACACTAAAGGATGTCGTGTGGAAATAGATAATGATGGCCTGGAAACAACCAGAACCCTCTGAGCTGAAGGTATTGTATAGATTCATATTCTTAGTGTTTACTTTTAAGAGACACAGGAATTATAGATGCATATGAAATAAATGGAAAGGCCTAGATGCTTACAAATGCAGACTGCCTCCTCTCTCATTTAGATCTACCGAGTATACTGTGAGTCACTTTAGGGCAGCTAGAGTAAGGTACAGAGCACAATTGAATAGTCATGAGAAAAATGTCAAGTCCCTTCTACATTTTGAAGAGGAAACTGATCAGACTGTCAGGATTTCTACAACTCACTTTTCTGAAATGTACTTCTACTCTAATTTTTAATTTCTCTAATTATGAAGGGGAAATAATATGGCAGAATGTTGTTACTTATGGTAGTTATGAGTATCGGACAAAATTGTGTATTCAAAAAAAGTATGGTGCCATACACATGGTTGTTACTGGTTCTGGGTTGGTTTGGGTTATTATTATCACAGAGAACTCATTAGTCATGGACTATTGCAAAGATTCTTTGGCTGTGTCAGGGAATCTTGAAGTTCAGATATGAGTTGTACATTGAAACAAAGCAAAGCAAAGCAAAGCAAAGCAAAGCAAAGCACAGCAAAACAGGTTGTGTATCTTAATCTTCCACATAGATTATGATTTTCTCCAGACTACAACCTTCATTGGTCTGATTCACAGTGTCTTTTCTACTTCACAAAAATTATATAAGCACACTACCTATTTGGATATCATACCAGGTACATTTTTATTATTATTTCCATTGTGTATAGTAAAATAGAAGACTTTAAATTAGTGACTGTGTTAGAACTTTAATATATTGTGTCCATTTTGTATGGCATCCATCTAGTAGTATGCATTTATTCATTGATCACAAATAGCTATATAAATGATACAGTGAGTATATAATGTTTCTCTAATCGCATAACAAAAGGAATGTGAGGTAAATTAATTGGAGGGAAATGTCTTCTATAGAATATAAAAGATAAATAAGTACAAACAAGAAACAAACAAATGGACAAGCAGTGGTCCAAAGAGAAGAGAACACCATCATTGTGAAGAGTTTTATTGCATAGCAGACTAGTATTATAAATTAACCAAAATGTTAGACTTGGGATGATTATTTACCATCTGCCCTCAGCCCCTTTAGTTTTACAAACAATGAAATGGGAAGCAGGCAGTGAGTGAAGTGCAAAAGGGATAGAAAAATAAAAAAACCCTCCTTGGGTTCTCGAAGTCTTGGTTTTGGGTCCTGATTATGTTTTTCTGTCTCCAAAGTCAGTGTTCTTTTTACTATGCAATGAAGTATAGAAAGACAAAACAGTATGGAAATGATCTTCAACTATAAGCCATGTAGAAATTTTTAATAAACTTTACTATAAGGATCAAATTTTATATATTTGATATGATCATACAATATATAATATAGTAATATAATATATAAAATATAATATATAATATTATACATCATATTATATATTATACTAATTACATATATTATAGTATATATGTACATATATACATATATATAATATAATCATATAATCCATGATTTTTTCTGCATCCTAAGTACCATATCTAGTCTTACTCTTAGTCTGATACTTCTACAATCTTGGATTCTTAACTCTTTTTTCTCTCTAGACTGCTATAAAGTGGAATGCCATTTTGGTTTCTACATTATCTTCTCCATTCACATGGAAAAAACCAAATTTAGTTAGAAAAAAGATTAACTATGAGACATATTAATCAGAGTAATAATACTGCACCAGATTGCCAATTGGAGTAATCAAAGGAGTAAGAAAAAAAGATCACCAGAAAGTTCTTGATACTGGAAAGCATCATGGGCAGGAGCAACTACTAGGAGAGAAATCAGGGGTTTTCCTCATTTCATTGATTCTGTGTGTGTTATTTCCAGAGAGAATTTAGTCTGTTCATAGCCTTTCTTCAGGTCAATTATTTGTTCTTTTCTAATACTAATCCATAAAGATTTCCCAGTCTGTATTTGGAAAGAGTTAGGAAATACGGAAGATGACATGCAGTGGCTCATGGCATTGAATGACTGACAAAACTCTGTGAATAAAGTTAGAAGTTATGTTGAGGTGTATTGGCTCTATGCAGGAATGTGTTTACAGTTTGAAACTGATTTAATTGCTAACTCCAGACAAAGCTTGGTTTTTGAATTCTTTTCCTTTTTTAAAGGTTTTGTTGACTATAACTCACTTTTTTTCCTACAGCAATGGATAAAGCCAATCACTCTGTTGTGTCTGAGTTTGTGTTCCTGGGACTTTCTAATAGATGGGGAATCCAGTTGCTTCTCTTCCTCTTTTCTTCTATGTTCTACATGGCAAGTCTGATGGGAAACCTCCTCATTGTGTTCTCTGTGACTGCTGATTCCAACCTGCATTCCCCCATGTACTTCCTGCTGGCCAATCTCTCATTTCTTGACCTTGGAGTTTGCTCTATTGCAGCACCCAAGATGATTTATGACCTTTTTAGAAAGCACAAAGTCATCTCATTCGGAGGTTGTATAACTCAGATCTTCTTTATACATGCTATTGGGGGCACAGAAATGGTGCTTCTCATAGCCATGGCCTTTGATAGGTATGTAGCCATATGCAAACCTCTTCACTACTTGACCATCATGAGACCACAAATATGCATTTTAATCTTGGCAGTATCCTGGATCCTTGGACTTATCCACTCAGTGGCTCAACTAGCTTTTGTTGTAGATTTGCCCTTCTGTGGACCTAATGTATTAGACAGCTTTTACTGTGATCTCCCTCAGCTTATTAAACTTGCTTGCACAGAGACCAATAAATTGGTGTTCATGGTCACAGCCAACAGTGGACTCATCTCTGTGGGCTCCTTCTTCACGCTCATCATTTCTTATATCTTTATTTTGGTGACTGTTAGGAAACACTCTTCAGGTGGCATATCGAAGGCCCTCTCTACTTTGTCAGCTCACGTGACTGTGGTGGTTTTGTTCTTTGGACCATTAATTTTCTTCTACACCTGGCCCTTCCCTTCATCACACTTAGACAAATTTCTTGCCATTTTTGATGCAGTCCTCACCCCCTTTCTGAATCCAGTCATCTACACATTCAGGAACAAGGAGATGAAGGCAGCAATGAGGAAACTTTGCTCCCAGCTTGTGAATTACAGGAAGTCATCCTAAATACCTCATGAAAACAACAAGGGCAACTCTACACTCAGTGACCATGAGGAAAATAAACTGAATGACATTTCACTTCTCTATTAATGATTTTGTATATCAGGTTAAATTTAGGAGTTCACCAAGTTATCATCTCCAGTACCTTAATCAACACGGATAACAGGATTTAGAACTGGAACTTTTTATGCTTCACACTCTGTGCCTTATGCTTCACATAAAGTATTTCATAGTTAGGATAATTCTGTACAGTATTTCACCTTGATGATTTTAAAAATAAATTAAAGAATATTTTCCTTAAATTTATGATTGTTCCTTTTTGATTACTATGTAAAATACCTCAAACTAAGTTGATTTCCCCCTTAATATACCAGTTCTAGTGTTCTTAAGCCTCCAAGAAGAGCTAAACAGAGAATATGCCCACAAATTTACTATTGAAGATAAGCATAACTCCTTTTTGCTGTTATAGTTCCTGTTTTAGAAAGTTCTCAGTAAATGTTTTTGATGGTGGTGGATATGGAAGGCAATGGTTGTGTTTGCAGCTGAATTATAGAAATTAATAGGCCCTAAATAAAATCCTCAAATCTTTAAACTCTTAAAAAATGTTTATATGATAACAAAACATACCTTTATTCTTTCCCCCACCCCCAAATCCTGTGAGAATGCTTACGTGGAGAAAGCTATGGCAGACTCACAAAGGCTAGGAAATAAGACTGATAATATTCTGACATATATTTTTCTAAATTATTGAACATTTAATTATATAACCACCTTACTCAGCACCCAAGTCCTCCTCTAGAGGCTAGCTTGACACTTTTTCAAAAACTCTCCAGATCCAGCCTGGGTCCGACAGCTAGTGACCCTGCATATTCTGGCCACCCATGCCTGTACTGCAGCTAACTTCTGAGCTCCCTCCAAAACCACTTTGACCTGCAACAGCCCACAGGTCCCTTCCATACAACCTCCGACAATTATTTTATGCATATTGTGCATTGATTCAATTCTAGCAAATGCTAAGTAGGTAATATTTTTATTCTTGGATTAGAGAACTAAGACACAAGAACCTCACTAATTAGACCAAGACACCTGCTGGCAAGTGGCAGATCTAGGCTGCAAAGCCAAGCAGCCCTGCTTTGAATCAAAATACTCCCACCAGGAAAGTGAGTCCCTTCACGTGTACTTAGAATTTCTAAAGACAATTTTACACATAGCACTGTAAAATAGTAAACACGTCAATAAAATATTATATTTGAGATTTATAAACTGCCACTTTGATTTCTTGTTAAATATTCAAGACTGAGCAGTAAATTTTATAGTAAAATAATTCTATGGTCTACTTCAGTGCAAACACAATAATACATAAGTGAAGGACCCTGGACAATCTATTGTTGGGATATCTTTATTCCATGGTAGTGTCATGTCATTTGAGGAAGTTATTGAAGACTTGGGGAGGACATTTCATGGAGTTTCTTTATCATCACCGATACTGAGTTTGTATTATTTGATGCAAAAGATTAACCAATTTTAAACTAGCGTTTGATTAACAGATAGAAAAAATGACTGCCAGACACTGCTGTTAGTTGATCACATCTCTGTTCACAGTGAAACATATTTATTGTTGCTTTAATACTCACATCCCATGAATACCTAAGTCACTGAAAAGCTCTTTGTCTGTTTCCTGTCAGTATTTGGTTCCTTGTAGTCATATGCCCTGTAAACTGCTTTCCTGTTTTCTTCCATCCAATTGCCTTCCCACAACAGAAACTAATTCACTCCTATTTTCTCCCAAGAAATTGGTAGTGGGGTTGGGTTTTTGGATTCTTTGAGGGTACAATCTGGACTCTATTTTATGGACTAAGACTTGTTCTGGAGTATACAGAGGACCAGGAAGAAGCCTATCTAGATGGAATTTTCTCACCTCACTTGGTTCCCTTACTCTCCTTCTTTCCTTGCTGATGGTAAATGAAATCTTATTCTAAGCCTGGATCATTTAATTCTATTTTGAAATGAATGTATATCACTAATCCTTACTGAACTTGTATATACATTTTTAAAATCACTATTTAAATAAAACAGACCTGTATACTTATAAATGATTGTCAAAAGTCATCCTATGCTGAGAGTCTCTTGTTAACCCATTCTTTTCTAAGGCAGAGAAAGTAAAACTGGGTCAATTACCTGTATACAGGCATCACACAATATTTAGAAAAATTTCTGTGTGCCGCTGGGGAGGTGTAAAATAAAATGAATAACACACAGTCACAGATTTTTGTTCTATCACTAGCAGGTAGAATAGTGGGTTGTGAAAAAAAATATTGTATCATAACACAAATATGACATATAATGGATATCTATTTCTGCTTCTCTGTAACTATTTATACATTTGGGACTACATTTATGGCAAGTTGTTGATGTAAATGTAGAACAAACAACAATCTTAATGGTCTCATTTGGCCAGGAAAATGAGTTTTGTGTTGAAAGTTGAGTAGGAAAATTGATGTGTCCTGGAGTTCTAGTATGTGGTATATCGACTATAGCTCCTATATATAAACTATATCCTTGAGATTGCTGAGAACAGAGACTGAACTGCTCTCATCATAGCAAAGTGATGATGGAGTTAGTAACTATGTCAACTAACATCACTGTGACATATAATTTCTTTTATGTACATGTATCAAAGACAGCTTCTTATAACTCAAATACACATAATTTTTGTTTTGTTTTGTGTTTTTTAAACATTTTTTTGAGATATACATCAAGAAAGGTAGTTGGGGGAGGAAATTTGAATGAAGATTGCCAACTAGATGTTAAAAATATTTCATGTCTTATAATTATTATTCAAAGATTTGAATACTGTTCAAAAGCATACATAATGAATGGTTTTAGAGAATTTTCCTCTTGGATCATGGGAATAAAAATACAGCTGAAGATACAGGCAGAGGCCATGTGGACCTACTTACTGTGCTGGAGTAGAAGTAATAAAAGCCAATGGGAACATTATTACCCTGAGAGTAATGTGATTTCATTTCTGAACATCAGCCTGATTATTGGAAGGGTGGAGAAGTTTAGAACATAAAAGCTAGAGTCCCTACCCAGTTACAAGAGAATGCCTTCTGAGGTTTGTGCAATAAAACATGCCCCGTGAAACAAAGGTCAGAAGGGGAAATTGAAAGTGAGAGAGAACTGGAGATTAATTGCTTTGACTTGATTATTTCTGTTGCTTGTAAAGGGTTTGTAAAGCTAAAGCTGAACTTTATAAATTGTACAACTCAAACTTCATCAAATTAGATCAAACTGATCAAATTAGATTGATCACCATCTGCTATTTTATTTAAACTTATATAGATGAGTCTGATTTTGTGAATAAATTATAGCAAATTATATTTTAAAATCATTATGGCAAGTAGGTTATGAATTTATTCTAAATTCACTTGCAATTATTTTTAGAATCTATCTTTATTTTTATATATGTGAGAGAGGATGAGAAACAGAGTATGTCATATACTTTTAGGTGTCTAATATGGCCTAGAGGCCATTGGATCTCTTCTAACTGGAATTACAGATAGTTATGGGCACGACCCCATACCCCTATCCCTGGAATGTGTTCTGGGAAACAAACTCAGAGCCTTCTCAAATTATTTTTACATAGAAGAAAAAGTGATTTAGTCTCATCAATATGAAATGGCAGAGAGTATTTCATGAATACTGACTCTGCATTTACTAACATGTTCTAAAACTCCCACCATTAAAAGATGCAGTATAACCAGAGTCACAAAAGCACATTTAAAATGTTAACATGAGTAAAGGTCATTCACCTAAAGCTCAAAAATTATAAATGAATGCAATTAGGAAAACCTTGATATATATATTTTAGTGAAGAAGGATCATTATACAAGCAGGAACATGCAGGAATTTGTTGATCATGTGAATAGGGATAAAGCTATATGACTTTCTGGATTTGTTGATTAGGATGGCCTTTTCTGTTGTTATCTTTTGGATTCCAAAAGGCTTATGTCTAAAGCTTACAAATTTCCATTCTTTGAACAACTCTGTTAATCAGAGCCTGTATATATATATGTGTGTATATATATATATATATATACATGTGTATGTATATACACACACATATATAATACATATGTATACACACACATATATATGTGTATATATGTATGTATGTATATACATATGTATAAACATATATATGTATGTATGTATACACACACACACACACATATATATATATATATATATATATATATATATATATATATATATATATATATATGTTTGTATACACAGTCTTATTTTTTATGCTGAGTACTTTCTTATGAGGAAGTTTCTTTCAACTTCAGTAACCAGGCTGTGCTTCTACTTTATGTTCCTGAAACTTATTTGAGAATTAGAAGCTTCTTCAGAAGAAGGCACATGAGATTCTAGAAGGTCATGTGACCAAATCATGCCATGTTTGTAGTATCAATATTTAAAATCCTTGAGGAGACATTTTAAGGGACTGAAAGGTGGATGTGCAGGTAGAGAGACATTTGTCACCAAGCTGAATAACCTGAGGCCATTGCCTTAAGCTCAAATTATGGCCAGAGAGACCCAACTCCTGCAAGCTGTCCTCTGAACTCCACAGCATGATGTAGCATGAGCACAGAAACACACTGGGTAGGGGAAAGGAGATGCAAAATAAACAAATAATAAAGAAAGAAAATATTTTATAGGCTTATTAAAAATCCGCTGCGAAAAAGAAAAAAATAGCAGACATGGAAGACAGCTGAGAAGTTGTAAAGATGTCATCTCAGAACAGTTTAGACTCACGTCACACCCAGCAAGGTGCTATAACACCAACTTATATCTCCAGAACTCAGGTGGATGCAAAAAAGAGAATCACAAACTCAAGATACAACTTAATTATAATAGAGATTTGCCTAATCAATACAACTCAAAATCATCACAAAAATCTCTGGTTGATTTAAAAAATATATTCTGTAACTCTCCCTGCCAATAGGTTGAATCTAATTTTCCAATCTTAGAGCTGACTTAGTGCTTGAGGTTGCTTTGATCAATGTGATATAGCAAAGATTTTGCTTCATGAATTTCAGAAGTTAATAGTGCTTTGCAGCATGTGCTTGGTATTTTTCTCCTTGTATTGCTTGATCAACAGTCAGGAACTGATAAAGCTTGGGCAAGACTAATGACCAAAGACTGTTTTCAAAGACGTGTTTAGACCATAGATCTCCAAGGAGCCAGGCATGTGAGCAAAGCCACATAAACCCTTCCAAATCCAGTCTGGTAGGTAGCCTATGCTTCTTTTTCTTTTCTTTTTCTTAAATTTATTTACTTTGCACCCCAATAATTGTAGCTTCTAGTTACTCTTTCTCTCCTTCCAGTCCCTCTCTCTCACCTTACCTCCTTGCCATCCTCCTGTCCTCCTTTTCCCCTTAGAATAGACTCAGAAAAATATAGACTTCCCATGGATATAAACCTTCCTTGGCATATAAAGTTGCAGTTGGACTAGATGCATCTTCTATTGTGGCTAGGCAAGTCAGCCTAGTTAGGGGAAAGGTCTCTAAAGTCAGGCAATAGAGTTAGATACAGCTCTTGCTCCTGCTGTTAGAATTCCCACACGAAGACTGAGCTATTACATATGTGGCAAAGGCCTAGGTGTGTTCTATGTATGCTCTCTGTTTGGTGGGTCAATGTCTGTGGGCTTCTATAGGCCTGGATTAGTTGATTATGTATGTTTTCTTATGGTGTTCTTGACCTCCCTCTCTGGCTCCTTCAATGCTTTATTTCTCTCTTTCATAAAATTCCTCAACCTCTGACTAATGTTTGATTGTGCATCTCTGCATCTGATTTCATCAGTTGTTGACCAAAGCTTCTTAATTACAGTTTCACTAGGCACTCTCTAGAAGTATAGCAGAATATCATTGGCAGTGTCAACTCTCTCTCATGGCTTGAGTCTCATGTAGGCCAGTCTTTAGTCGGCCATTTCTGCAATTTCTTTATTCCAGCACAATGTTGATGCCAGGAGAAATTGTGGCTCTAAGATTTTGTGTCTGTGTTGGTGTCCCAGTCCTTCAATTAGTATTTTCTGGTAAGAGGAGATGGGCATTTCAGGCTTTATATTCCCCACTGCTAGGAGTCTAAGCTAGGGTGACCCTCATAGATTCTTGAGAGCTTCCATTGTCATAGGTTTCTAGCTTGTCCCAGAGATGCCCCCACCCCAGTTCCCATTCTCTCTCCCTGCACTCTCTCTCTCTCTCTGTCCTCTTACCACTTGATTTTTCCTGAACCCTTTCCCAACTCCTTTCCCACCCAGCTCCTTCCCTCCATCTATACTATCCCCATGTCTATTTGATTCCCCCTTCTCAGTGAGATTCAAGCATCTCTCACCATTGGGCCTTCTTTGTTACCTTCTATGGGTCTGTAAATTATATCATGGCTATCCTGTACTTTACAGGTAATAGCCACTTATAAGTGACTGCATACCATGTTTGTCTTTCTGGATCTGGGTTACCACAGTCACATGATTTTTTTTCTAGTTCCATCCATTTGCCTGCAAATTTCATGATGCCATTGTTTTTAATAGCCGAGTAATATTACATTGTATAAATGTTCCATATTTTCTTTATCCATTTTTCAGTTGAGGGACATCTAGGTTGTCTCTAGTTTCTGGCTATTGCAAATATAGATGATGTGAACATAGTTGAGCAAATGTTCTTGTTGTATGATAGAGAATGTTTTGACTATATACTTCTGAGGAATTCCAGTTGAGACCAGAGAAGTGGTTCAGTTTCCTAGCCTGTACTTTAGACTTCTGCACAGCTAAATTACTATTAATTTAAGGTACCATGTAATTGTCAATGGAATATGATACACTGTATAGTTATAGTTTACAAATGACCATTTCTATGAGGTCTTTAGGAAAAGTAACATATTTTACCTCTAAATTTGTATTTTGTTGATTTTTTTTAAGGAAAAAAACCCTTATTCTATAGAAGGTCAAAGTGTAAATGACTTTTCTTTTCATTGTTTTCCTGACTCTTTCAGTTCCTGAATTTGAGCTATTCTTATTGACTTCTGTTTTTCTCTCCATATTACATAATCAATGAAAAATTGGCCCAGTGTTGACCAAACAGCTCTACCTCTTATTACCACTACTTAGGTCAGCCCTTATCATGGGACATGGATTATATTCTGTAGTCAACATTACAGGACATTTTGTTCCTTTTATGTCTCCATTCCTACCTTATGAAAGTGATAAATTACTTTTTCACTTTTGGAAAGTATATTTTTTCATTTTTATGGAGTTTTTTCTTATAAATAAGACATAATTAAGGCAAAGGGATTTAAAATATGTAAAATTATGTGATCTTCAATAACCAAACTAAATACTAAACATTAAATCCCTTGCCTCTCTTCTTTCTCCTCAAGTGACCCATTACCACATTTTCCCTTTGGCTCTGGCCAAACTACAGTGGTTCTAGGAAACAATTCCCCTGGCCAAATATGCTCAGAATGGCAGTTTCAGAATTTTATGGCAGTACTGAGGTAAATTTCCAGTGCTTCTTATTAGCTGCCTTTTCCTCTGTGGAGGTATTACATTTGACTTTTTTTTTTCTGTCAAGCCATGGCATAGGCTAGAGCTCAGCAGGTTTGGGTTGTTGTCTAACCCATGAACATTCCAACACTGATCCAGGTAGGTTAGATGGATGGAAGCTGTTTTTTCATTGTTTTCTCTAGTTAGTACACAAAATGGTAAGTTTCATATTAACATGTATTTGTGTGTGTGCATGTGTGTGTGTGTGTGTGTGTGTGTGTGTTGTACTTTGTTCTTTTAGATCCACTCATCTCTCCTCCTTATACCCCTCTCTAACCCTCTGATATAAACTGTCTTTGAGGAAAATAACAATTTCAAGTGGAAACACATACCACATAGAGAAAACCTAACCAACCAGAAGAAATGAATTCAATGTGGAAATTGAAGCATGTTAACCAGCAACTATAGTATACAAGCCACAGGATTGAGCAAAGTGACAGTACATTCAACATGGTAGAGGTTACTCCAGTGGCATTTTCATGAACATCTTACACGTGAGTCCTGCAAAAGGAGTAAAGTAAGAGTGAGAGTATGCCAGAAGGAACATATTAATAATTTTGGACAATGATAAAGAAATTAGGTTTCATATATACTGGATGAAAGATTGAATCTTTAATGTAAACTCAAAAAATGGGCATATTTATAGGTATACAATCTGTTGTCAAGATATATGTTCAAATTATATAATCAAATTAGGATAATTAGCAAGAATGAATTAAATAATTATCATTTTTTGTGTTGAAGTCTTTAACATTTTTTCTTATTACAAGTTCATCCAAGTGATATGTTGTGATTCCTTGGGCCACAGACAGAATACAAAGCATAGAATAATCATAGCAAAATAAGTATATGGAATGAATACAACCTGGAGTGATGAGGAAGCGACTCAAACATGCTATTCCAGATTTGCCAACAACTTGTTCTGTTCTGTGGCTTAAGCAGAGTCATCACCTGCCTTTAACCTTTCCCCCTGTAGTTTAGAATTTAAAAGAACATCATAGACACTATAGCAAAGTTTCACTGAAGTGATATGAGTCTCTTGGTCTATTTTTCTGACAGTACGAGGACTCTCATTTTGAACTGTGTAGCTCTAATGGCCTCTCCACACAAATTCTAGGACATTGGAGCTCTCTCTGTCCATCTCTGGAAGAAGAAACAGTAGAGAAACATGTGATGATCCATATTAAACTCTTTCTAGAATATTTTCAATACTATTGAGACACTTAATTTAATTCAACTTTGTTAATAATTGAGAAAAAAAGAGTTTGCTCAGGAGAGAATAGCCAGTATTTTCCTGAGGAAATACAAACATCGATTTTCAATCTTAACCAAAAAAAAGACCATCAGCCTGCTCCATCAATGGTAAGTTCAGATATTTTAAAGTTTATTTTCTGTTTATCTTGACTGAGGAAAGGATAGGCAGCCCTGAGCACAGAAGGGAGGAGGACACTGACCCATAGTGGGTCTCAGAGGCATGTCCTTCTGTTGTGGTTTACACTTAACAGTGGAAATGTGAACAGAGAGGTAGACACAAGTGCAAAGACACAGTGGGACTGAGGTCTGTATTCTCACTAATACACTATATTCAGTTATATACAGCTTCAATCTTTTTTTTTTGTTTAAAGAACAGATTTAAACTACTATCTTGCCCTCTTTTTAGAAAACAGCCATTATTATTGTGGGAACAAATAGAAAATTTGAAGCCTGGAGGAATAAATTTAAGTATAGCAGAGCACTGACTAACTGGGCAGTTCAGAATAACATCGATGCCTACATTCCAGATTTTTACAAACCATAGTAACTTTTCTGCTTTTAATCTTTTGTTAAATTGAAAGATTAAAGCAGCAATATTCTAAGACATGCTATTTACCTAGTATTCTAGGTCACACACATGGCATTTTCAAGCTATTGAGCTTAAAACAGTGCTTTGGCTAAAATAAGAAAGAAATGTGCATTCTTTGTCCACCTTATTCACATGAATATGAATTCTGAATTTTAGATGTAGAAGAGCTGAATCAGAACAAATGCCTATGTAAAAACTCAGAAGGCATTTTAAACTTATCCACTTGATTTTTCTGTCTTCAGCTATGATCCTGTCTGCCTCTCCATCCACACTCAAACCTTGTGTCTTGTCAAATGTTTAATCTTCTATCTAACGAATGAGAAAGGCTGTTATGTTGATATTTTGGTGTGGATTTAATTTAATTGTGAGTGAGCTTAAGAATCTTCACTTACAAGGAGACTGGTCTTCACACATCCTTTGACATGTTCCCTCTCACTTGTCCTTCACTGAGATTTATAGCACATTGCTCTCATTCCTGTTACCTCTTTCACTGGTAGTTTCCATTTTTTTTCTCCATTGAGCATCAGTCACAACCTGCTTCACAGTATTCATGTTTTTCTTAACTTCTGTAAAACACACAGTGAGTGCTATAATCCTGTATCCTCTGCCCTCATCTGTCACCTTGTCATTTCAATTTACAGATAAATATCCATCTCTGGGCCTGAAATATGTATATAGGCATTTTACTATGAATATATATATTTTCAAAAATTGAAAACCATAGTCAGTTAAGAATTTGACATTTAACACAGAGAAAGCCTTTTAGCTCAGAGTATTCTGAAAGATATCCTTATAAAATGATATTTTAAAATATAACAACTATATTTAATCCAAGTAAATGACAAAGGTAATTTGTTTGGTATATTTTTGACAAAAAGATATATGAGAGAAATATGAATTATATTTATTTGGCCTGGAGGAAGCACTTTTTTACCTTTTATATTTTTATTTTACCTTTTATTTTTTCAAGAGAATTAAATCGTTTATTGAGTACACATGATAATGGATGGCATACAAGCTTCATTCTCATCTGTTATTTTATCTGATACTTCTATTCAATTCTGATATTGCATAGGGTGTGCCAACAAACATTTTATAACCAAATTGTGACCTTGCTTGGGTGACCCTTTCAATAGTGAAACTCATTAAAAGTTACAACAGTAACTGACAGTTTAACAACACCAAGGTTTTTTTTTTTTTTTTTAAGACAATGGCTTCTCCATCCAAGCAACCATAAATGAATTCCAAATGGAACTTGGCACCACCCTGATGGAATTTCTAACTTCACATTGTTGAGAAAGTTTTCCAAGATGACTTCAAGAGCAGACTAACTTTACACAGCACATAAGAAAGAAAGAAAGAAAGAAACAAAGAAAGAAAGAAAGAAAGAAAGAAAGAAAGAAAGAAAGAAAAGAAAGAAAGACACATTTATTCAGCGTCATGATCAGACTATTACTTTTAGCAATCAACAGCATGGGTGAAAAAGGTCAACAGTAAAACCTTTTTGTTGGAATGCTTTACATTCTTCACAGAACAGAAACTAAAATAACCTGTTATACAATTAGTCAAAAATACAGTCCTGGAGTTTTTGCCCACACATATGAGTATTGTCTAAAACATGTCGTCGTTGTAGCAGCTGGGCCCTGCCAGCACTGTGCTTGGCTGAGTTCACAAACCTGTTGTAACCTGTAGCTTCCCTGTCACTTCTCTGGCTTTCCTATCCTGCTAAGCTTTGTTTTTTGGCTGTAATTAGAACCTCCTGCCACTGCCATAGCTATGCTGCTGCTGGAACCTCCCTAGCCACCTTGGTTTCATGGTTTAGCAAAGTACTGGCCACTGCCACCGTAAGGGCCAGAGCTCCTGCCTCCAAAGTTCCTTCCCTTCATCAGTCCAAAATTTGAAGACTGATTGTTGTAATTGCCAAAATCATTGTAGCTTCCACCACCTCCAAAATTGCTTCCGTCATTGCCAAATTCATTATAGCCATCCCCACTGCTACCATATCCACTACTACCACAGCTGCCACCAAAGTCACCTCAAACATTGAAGTTCCCTTCTTGACCAAAATTGTCATTGCCACCAAAACCACCTCCACGACCACCACCAAAGTTTCCGGAACCACTTTGACCTCTCTGGCTGGATGAAGCACTATCCATCTCTTGCTTCGACAGAGCCTTTCTTACTTCACAGTTGTGGCCATTCACAGTATGGTATTTCTGAATAACAATCTTATCCACAAAGTCATGGTCATTAAAGGTGACAAAAGCAAAGCATTTCTTTTTTCCACTGCCTCTGTCAGTCATAACTTCTATTGCTTCAATTTTCCTATATTGCTGAAAGTAATCTCCTAGGTGATGTTCTTCAGTGTCTTCTTTAATACCACCAACAGAGATCTTTTTCACAGTTAAGTGGGCACCTGGTCTCTGAGAATTCTCTTGACACAGCTCTCTTAGGTTCCACAACTCTTCCATCCACCTTGTGTGGTCTTGCATTCATGGCAGCATCTACTTCCTCCACAGTGACGTGTGTGATAAACCCCAAACCCCTAGATCTTTTGGTGTTTGGATCTCTCATTACCACAGTCGGTTAGTGTTCCCCATTGCTCAGAATGGATCCTCAGACTCTCATCAGTTGTTTCAAAGCTCAGCCCTCCTATGAAGAGCTGCCACAGCTGTTCTGGCTCCTTGGGAGACTCTTGACTTAGACATGAGGGCAGGGTGATGGGAGCCTTCAGCGACTCTTCCTCGGCAGTGTCAAAGAGCAGAAAGGCCTTTTTTTTTTTTTTTTTTTTTTTTTTTTTTTTTTTTTTTTTTTTTTTTACCTTTTATAATTACATCATTTCCTCATTTATTTCCTCCAAACTTCTCTATGTATTCGTCCATATTTTGTCTCAAACACTCATATTCTCTTTTTCTGTAATTGTTGCTACATCTGTCTGTCTGTCTGTCTATCTATCTGTCTATCTTCTCAAATACATAAATATAACATGGTCAATTCATATAATGTTACTTGTATGTATATGATTTCAGGCTTACTACATAGTGCTCTCTTTGACACCAATTGATGGATTCTCCCCTGGAGAAAAGTATTACTTTTGATCTTGGCATTTCCTGGTAGACAAATAATTGATATTTTTCCTTAAACTATCTCCAAAGGCATGTTAGTTTTTTTTATGTGACTTTATCAACTGAATGCTGTTGTCCTAAATCAGAGTTTCTCATTATTTTCTTATTTCAGATAGCACAACAGTTATCACCAGAAGCAATGGGTGAAACAAATTTCTCTGTGGTGTCTGAGTTTGTGTTCCTGGGACTCTCCAACTCATGGGCAATCCAACTATTTCTCTTCTTCTTTTCTTGTATATTCTATGTGGCAAGTCTGTTGGGAAATTTTCTTATTGTGCTAACTGTAACCTCAGACCCCCAATTACAGTCCCCTATGTACTTCCTATTAGGCAACCTTTCCATCATTGACTTGATATTTTGCTCCTTGACAACACCAAAGGTGATTTATGACCTTTTCAGAAAGCACAAAACCATCTCTTTTGGGGGTTGCATCACTCAGATCTTTTTTATCCATGCAGTAGGTGGCACTGAGATGGTGCTGCTCATAGCCATGGCGTTTGACCGATATGTTGCCATATGTAAGCCTCTGCACTACCTGATCATCATGAGCCCACAAAAGTGCATTTTGATTTTGGTTACTTCTTGGATTATTGGCTTCATTCATTCAGTGACTCAGCTGAGTTTTGTGATAGACTTGCCCTTCTGTGGCCCTAATGAACTAGACAGCTTTTTCTGTGACCTTCCAAGATTTATTAAACTTGCTTGTGTGGACACATATACATTGGGGTTTATGGTTACTGCTAACAGTGGGCTCATTTCTGTGGCCTCCTTTTTAATTCTGATAATCTCATACATATTTATTTTGGTAACTGTTCAAAAGAAATCTTTGGGTAGTTTATGTAAGGCCCTCTCCACTCTGTCAGCTCATGTCATGGTGGTAGTTTTGTTCTTTGGACCCTTAATCTTCTTCTACTCGTGGCCATTTCCAACATCACATCTGGATAAATTTCTTGCCATCTTTGATGCAGTTATTACTCCTTTTCTAAACCCAGTGATTTATACATTTAGGAACAAAGAGATGAAGGTAGCAATGAGAAGACTATGCAGTCAGTTTGTTAATTACAGTAAAATTTCTTAAATATATTGAAGATATATGAGCACACAAATCATATTTCAGGAGGATATTGCTGTGTACTGTGTTATATTTGTCTAGAATGTTTTGTGTGCTAATAGAAGATTTACCCTTCCTTGCTTTCCTCAAAACTATAGTGAAATTACCAACTACTAAATAGTGTCTTTAAGAGACTTGATGGGATGTAAAGATGGCTCAGTGATTTAGAACACTTTGTCTTTTTACAGAGGACCAAATTTGGTTCTATTACCCACATGGAGGCTCACAACATCTATAATTCCAGTTTCAAATGGCTCTAATCGCACATTCTGGACTCTCTCTGAACCAACATGCATGTAGTATACATACATACTTGTAGAAAAATTACACATATACATAAAATAAAAAATCTGTCTAAAAGCATACATACTTGAAAACTAAGGTTTATATATCCCAGTGAGGGATGACCTGGGTACTATCATGAATACAATAATAAAACATGTTCAAGAAGCTGTTTGTAAAATCAGTGTGTGAATATTATCTATTTGTATTGTTGATGCCCAGCCTGGCATCACAGGGTTTCCTGGGGAAGGCAGTGAAGAGTGGCATTGGCAATTAAGAAGGCAAAAGTTACTTACTTTTGGTAACTTTTCTTTCTTTAACTCTTTTTTATTCTGTGGCCAAAAGCCACTGCCTTCTTCTGATTAATTCCCCTGATAGTGGCAGGGGATGAAAAAATGGCTTAGTTACTAGGGTTCTTTTGTCTTTGGCTTGTGGGCTTTCTGCTGGCTAGGCAAGAGACTTGGAGTTTGTTAACACTTTGTGAAGCATAGAGAAAAGAAAAGAAAAGAAAAGAAGAGAAAAGAAGAGAAAAGAAGAGAAAAGAAAAAGAAAGAAGGAAAAGAAAGTTTAGACACACACACACGCACGCACACGTACACACACACACACACACAGAGAGAGAGAGAGAGAGAGAGAGAGAGAGAGAGAGCGAGAGAGAGAGAGAGAACTGGATTAAGCAGAGAAGGCTTAAACTATCTCTTTATTGTCATTCTTAATGTTTATACTTTCTCAGGATAACTGAACTCATAGTTTTCTAAAAACTCTTACCGTCATAAGTTCATAGCAAGTTTAAGGCAATAATTCATGCCTTAGATGGATAAGAAGTTATAGATAATTATTTACATGTCTTTCCATTAAAATTCGTATCTGACTAAATGTTCATTATCTGTTATTAACTCTATAAGTTTATCATAATTTTAAAGCAATTTTTTATGTCATAATTTGGATGGTTTGTCAAGAGACAAATCATCTTCCCTGTGTCTCATTAGTTTGAAGTCTTGTATAGATAGACTAGTCAATATATTATTTTCTATCCTTGCACCTACAATTAATTGTCTACTTTATGTTTATGACCTGTATTTACCAGACAGTGGCCTCATTTCTAACATAGCAGTAATGTTTTCCTTCACTGTAAGTTTGTTCCAAACCTGCTTTCTTTCTTTTTTTTTCTGCTTTCTTTTCCTAGTACAATTAGCCCATGACATATGAAGGTTTACAGAGCTCTATTTGCAACTTTTATTCTACAGGGCACTTGAGATACTCGTATAAATTTACTAATTTGACAAAATCATTATCAGGAATTATGAACGTGTTAATTCATCTACACAGCATTATTATATAAAAGTACATCTTTATATTGATTCTGTAGGAAATCTGCCCAATAGTGTGGACTAATGCCCAGAAAATATTAGGCTATATAATAGTGTCAACCATTTATTTGTTAGTTTGGCTTCTTCAAGGAGCCAAAATTCCAACTGTTTTATCACTGACATGACCATGTATGTAATTCTCCTTTTTTTCATGTGAGTTGAGTACTGAATTTTAACAAGTTCTTGTTATTTTTTAATCCAAATTTTAATGATATTTAGTTAGATGTTAATTCCTTTACCTATTAATCTTTCAATTCTTATCCATAAATTACTTCAGATTCATAAGCATTAAAAGGTTGGTTGTATAATCTCCTTATGCCCTTTACCCAAGTTTAGATTCTCCTGATGTTGTCATTATTCATCTGCCTGGCACACTTTCCAGTCTGTGGGACACCAACATCACTCTAACTCCAGTTTATTCATATTTAACTCATCTTTGTTTGTTTTAATTTATATCTGTTTTCTGGCCATGTTCAGTACTAGATATTATGTCATACTTATCATGTCTCTGAGTTTCACTCAACAGGACTTAGCAGTGGGTTCCTCCATGTGTATTCTTTGGTTGGTTATTTAGTCCATGGGAGCTCTGGGGGGGGGGGTGTCTGATTCTTTGATATTGTTCTTCCTATGGGATTGCAAACCTCTTCAGCTCCTAACTCCTTCATTGGGGTAACATTGTCACAAAAGAACACACATGGTATATACTCACTGATCAGTGAATATTAGGAAAAAATTTGGAATATCCATGATACAACTCACAGACCATATGGAGGTCAAGAAGAAGGAAGACCAAAGTGTGGATGCCTCAGTCCTACTTAGAAGGGGGAACAAAATCATCATGGGAGGTAGAGGGTGGGCAGGACTTAGGAGGAAGTAAGGATGGGGAGAGAAAAAAAGGAGGAGCAGGATCAGGGTTGGAAGGAGACTGAGGAGATGTACAGAGGGTCAGGAAATTTAGTAGAGGTTTGTAGCAATGGGGGATGAGGAACTGGGGTTAGCCAACAGAAAGTCCCAGACGCCAGGAAAACAAGAGGCTCCCAGGACCCAATGGGTATGACATTAGCTGAAATGCCCAACAAAGGGGAGAGAGAACCTGTAGAGGTCATATCCAGAGGTTAGGCATGGCCCCCGTTGAGGGATGAGGATAACCACCCATCTGAAAAATATGAACTCAGAATTGCTCTTGACAAAGAATGGGGCAGGAAAGTATCTTACTGAGATCCTCATGTTCCTTTCTCACCCAGGTCCTATAGACTAATTCTATGTTAGTAGGTGTTTTAACGTTTTGTCAGGAAACTTTAACATAAAACAGCACATATCAACATGAATAAATTAAAGTTCCTCAAACTTAGGTCAAAGACCATATAAAAAATTTGCCCCCCCCCCCCATGGTGTAATTTCTAAAGTGTGAATTTACTTCATTTTGATCAGTCATTTGCTTCATTGTTCAGGGTCAGAGGGCCAATGTCTCAAAACAACCATGAGAGTTATAGGTTCAAATGGCTGGCTGGAAGCTGCCTCCATGTGATCTAACAAAGGACAAGGTCAAAAAAAGAAAAAGCAACCTCTCATCCAAAGAAAGAAACAGAGCAAAAACTTTACAGCAAAGAAGTGAGAAGACACCTGAGAAGTGTGGAGAAAAACTTGCAACATGCCCATAAGAAGTAAACCAATAGATTTTATGAAGAATAGTGTCCAGAATATATAAAGAACCAATTAAACTAAGCAACCACCTCAATAATAGGATAAATAGCAAACATACCAGAAGATAAAGTACAAATAAATGACCAATAAACACACAAAACAAACCAAAACCCAGAAATGTTCAACATGCTTAGCTATTGAAGAAGTAAGAATTAACACTATCATGAGATTCCATCTCTCCTCATTCATAACAGCTATAATTCAGAAAACAACCACTACAGTGAGATTCCATCCCTCTTCAGTCATAATGACTATCATTCAGAAAACAACCACAGATCCTGGTAAAGATGTGTCTAAATTGTTCTAGGAACTATGGAAATCAATATGGACGCTCCTCAAAACACTAGAAATAGAACTACTCTATGAACCAAGTACATCACTTCTGAGTATAGGGACCCAAAAGCCTATAAGGCAAAATTCTATAGAGATGCCTTCCCATCATGTATAGTGCAGCAGGACTCACAATCACTACATGTGTTGGTTAGTTTTTGTCAACTTGACACAAGCTAGCATCTCCCGGGAAGACACCTTAATTGAGGATTTGCCTCCATTGGATTGGCCTGCAGCATGCCTGTGAAGCATTTTCTTCATTAGTGATTGATGTGGGAGGCTCCAGCCTGCTGTAGTGAATGCCACCATGTGGGAGGTGATCCACAGTTGTAAAAGAAAGCAAGTTTAAAAAGCTTCAGAGAGCAAGCCGGAATCAGCATTTCTCCATGGTCTCTGATACAGTTCCTGCCTCCAGCTTTTTGCCTTGAGTCCCTCCCTGCCTTGGCTTTTCTCCATGATGTACTGTAACCGGTAAGTTGTCCCTTCAAGATGCTTTTGTTCAGCACTTTATCACAGCAAGAAAAACCAAACTATGACACTAAGCTCCAGAACTCCTCCTATGTGTCTGTTAACAGAAAAAGAACAACAATAATAACAAAAACAAACAAAAAACGCAACTTGGTGTGTGTGTGTATTTGTGTAGCCATAAAGAAAAATAAAATTAGGTGATTTAGTTGGGATGAGGAGGGGAAAGCAGATGGCTATCAGGTGTGGGGAGGGGGATGGGAGAGGACTTGGAGTGAGAATGGAATGGAAATCTGTGTGTGTGTGGGGGGCATTTCTGGTACTATATAGAGGCCTGGAAGAGAGGAGGATACAGGGAGTCTATGTGCGTGAACCTAGCTGAGATTCCTTCCAGAGGGGGAATATAGAGAATGAAGTGGTCACTTCTTGTATCCAGGCAGGACTTCCAGAGGAGGGATGAGGACATCAATCTACATACAAAACCTTCAAACCAAAATTTGTCTTGCATACAAGGTGTGCAGAGATAATGATGGAGCAGCGACTGAGGGAACATCTTACCAATGACTTCCCCTACTTGAGACCTACCCCATGGGAAAGAGCCAACCCCTGACACTATTAATGATATTGCTAACCTTGTAGACAGGAACCTAGCATAATCATCTCCTGAGATGCTTCATCCAGCAGCTGATGTAGACAGATTCAGAGAGCCATAGCTAATCATCAGGCTGAGCCTGGTTGAGAGTAGGAAACAGAATTGAGCAAGCTGGTAGTATAAAGGACTCTACAAGAAGACCTACAAAGTCAGCTAACCTGGGTCCATAGGGGCTCACAGATAAGAGGGCACCAACCAGAAAGCATGCAGGGAACCCTACACATTTGCAGCAAATGTGTAGCTTGGTTTTTATGTGGGACCCTTAACAAGTGGAGCAGGGACTGTCTTGGTCTGTGTTTCCTGACATTGAATCCCTTCGCTACTACCTGGACTGCCTGGTTAGGCCTCAGTGGGAAAGGATGTGCATAATCCTGCTGGGACTAGATGTCCTAGGATATGGTGTTACCCAAGGGGGTCTCCCTATTCTCTGAGGAGAAAGATGGGTAGCAACGGGGGAAGGGGTTGTAAGGAGAGGAGGAAGGAAGGGGGTCTGTCATCAGGATGTAAAGTGAATAAAAAATTAAACTGTCAGAGAAAAAAAACGAATTTTCAAACATGATTGTCTTAGTTATCGTTTTACTGTTGGGAAGAGACACCATGGCCGAGGCAACTCTTACAAAACAAAACATTTACCTTGGGGATTGCTGACAGATATAGAGGGTTGGTCTATGGCCATCATAGAATGGAGCAGACAGGCATGGGCCTAGAAAAGTACCTAGTAGGTTTACCTGTTAATCCAAAACTAGCAGGCAGAGACTCTGGGCCTAGTGTGGGAATTTGAAATCTCTAAACCCACCAACAGTAACACATTTTATCTAACAAGCCCACACCTACTCCAATAAGATCACAATTCCTAACCTTTCCTAAATGACTCCATTAATTGGGGACTAAGCATTCAAAAATATAATCCTATAGGTGTAATTCTCATTTAAACTACCACAATAATTTAATTGCATGTATCCAAATTGAATTTATTTGTATATTACATTTCTAGTAAAATATTTAGCAACCAGGCATGGTGGTATGTTCTTGTAATCTCATCGCCTGGGAAATGGGCACAGGAGATTCAAAAGTTCAAGGTTATTCTTAAATACATGGCAAGTTTGAAGCTACATGGAGCTACACAAATTCCTGTTTCATAACAATAATGATGATAACAGTAACATATTTAAAGAAAAGTAATAATACTGGTCAAATAACTGCATAGATATAGTTGAAAAATTGTTTTAGAGTGCAATATACTGATTATTATAGCTATGTGTTTTATAAATTTTAGCTTTTACTATTTATTTATTTTATAGAATCTGTATGTTAGAAATACATAATGTATACAAATTGATAGATAAAAAAGAAAAAGAATAAAATTTAATTGGCCAAATCTACTCATCATTTAATAATGTTCTTGATGCGCCATTTCTGTCCCTATAGAAAGCTAGTTCCTATGTCTAAGGTGGAGTGTCATTATAATTCTCTCTCTGTTGAATCATTTTGTATTATTGAAGATAATCCTTTTGCTTTCTTACTCCTTAGCACTCAGTAAGCACTCTGTAAAGTGGGTGAAATAGATACTCTTCAATAAATTATGTCACCCTGACACTATTAATGCTACTGTTATGTTTGTTCTGACTGAAATATATGCAGAGACCCATAGCCAAACATTGGATGGAGATTGGGGAGTCTTGTGGAAGAGCTGGAGGAAGGACTGAGGGACCCTGAGGGGATGGGAACTCTACAGGAAGTCCAACAGAGTTAATTGATCTGTATCTTGGGGGCTCCCAGAGACTGAATCACCAACCAAAGAGTATACATGGACCTGTTTTATCTCCATGCACATATATAGCAGATGTACAGCTTGGTCTTCATGAGAGTCCTCCCACAAGTGTAGAGGGAGCTGTTCTTGACTCTGTTGCCTGTATGTGGATCCTATTCCCTTAACTGGGCTGCCTTGTCTGGCCTCAGTGGGACAGGATGTGCCTAGTCTGTAGTGACTTGATGTGCCAGGGTTGAGTGGCACCCAGAGGGTCCTTTCCTCTCTTGAAGGAGAAGGGAAAGGGATGGAGGAGGGGCTGTGGGAAGAAGGGGGGCTGGGAAGGGGTGGGGCTGTGATGGTGATATACACTGAATAAATAAGTAACTTAATGAAGAAAAATAAAAAAGAAATAAGGAAAGAGATGCCCAGTGGCTAAACAAGGAAAAGAAACTCTACATAATATTATCCAGTTTTAAAGTAAAGTATAAATCAAAGTAGCTAAATATATTCAGAGTAAAGGTAAAAAACATTTTAGAAATGGATAAGAGGAAATGAACCCAAAATTTAGTAGAAGAAAAGAAATAATAAAAATCAGAGCAGACATAAATAAAAATGAAAAGCATGTGAAAAGCCAATGATATAAAGCTTTTGTTGTTGCTAAAATCATAACAGTCTCAAAGCTTGGCATGAGGAACCAGCATTCAAGTTAGTCTTGGGATCCATAGATAAAGCAACAAATGCAAATATATACACTAAAACAAACAAACAAACAAACAATTGGTGTTTTTAAAAAATGTTGATAAAGCTGATTAATATTTAATTAAAATTCCAGGAAAAGGGAGTAAACTGCAAAATTTATGTAAATAAATAAAACCAGAGATGGAATAAAGAGAAGTTTCTTCTATGTATTGCTCTCAATGTAGAAACAGCACTCAATTCACAGGGTCAAGAGATAGCTTATCCCTATAGTTAAATATGAGATCATGTCTATGTACTATATTCCAATATGGCACCAATTTTCTGAAGTTTATATAACAACTGAACAAATAAAGCCATAAATCACTACACCCTTTAAATATACTGGGGCAAGTATCAGGTGAACTGTTTAGGTACATCTTAACTTATGAGCCCCAGTTTCTCTCTCTCTCTCTCTCTCTCTCTCTCTCTCTCTCTCTCTCTCTCTCTCTCTTCCTGTTTAAAATTTCCATTTTTTAAAAAAACATCTGTTAGTATTCTTGCTAATGTTTTCATTTCTAACTTGATTAATTCTGGAAAGAGTATTTCAAATCAAAGGGGGTAATATTTTGAGATATTAATGAAATTCGACATATTTTCTTAGTAGAGTTCTTTATATATACATAAATATACACATGTGTGTCTGTGCGTATGTGTGTGAAGGTGTGCATGTGCTTTTGTGTCTTGTGTGTGCACATGTACATGTGCGTGCGCACGTGTGTGGGCATGCATGTTTGCAATTGTTTGTGTTTAGGTATGTGTGTGTATAGGAATTCACATATGTCTATGTGTGCATCCATATGGAGAGGGTATAGATTGTGCATGTGTTTTTGCTTGGGCACAAGTGTGTATGAGAAGCTATGTTCATATGTGTATGAGTATTTATGTCTGTGTATCTGTGTGAATGTGTTTGTATGAGTGAGTGTGTATGTGTGTGGATGCATGATTGTGTGTGTTCACCCATGTATCTCCCTGGGTGGGGTGGGTAGGCAGAAGCTGCTTTCAAAAGGATGTTGATGAGAAGTGGCCAGTGCCATCTTCATTCAGACCTAACAAGTCTCAAGTCCAATTAAGGGTTTGGGTGGACAATGTTCTTGAATGGATGGGTCAGAGTAGAGAGAAATCTGACTTTGTCATGCTCTGCGACTTGTAAGGCAGTGGCCAGGCACTATCTTGAGAGAGAACCTAATGTTAAGAACTGAGCTACCCTAAATTTGTGCATTGGAGTTGCAGGAAGTTTCCTGATGTTTGCATTATTATTTCCATGTTTATGGTGGCCCTAAAGGAAAAAAGGGACAAGAGATTGGAGGGGAGGGAAAGTTCTGGGCACCAGATCCGGTGGTGGTTGGGCCCCAAAGAGGAGTTAAGGAGGGAGTCAGGCTTGGGGGTCAAGGGGAATCTTGTGGCCTGTTTGACTGTCTATCAGAGTGCTTCTTTATACAGAACTCAGTGGCAGGGATAAATTTATATTGTTCCAAAACATAGGTCATTCCATTTTTGTGCCTGGACATGTGTTTTAACTTCCTTTTGGTGATAAATTTAGCTATCATTGATAAACAGTGACAAAACAGAGTTATCTTTTATGATAATTTTCCTTCATTAGTCCCACAACCCAACTTTTAAGAATCTAGAGGCATATTTTGCCAAAGGGGAGAAAAATCCCATTCTAAGGCTGAAAGTTCTTTCAGTTTCAAGGCATGAGACAGTAAAAGTCTTGAAGCTGGCGCAGGCAGATTGCCATGTCTCAAGCAGTGTAGTATTAATTCTTAGTGGTCACACTGCCAAGAAAAATCTTTGGGTCAAAGCTGCTGCAGTTATTATTCAATTTCTGCTGTAAGTCAATTTTTAAAAATCTTTGTAGAGTTTATTTTTATGTCTAATGTTGGTAATTGTTTTGTTCCTTGGTCATATAATACCGCAGTGGCCCTATTGGAGGTAACTTTTCTACGGAAGGGAGGTCTAAATACATCATTCTTTTATCAATTATCCACATCATTTTTGGTCCATCAATATAAGCTCCTATGCAGGGCAGAAATAACTTCAGAGTCAATTTAGCTTTGTTGCTGCATCTTTTCTGAGAGCACCATACCATATGCAACCTCCAATCTTATATGTCACACAATTGCCTAAGTGTATAGCAAGAAGAGGCTTTTAATCAGATCTGCTGCCAACTCCTCTAGTCTACTGAATCTTGTTTGCCTTTTAGTTTATTTTGTTCTGATTATCTTGTTCCTGAGTAAGTACAGGGGCAGATGTTCCAAGAGTATATTGGAATCAGAGCCTCATAAAAAGATCTCTGTTGTCTTTATTTGAGTCACAATGTCCAGGGTGAAGGAAGACCTTCAAGTAGGGCCAGATAAGGTTATCTCCCTAAAAATGGGAGAGGCAGTATGCTCAGGACTTCCTTGGAGGACCACAGAAGCAGTACTCCCAGGAGAAGGCATAAATGATTCATAAGAAATTTCTCATCAATCATCCCCAAGTTGTACAAATATTAAAAGCCCACCAAATCATACAGCACGTGGAGATCCAGATCAAAAGTAGAAGACAGCAACTGCATCACTCTACTCAGCCTTGCTGGGTCTTTGTCAAGCAGCTGTGCTGGTTTTATGCCTTTTGCTGTTCTCATTAGATATGGCTGTGGCAGGAAAGAGGTATGGATTTGATCAAGAAACATTATATGCATGTAAGTATTCTCAACTACAACAATAAAACAACTTGGAGGTAATCTGGGCAATCTGATGGGCAGTAAGTAACATATACCATACCAGAACATGTAAACACAATATTCTAGATTGGTACTTAGTAACATAGGGTAAGTGGATGTGTGTGTGTGTGTAATAATTAAAATCAGATGCAGAACATCATTTCGTACATTTATCTGTTCAAAATAATATTCTACATATCATTATAACACACAAATAGTGTATTTTTATTAATTAATTAATTTATTCACTACACATCTCCATCATAGCCCTCCCTAACCAACTGATGTGTTCTTCCATTTCATGTGCTTTCAGAGTTTCTTAGTTGCTTGTAGTTCTTTGTGTAGGGTTGAGGTCACATGGGCATTGTCCACTTTGGCACGTCAGTTAGTGCTGTGCTTGTTAAGCTCATGTTTGGAAAACCACGTTGCTGAGAGTTTATGGGTATATATTCTGACATTACCAGAGATACAGTTTCACAGAAGACACTCTTGCAGTCTTTCCACTCATTCTCCTACAATCTTCCTTGAGCCTTAGGTATGTGAATGTTTCATAGATATAGCCTCTGGGTCTGGGCTCCACAATTCTTTATTTTGATTGGGTGTGGTTTTCTATAGTGGTCTCCATCTGCTGTAAAGAGAAGTTCCTTGGTGACATTTATATATAAGATAAGCATTTATAGATTATTGTTGGGGATTTTTGCTAGTTTAATAAAGTATTGGCTGTAGATTCTCTTCCATGACTTCACTAGCTCTCAGTAGTTAGCTAGGTTTCCAATATCAGGAATTATTTCCCTCTTGTTGAGGAGGTCTTAAGTCCAATTATAGATCTTTTGATTAACACCAAGGTATGTGTGCCACTGCTGCACTCTTAGGGCTATCATGCATTGTTCGTGGTTGATGTGGTTTGTAGGCATCATTGTTTTTTAAAGTATTAGAATGAGTTTGTTCTGTATGGTCATATTAATATGTTTCCAAATAGCAGGTACAGCAAGAGACTCTGAAGGCATTTGAACAACTAAATCCATTTATTAAATGCAGAAAATTTGAGCTGGATACCCTTGATAGCAGAACAAAGTTGGTTTGGAAGACACAAGTTGAGTTAGACAAAGTCTGTACTTATAGACTTACTGCAATGTATTAAATTCATGATTTATAAAAGTCATTATAAGATAAGTTTAAAATATTCCGGTAGTGATTTTATTTGTATAGTTCACACATATATAGAGAAAATTCTGTTTTTAAGGTTGTTGATATCATTTCTATGAATTCCTTGGAAACTGAACATTAAAAGTTATGTTGAAATATTTGTATTTATCATGAGAGGGTTTGAATTGACAAATTGTAGAAGTTGATTTTTTCATGCAGATCCCAGTGTCATCTTGCCCTTCTGTGACCCATTACCCATTACAATATTCCTCTTGTTGCCTTACCACAATGGATATATTTTAGAAGACATTTTCACTAGTTAATTGACTTTAGTTTTTCAGGACAACATCATTACAGCTTGGTTTGGTCACTATCCTCCCCACAGTTAATGAGCTATGTTTTCCTTTTATAGAAACATTTGTACACCTCTCTGTGCTTGAAGTAATAGCCTGTGAGTAGTCACAATGGAGAGATGCCATGAATTTCACAGCAGGAAGACATTAATGATAAGTCAGATTCAGCAGCAATGAAGACCTGCTGAATGAAGCAATGAAGAACAGTTTGCGTTTTGCACACATTAATTATGGTTTGGTTTCTAGACTGGAAAAATGGGTGGTAGGAAGAATGGTGGTCAAAAAGAAAAAGTAAGTGTGGATTGTTTGTTGTGGTTATAGAGACAAGAAGTAATCCTCAGTGAAGTCAATTAGAGATTCAAGATTCCTCTGAGGTGCACTGTAGTCTGGTACTCATCCTGGCTCAGTTCAGGACTAGAGGAAGACATGAGTTAGTGACTGCATTCATGTCTTTAGGGAAATTATGACTGCAAATGAAGACAAATATTATATCTTTTTCCAAACACATTTATTGTAGATGTTTTTAAAGAGAAGAGGTAAGATATAAAGAGAAAATTCATTACTGATAAGTGCAGGTTTAAAAACAAAACAAAACAGTGTCATGTAAGCAATGTGGTAATATAGAAATTGAACATATATTTAAAAAAACCTAAGGTACAGATTTACCCCAAGCTAAAACCATTTAAGATCGGCTACAATTACATGGTGGAAGAAAGAGAAAAGGCTAAAATGTAAATATGTAATGTTTAATTATTAACTGATTAATCTTCTAGACCTTTTTATTTTTAAAATATTTATCATAATTTTTCTAGGTCAACTCAAAGAGAGGTTTGACAAACTGGGGTCATTGGGCAGCAGCAACAACAACAAAAAAAGGGCCAGAAATGGATCCTATGAGGAAAAGCCAAAGGGACAAAGAGGATGAACACTCACTGGGGCCTGAATTCACATAGTGTGTGAGCATTCACTGGAACGCGAATACCTGGCAGTGGTCAGGTGGATATGATGAAAAATATTGTATACATGTAGGAAATTTTTTATTCATAAAAATTATTTTAAAACCATAAAGGGACAGACAAGTGATTTTATTGGTTTTTTACTAACTTCATGAATATTGACTACTGAAAGACCTATGGGCAAGTTGAAAGACCATAGCAAAATTGAACATACTCTCACAGGCAAGTTCTTCCTGTCTACAGCAAGAGAACTGAGCATACATTGGCTCTGGTAAGAGGATGACAAATTTCCTTTTTGCAAAGAAGAACTTTGGTCTTACTATAGTAACAAAAATAATAAAAACAAAACAGGAAATAACCTAATTTCAAACCTTGTAAACTGAGGAAAACATGATATGACTCAGATAATAAAGCGAACAGTCTCAGAACATGTTTTAATTCCTTGGTTCAATAATTTCTTCACTTGATGTGAAAATCACTTTTTTTTCAAATGTTTCTGCATGTCCAGTTACTATTAGTCTACTGTAAAGTGTTATTCAACTCCATGTAAATGAAGACAGAACTAGTCACCTCAAAGCAGAGTATCCCTGACTGGCAGTAGTTCCAGAAAAGGACAGACTCCCTCCAGGAGGGTGTGAACGTGGTGAAATACTCACTGTCTCCTAGAAGTCTTTAAGTGATTAACTCACAGAAACAGCTGCCTGGTTCGCAAGAAATCTAAAAATCTGAAGGCAAAAACTAAGTAAGTTACTGAATGCACAAATGGTCACTGCTATTTTGTCTTCTTTGTTTTGGGGGATTCTGAAAATGGGGAAACGTGTATTCAGTTCTATTTCTCCCCTTTTCCTACCTAGCGGCCATTCCTGTAGTCTCTCTCCTACCCACATTTGCTTCTCTTATCCTCTCTCTTGCAGCCACAGATCCAAACTAATCCTCCTTGGATAATGACTCGGCTTTAAAGAAACTATATTTTTCAAACACAAATCCTTATTCTTGCATGAATAATATCTCAGGATAATATATACATTCCTAAATACATATAGACAACCTATTTAGACCATTCAATGTTACTTGTTTGTGTATGTTTTCAAGGCTGACTCTTTGTTGGCTTCATTGTAAGATTTTCATTATCCCATTAAGATGGTGTGGCGTACAGATAATGTCCTTCAAAGATGCCTATGTCCTAAATTCAGACCTGTGATCATTATCTTATGGTAAAGGCGGCCTTGTAGGTATAATTGGTTCAAGAATGTTGAGATTTAAAATTATCATTGATCTGTCCAATGTAATTCCAGTGACCATTATAAGAGAAAACAAGAGAGTCAGAATGAAAGAGGAAGTGATCAGATTAGAAGTAGATGTTGGAAATGTGCACTTTAAATATTCCAAAAGGGGCCCTGAACCAAGAAATGCAAGCAGCCTTTAGAAGCTGGAAATGACAAGGAAACAGATTCTATCACGGGAACTTTGGAAAAATAAATCTCTGGTGATACTTCAATTTTATCTCCTAATACCCACATCAGCTTTCCTGCTTTTAAAAATACAACTGTGCCAAGGTAGGTGACGATGAGGGGACAGGTGAGTGGAATAGGGTTGGGACAGTGGGCTGAGGGCAAGCTAGCTGTTTTAAGCCACAAAATTTGTGATAATTTCTTACAACAAAGATCAGAAACAAATTAAAAAATTATGGGGCTGAGGAAATAGTTCAATTGTAAAGCACTTGTTTTAAAAGTATGCACAAGGACCTGACACCCAGAAATGTATGTACATACATACATACATACATACATACATACATACATACATACATACAAAGGGAGCTGAAAACTGTTTATAGTGAACAGTTAGTGAGAGTCTGGACATTTTAGTCTTAGTGTAAAGTTTCATCTTGGTGATAATTGCTTCCTCTCAATTGCCTCTGTAGCCACCTGCAGATGCTATTCTTTATCTGTAAGGAACTTTATTGTCTTCCTTCTTCTCTGTGCTGGGTGCTGACCACTGTTCTTAGTTGCCTTTATGCTCTTTATAACTCAGTAGTCACCCTGTCCCCAAGTACACACACACACACACACACACACACACACACACACACACACACACACACAATTTGACTCTTTCTTCCCAATATTTTATTTGCCATTCATTTACCTAATCCAAGTGCATTTTAAAAAAAATACAGATTATATGTGATGTAATTCTTATCTCTGGGAGTCAAGTGGGTATGCAGATCCATACCAGAGAGCATTTTTATCTCATATCACCGGAAATATATTGTTGAAAATGTGTAATGATTATATAATGAAATGACTTCTTCCATCTTAAAACATATTAGCTAGCTTTTTCTCTTTTTGACTTTGTAAATGAATAATTGAGGCCCCATAATTAGTTTTATGAGAGAAGTTTCCCATACAAGTATTTCTCTGTGTGGTTTAACAAGTACAGGAATGCCCTTGGGTTCTTGTGATAGCACCTAAGTAACATATCATTTACATACTATTGGTTTGAAGCCAACTGACTTACAAAATACTCTCAACTCTAGTGCCAGCCCTCTGTCCAGGATTGTTTTTCTTCATTCAGCAGGCATGATGCCTTTGTCATCTGCCTTTGTGAATCCCTGTTGGTGACATGATGGTGGTAGAAATGACACATGTGAATGAAACAGGATCCCTATATCAAAGAAAGCTATATTTTATTTTATGTTTTATTTTGCAGTCCTAGGATTAAAAACTAGGCCTCATAAATGCTAAGAAAGGACTCTACTACTGAGCAACACCTCCAGCAAGAAGCTACATTTCAGTTCAAGAGATAGACAATTACACATTTATGAATAACAAAGTGAACTAAATACCAGCAGAGCTGTCATAGTTAGAGTTGCTATTGCTATTTAAAAACACCATGATCAAAAGCAAGTTGGGGAGGAGAAGTTTTATTTTGCTTATACTTCCATATCTTTATTCCTCATCAAAGGAAATCAGGACAGGAACTCAAACAAGTCAGGAACCCGGAGGCAGAAGCTGATGCAGGGGCCTTGGAACCTTACTGGCTTGCTCCTCATGATTTTTTCAGCCTGCTTTCTGATAGAACCCTGGACCACCTGCCCAGGGATGGCACCACACACAATGGACTGGGCCCTCCCACATCAGTCACTAATTAAGAAAAGGCCCTACAGGTTTGCCTACTCTCTGACCTTATGGAGGCACTTTTCTATTGATATTCCCTCCTCTCAGGTGACTCTATCTTGTGTCAAGTTGACATTAAAAACTAGCCAGGACAAAATTATTGAATGTGTGAAGATTCTATCTGAATGGGATTTTGCAAATAAGGGCATGTTTACCTGGAGTTTGAGAATTAGACTTTGTGTAATGCACAATACAATGAGAGAAATTTTGGAAGTTGAAGAAAGAAGAGAAATGGTTAAAGTTTAATTCAGTAATAAAAATAACAGTGTAGGAATTTTGAAAACTGTTAATTGTGTATGAGTATTGTTAAGTGCCTGATATGACTGGCTGAAGTCATAGTAATCCATAAAAAAATTGTGTTCAAAGTGATTTAAAAATGAATTTTTTTGTCATTGAGGTAGCATATCCTGGAGAAGAAGAAATAGAAAATATCCATTTAATACTAAGCAACAGCATAGAAGACACCAGTCTAGGGATAAAATTAATTTAGTAGTAGTAGCTAGCTTTAAAATCTATGATGCTGTGTGGAAATCAACTGGCTCATATAAGTGGAAGCTAGTATACATGTGATAAAGATTATTTTGTTATAGGTAATATTAATGTAATAATTACTTCCACAGTTGCAGGCTTTTTTTTTCTTAAACACAAACTTTTGCCTAAGTGAATTGTTCTCATTTTTATTCTTCCCACAGCAAATACAAATGGTGATTCTGACATTGGAAACAATGCATGGAGTGAATCGCTCTGTAGTATCAGAGTTTGTGTTTCTCGGGATCACTAATATATGGGAGGTTCAGCTTTTACTTTTTCTCTTCACCTTGCTGTTCTACTTGGCAAGTATGATTGGCAACCTTGTCATTGTGCTCACTGTAACCTTGGATCCTCATCTAAACTCCCCCCTCTATTTCCTCTTAGCTAATCTCTCAGTCATCGATATGATATTCTGCTCAATTACAGCTCCTAAGATGATTTGTGACATTTTCAAGAAACACAAAACTATCTCCTTCTGGGGATGTATAACTCAGATTTTCTTTAGTCATGCAGTTGGGGGCACTGAGATGGTACTGCTCATAGCCATGGCTTTTGACAGATATGTTGCCATATGTAAGCCTCTGCATTACCTGATCATCATGAGCCCACGAGTGTGTCTGTTCTTTTTAGTCACTTCCTGGGTCATTGGTCTCATTCATTCAGTGGTACAATTAGTGTTTGTTATAGACTTGCCTTTCTGTGGTTCTAATACATTGGACAGTTTTTACTGTGACCTGCCTCGACTCCTCAGACTTGCCTGCACAAACACTCAAAAGTTTGAGCTCATGGTCACTGTCAACAGTGGGCTCATTTCTGTGGGCTCCTTTTTTCTACTGGTCATTTCCTATATTTTTATTCTATTCACTGTTTGGAAACATTCTTCTGGTGGATTATCTAAGGCCCTTTCCACTCTTTCAGCCCACATTACTGTAGTCATCTTGTTCTTTGGGCCACTGATGTTTTTCTATACGTGGCCTTCACCAACATCACACCTTGATAAATATCTTGCTATCTTTGATGCATTTATCACTCCCTTTCTGAATCCGGTCATCTATACATTCAGGAACAAAGACATGAAAGTGGCAATGGGGAGATTGTGGGGTTATCTTAAGCACTACAGGAAAATGTCATAAGTGCTTTGACTCTGATGATGGAACTATAAATACTCCATTATGGACATTTCACAGACGGCCCCATGAAATATCAGAGACAGTCCCAAGATTTATGCAATGCTACATGCCCCCAAATCTGCTAAATATTAATCAGCTGCATTATTACAAATGGTGTTAATGATTGACACTCATTATAGTATGAATAATAATTTAGTGTCCTTTATGGTTTACCATCCTTAAAGTCCATGATCTAGAGAAATTTCCAACTACAAATCAAAGAATAATATTTTTATCAGTTTTCAGTAGTAGATAGAATAAGAGATTATATAGCCATATGATTTATAATCTGCTTACTATCTCCCTTGATCTTAAGATATTTTTAAAAAATTCCATTTGCTTTCCATTGATCCAGTCTCTGTGTGTCTCACCTCTTTATCATATGTCTCTCTGGTTTGCAGTCTAGAAAATTGTTGGACCTCTGTGTTGAATAATAGAATTGAAAGCTAGTGTGATTGAACAACACCATTTGTTCCAATCTCCTTAAATTATAAATGTTAGGAATAAAGAATACATTTTAAAACAGTGATGGAACTTTCCCAGAGGCTGGGTGGAAAAAGTTATAGTCAACAGCTCAAGTCAGGCTCAAGGAACCTTGATTCTGAACACTACGTCAGTGCCCTTTCATTTTCAGATTGGCTGTGTATTTGAATTTTTTCTCATATTTCACTCGTGTTTTCCTGAAGTCCTAAAGCTGTGTATCTCCCTTGTATCCCTACTCCCTGTAAAGAGTCATTTTCATGTTGCATGATGTGGCCATTTCTAATTCCTTTCCTAACATCTCCCACTACCATCCTTTCTCTGGAAAGGTGAATTTTAAACCATTGCTTTAATTAAGGGAAAGAGGAAAGCTCCATATTAAACAGTATTCTCTTGTCTAGAATGGCATTCTCAGGGACTTTAGATCAGAATCTACTACAAGTTTGAAGTCCTTTGTATGTTTATTTAGATGCTTTTTTGCCCCTTTAATCACCAACACACAGTCACCTTGATGTTTTCATGATATAAGGAAGAGCTCTATCTGGTTTTCCTCAGATGAATAGCAATTTGTTCTGTTTCTTTCCTTTGAATTGAAACAAAACACTTTGTATGCTAAATTACTTTGTATATTGGGATCAATTTCTGAAATTTGTTTCATTCACTATCTAATTTCTGTATTGGGTTGTCTATATAATATTTTTTTCATATTTACTTTATGTGTGCATATGTGTGTACACATGCTGTATTTGTACAGATGCCCACGGAGGCAAGATGCGCACAGACTGTTGTGAACTGACTGACGTGGATACTGGGAACCAAACTTAGGCCATTCGGAAGAACAGCAAGTACTCTTAACCTCTGAGCCATATCTCCAGTCTCAATATATACCATACTCTTTTGATGACTGTCAGTTAATGGTCAGTTTTAGCATCTCATCTAAAAAGCCAGCTTCCTATGTATATTTTCTTTAATTACTGCAATGTGTTTTTTTGTTCATATTAATTTTACAAGTCATATAGATTGATTCTCCCTTCCTCAGGGAAATGTGATTGGTCTGGTGTTTATTCTGTATAAGTCATATAAATCATTATGGCTCTTTCTCAAAAAGGTAAATAGAAAAATTGATGTCATTCAAGAATGTATGAAAATTCCTTTTTGTTTAAAATGTGTATGGATAATTATCTAACATGGCTATAAAGATCTGAAAGAAGTTTATTAAGTGATACTTCCTTCATGGGGTGATGAAGTTACTATAACTTCTTATCACTTGTGCCCATGGAGATGTGGAAGGCAGAGACAGGGACATAACCTGGAAGCTCACAGGTCATCAAGCATGAGGTATGCAGAAATAAAAGACATGTTGAAGGGAAGGTGAGAACCAAATTCCAAAAATTGTCTCTGACTGACACATGGGCTGCGGTTCACCAGCCCCCCTACACACTCATACTAGCAAATATTTTTTAATGCAAAAACAGAACAAGGAACTTTAGTTAGTCTATAATAAAGATACTTGCACACTTATGATTTTGTGTTACTGGTCACAATAAGTAAGCTATAAGTATAATCTAATTCCCTACCAATAGGTGAATGGATAATGAAAACACTATATATATGTGTGTCTGTCTCTATCTCTGTCTCTATCTCTAGCTCTATATCTATATGTAATGCATTATTCAGCCATAAAAAGGAATGTCATCCTATCATTTGCAGCAAACTGAGTGGAGCTTCAGGACATGTTACATCAATAGGCTAGACAAAAAACAAACAAACCCCCAAAAAACAAACAAACAAAAAAAAAACAAAAGCAAAAACCAAAAAACAGGTTCCACATTTGCTGTATGTACAAAGTTATACTTTGAGCTGAAAGTAGAAGTCTGACTACTAGATATGGCATGGAAGAAGAGATTGATATTCTAGGGCAAATCAGACATTTTGTCACTATGCTTAAAACATATTAATTCTTATTTTTGTGAGACAGAATCTTGAGCTCACTGTGTAATTGAGAATCATCCTCTTGCCTTACCCTCCCAGGTATTGGGATTATAACTGTGTACTGCCATCCCCAGCAATACCAAACATAGTGATGAACAATGAGCTCAACTTCTAGGAGAAGTATATGTTCTCACTGATGAAAGTATAATAATTTGCAGCTGACACCAGGAAGAATTGTCACCTGAAAGAAAATGTCAAGAAGGGGACATTATTTAGAGCTTTTGGCATCTTCTTAGTTAATATTGAAAAGGAACTCCTGACACAAAAAGATTAAAAGCTCAAAATCATCTGTTTTACCAAATTTTGTTTTAGTTCTGAATTAAGGTTTCCAGTGTGTGTGAAGAAAACGATTTCATTAGTGTAGCTTGAGCAAGCAAGGTATTTAAAAACTGGGTTTCCCACTCCATTAGAAGAGATTTATATGTAAGGATTTAATCATAAGACACAAGTTCACTTGAAAGCATAGCCTAACAATATTTTTGCAGAATATGAAACTGGTTAAACTTAACTGTTATTTTGGCAATAAAAACTTTAAATTATTATTTGCTCTTTGGCAAAATCTGTTTTCAGAATTGTAAGAGAATCTACTCATAAAATTGTAGTTGATTCATATTTTCCAAGTGTTAATAAATCCCTTAACACATTGAGCACTGGTCTGGAGGAATCTTTGTTGGTGGGGGTCTATGTGTGTACTGAAAGGGTTTTAGAAGCATCTATGTACTATGCACCAAATGCCATCTATCAGACCTTCTTCTATGACAACCAAAGTTATATGAAATTGAACCAAAGTTTCCTGGTGGTAGTTTCTGCCAGGAGGAAAACACCATTGTATAGTCAGAACTACTTCAGAAACTGGATATACTTTACTAATACCATAAGAGAGAAAAAAAGCCATAGCTTGAGGTCTTGCTAGAGTCACAAAATGTATTTATATGATAGACATATTTATAATCTTATTCTTCCCCGTGCTGACATAAATGTATACCTCTTTGCTACTAGTTTTGATAAAATACTATTGAGATATGATCAATTTTCAAATTCTCTTTAGTATAATTATTTAATTTATAACCAGAAAAGTATATTAAAAAGTAAGATACACAAAGCATGGTGGCACACATATGAAATCTTCAAATTTGGGAGACTGAAGCATGAGAATTGCTGTGAGTTTGAGATCTAGGCTATTGGAATAAAAGGAGAGTCCAGGCATGATGGAATTCATCCTTATTTCCAGCACTTGCGAGGCAGAGGCAGGCAGACCTCGTTTTTTCCCCCAGGAACTGCGATTGCTTTCAGTTAGTAAGCATTGTGCAAAAATACCACACAGCATATAGTAATAATGAGAACTATCTAATGCTGAATTAGTGTCTCCTCATTGATTTCATAATCTTTAAAGCCAGGGTTCAATTGAAAGAACTGACAGACAAATCAAATCAAATCAAATCAAAGCAAAGCAAAGCAAAACAAGACAAATGTCCCATCAAAGAAAGGTACTTCATCATTCATCTTTTTCTCAAAAGTAAGAACAGTAGAGGTAGATAATCATCTTGATAACACACACACATACACACACACACACACACAATTGCCCCCCCAAGTTTGTGCATACACACATAAATAAGAAATAAAAATAAACCATATAAGGATCACCTAACCATTTTACTTACAGAAAATAGACTCAGTTTTCCCATGTCTAGATTTCTGTGGCCATTTGTTTATATAACCTTGGCTTTAGTTGAGGTATAGAAAGCAGTCTAAGAATTTAAGGAGTGGCAAATCAGAAAATACAGAATCATGCTTCCTAAATTCAGCATGAAAAAATTTGCTGCAGACTGAGATACATTAAAATAAAGTCATTTTGGTTTGCCTGCTGTACACTTCCAGCTATATTCTGGAGTGTTTTACTGATGTGTCTTGGGTTGCTGAGATTTACAGTTACATCATTAATAAAAGAAGATTTTTAATTTGATTTTTTCTGGTTTTATATAGTATTTATTACATGACAGTCCTATGAACATGGAATTATTACTATACTTTTCTTCCTTTTCTTGGTTACTACCTTGTTCCTTGAGATATACTTTTAAAAAAATACATAAACTATTTTCCTCACAACACTATTTTCTCCTTTTTGGTCCTCAGCACCAAGTACACTTAGATAATTGGATTATTTTCCCCACTCTCTGCTCATATGTTCCACTGAAAATAAGTCAGTAGATAGTTTTCCTCTTTCTGGAAATACTACTGGCATTATTGATAGTGTCAGTTGAACGTATTCTCCCAATTCTCTTTTCATGTTTTCCATCTCATCATCTTGATCCTCTGTGCTTAATCAAACCTTCAATTCTGAGTTGAGTATTTCCTCAAATCTAGCGTCTAAATTTTTTTCAGCTCTAGGTGATTACCTCTGTGAGTTAAAAAACTCATCTCTAAGAACATTTGTGGTGTTTCAAATGGTTGTGATTAAGACAATTTCTTCAAGTGCTTTGGAACTAGGAAAGCTTCTGCTCTGATTTCACTATTAGTATATTTTATTTTTTAATTTTTTCATTACTTTTTGATTTTGCAGTGCAAACCAGACCTTATACGAAATAGTCAAATTCTCTATAGCTCAGGTACCTCCCCAACAATTTTTAATCTTGTGTACCAAGTATTTCTTTAGTAGAGGGATACTTGAACTTAAAAGATTATTTTATTTGCCTCCTTCTAACTGCTTACAGACTATAAACATATTCCATATCTCTTGTTGAAAAATAGTCCAAGAAAAGTGATATATATTTCACAGATTTAAAAAAAAACGATTCAAATGCTAGGGAAATGTCTCATCAAGTTCAGGCATTTGATGCCAAACTGAAAGACCTAAGGTCATAATTGAATTAAATCTCTGGGTTGCATACGGTAAAAGGAGAGACCTGGTCCCAAGTGTACTCTAGCCTGTAGTCTGACTTTCAGCTATTTTATTGTGTTCTTTTCTCTACTACCCTTCTTCATCATTCCAACCCCACAACACTAGGTAGGAGAGAATGACAAGTTGGAAAGGAGGCATCAATATCATAAGAATACTTCTTGCTAATTAGAGGCATTGCATTCCTTGGGGCAAGTCAAACTTCACTGTCCTGATATTTTCAACTAGCAAGCAGCAAGCAGCAGCAAGCAGCAGCAAGTAGCAGCAAGCAGCAAGCAGCAAGCAGCAAGCAGCAAGCAGCAAGCAGCAAGCAGCAAGCAGCAAGCAGCAAGCAGCAAGCAGCAAGCAGCAGCAAGCAGCAAGCAGCAAGCAGCAAGCAGCAAGCAGCAAGCAGCAAGCAGCAAGCAGCAAGCAGCAAGCAGCAAGCAGCAGCAAGCAGCAAGCAGCAAGCAGCAGCAAGCAGCAAGCAGCAAGCAGCAAGCAGCCAGCAGCCAGCAGCCAGCAGCCAGCAGCCAGCAGCCAGCAGCAAGCAGCAAGCAAGCAGCAAGCAGCAGTAGCAGCAACTGGGGGAGTAGCAGCCATCACCTCTCACGGCTCTGACATTTATATTCCCTCTAAAGTGTCCCTAGAATTCCAAATGTAAACTATTTTCAGCTGACAAACATCACGTACCAGCCAGAGCACAAGACAAATAATAGTCAGCTGCTGTGGACAATGTGAAGCAGCCCCAAATCTCACACCTCAGATTAAAAGAAAAACATATTCAAGTAACATATCTGTGCTTTTAAAGAAAGCAAAAATTCTCCTTCCATTTCCCCTTTCTGTTTTAAGCCATTAATTGTGCTGTGCTTTTTGTACCAAGCATTTTGTACAAATTATAAACAGAGACATTTATAATAAACTAAACACTTTTTAGATCAGTGGTTAAGGTTTTCAGGAGACCTTTCCTGCTCAGTTCTAATCTTTATAAGGTGTCCATAGGTTTTCATTTCCTGTAGAAACATAAACCAAACTGTGACCTGAAAGCAATACTATTGCAGGTTTCCATGCTGATGTTACCACATCCTGGTAGTATGTAGGCTGACTTAATTCCATATTTTTCTATAACCCAGTGTCTCCTAGCTGCTGTTATTCTGTGTTTATTACCATTCAGAAAATTTAAAGTTAACAAAGCATTATTTTGTCTATCTTGAGAATCTTTACTCTTCCTTTTCGTTTTATAATTATTTCTTTTAAAGTGTGATTAGACCTTTCTACAAATGCTTGTCCTGTAGGATTGTATGGTATACATGTAATATGCTTTATATTGTAGTATGCAATATAAATTGCCTCATTTTGACAATGTGGAAGGCATTGTCAGTTTTATTTTGTGCAGGTATCCCCATAATAGCCATTACTTCCAGTAAAAGTAAAATTATGGAATCAACCTTCTTGGAACTCAAAGCAGTTGCCCATAGAAACCTCAAATATATATCAATGTGTACAAACATTAGTTTTTCAAGTTCTACAAAGTAAAACGCATCAGTCTTTCAGAGTTTATTTTATTTTTTTGGTATCCCCAGGCTTACTTCCAGTGGGCAATGGAATTTGGTTATACAAAGAACAAATAGAACATTTTCTTATAATTTTCTTGCCATGTTGCCAGGCAATAGAATTTTTTTCTTTAAACCTTTATTGTTAACATGGTGTTTCCATAAACGTTTGAGGCTTCTACCATGTTTCCTATTAATAATTGAATTTCTTCATTTCCTTGTGCTGGTGTGCCTGAAAAACCTGTATGAGGTTGAATATAGGTGATATATAATGGATAGTTCCTATTTCTGATTGTTTGTTGTAGTTTCATAAATAATAAGGTTAATTATAAATTATCAGGAGTAAACTCAATAGTTTCTATATGCAGACATGCCACATACCTTTAATATCTCTGGCTGGTATACACATACTAGTAGACAACTGGTAAGTCAATGACATCTAATTGATGGGCAGACAAAATGACTAATCAGAGCAAGAGCTGGCAGAGCTAAGATAGTCCATCTCATAGGAGAATAGCCAGGAAACAAGGGCTTAGCCAGAGGGAGTCAGGGGAGCACAGTTCAGTGAGTGCGTTCAGTTGAGTTCGGCATTGCAGTGGAGTTCAGTTGAATTCAGTTCAGTGTGGTTCATTGTAGTTCAGTTGAATGCAGTTGAATTCTATTGAGTATGTGCAGTTTCATGCAGTTCCATTCAGTTAATGCAATCGGTGCACTTCAGTTTTTTTCCCACACTCAGCAATTTAGTGAGAAGCCAAGAGAAGCCATTTTAAAGCACTCAGCTTGGAGATGACTTTTGAACTGGAAAAACCAAGTTGAACGAGTCTGTCAGAGTTCTGAAAGAACTAAAACAGTGAGATTATTCATCAGTAAGCCTCTGAGACAATTACATCTGGTGAATAAAAGTTACTTTTATAGGACATAAGACAACAAAGGGTACAAATAATTCTCCCTTCCAGTCATACTTGCTTTCTGTTTCTGTGCTATTTCTGGGTTTATTAATCACCTGTTGAAGTCCTTGAGATGAGTATGCCATTCCTTATAGCAGCCATTTCCTTACAAGTTATATAAAATTAAGCCACACTATACTTCAGTGTCTCTAAACTCCTTAGTGTGCTGTGGTAATTATTTAAAAATAAATCTATATTCTTCTACATTCATGTTTCTTATATGTACAACAACATATTATATGCTCTTTTGCTATCTACTCTTTGGATAAACTGTGTTGTTACTGTCATTAAACAGTCTCAGCCTTTTTTTCAGCAGTTTCTAGGAATTTGATTGGATGTGTGTAGCATTGCTTATTTTATTATCAATTGACAAATATTTTGGTTATTTTATTCACTTTTGAAGTTTATTTACCATATCAATCAACTACTATATATCTAAATCTGGGCACATATCTGTAATTATACAGCCTACGTTTCACAGAAAATAAAAAGTTTCATAGACATTTTACTTCCCAAAGGACACTACAATTAGCACATTGGTTTGTTTCAATTAAATGATGATACACTTACCTAATATTAAGGAATAAGAGTAACAAATGATTATTAAGAAGTATATACATGTACGCTAATGATACAAAATTAATATCATTTTTATTTTTGTCCTTATATTACTGTGAGTTATAATATTTTTTGTTACATAGGCCACACCAAATGAAGTCTCCAGAGAAGAAAATCCATGTGATTTTTTTAAATTACCATGTTTTTCAAGCTCTTCTTGGTCAGCAACCTCTTGAGGTGTATATAATTAGCTTCTTTCTCCTTAATGGAAGATTTCAGGTGGCAGTTTATGTGAGAGGACACAGGGACCTCGAACTATATGTCAAGATGCTTTTGTTCTCATTCAGGTAAATAAACAGGTAGAAGTAAACTTAACAATGCTTGGCTTGCTTATGGTCAGATATTAGTTTGTGCTTGGAATTGCAGTGGGCATGATTTACATTCCAAAGGAATGTGTTTATGGGCACATGGAGCAAAGCAGAGAGCAGTTAGGAAAAAAAAAACTAAATAGCCTAGGAAAGTAGTCATTAAACAACAAATGAAGTATTGAAAAGGCTAAGTTCCTGACAGCCTTTGAGCTAGCACATTGTAAATAGCCTTGAGTAGTAAAAAAATTTTGTTATTTTCTTCTGTTTATGTCATAATTAACCATTCTATGCTCACTGATCATTGATTGAATGAGTGAACTAATATCCTATGAACAGATAACTAAGGAAAATAACAGTAATACATATAAATAAAAGGGAAAATTTGTATTTATCTCTTCACTGGCTTTTAAACATAGGTGAGAATCAACTATTCTCCTGTGAAATATTTGGTGAATATTATGTAAAACAGAACTAAATTGATCAAAAATATTCGTGTTTTCCATTCCATGGAAGAATGTTATAAATACCTGATCAGAAGTAAAATTTAACCTATGATCAAAAGTCAGTGCTGAAAACAGATGTTCTGATGGATTGAATGTCAGTTTTAAATTTCAAAACAAGATGGTACTTAAAAATAACAAAATGTGTAATTTCTTTTCTTGTTTTTATCTGTGGTTTATAGTTGGAGTTTCTGCATTAATTGGATTCTGACCAGGATTCATTGGATCTGATCAGGAAGGTTTTTTTTTTTTTTTTTTTTTTTTTTTTTTTTTTTTAGGCTTGAGGTGACAGTCACATAAATATTTATTTGAAAAGGATATAGAACTATTTATATCTCCCTATCTATTAAATAGGTATAGGGTGGTCTAAACCAAATTTAAGAAATTTGGTTAGGTTTAAGGAAAACTGCGAGATAATCTTCAAAGTGAAAATAAAGACAGATTTAGTTGGGGGAGATAAAATCACAATTTAAATATTTATGCCTAATTCACAGTAAGCTTTCTCATTTTCTTTTACCAGTTATATACTGGCTTTTCAGATTTCATAGTTGTTATGTGTGCATTTCACATGATCTTGTTCTAGATATACATTTTGTTCTTATTTTTATTATCACTTTTTTGAAGCTTGATAATAATTTTATTAGTGTTTAGAAGAAAAAACATCTCAGCAAAGGCAAATTTTAAATCTCAGCAGCACTCCAGAAGAGAAATGAGGTTTGTATGTGTGTGTGTGTGTGTGCATGAGCAAGAGAGGGGGGGGAGTTAACTAAGCTAGCAGCTAACATGGAAGTCAGGTACAGCAGGTCTGGAGGGGAACTTTAAAAAAATAGTATGGAAGACAAAGAACAAGAGGAAGCAAGCTTAGCATAAGCTTAGAGCAGAGTTTGAATATTCAAAGGAAAGATTACAATTTATTTTTTCTATCACTTCATAACTCTACTCAATATTTAATGTTATACAACCCTATATATTTTAAGTGGTTTAAGAACATGAATACACAACTTTTCATTTTCAACAAATATTTATTTCCCCCTATTTTCTGGGTTTTCTGATTCTAAATTTTGGGATGCACTAACGAGAAGACAGGTGTAAATTTAACTGTATAGGGGATGCTGTCTGAGGAATTCATCAATAAATTAAATTTGTATTGAGTACTAAAAGTAGACATGGTATTCCACGAGAGCAAATGTACTAATTTTACGTTTAAAATGTTTTTTGGTCAATAAAAATGATGTGAATAATGTAATGTGTTACTGAATGGGGGATAGTCATTCCATTTTGAAATATATTTTGGACATGGCAGCGTGATGTTCTCTGCTTATTTCTATTCTTTAATTTGAGTAATTTATCTCATGGGTTGGTCACTACTATGGGCAAGAGAAAGAACAAAGGCATTGATATTGTTAATGTTTATTGAGCATGGACAAATGGAGCACCTATCTATTAAGGACATGATTGTGTCTACAGCCATCCCACCCTTATCCTGACAAATATTTACTGATTTCAGTACTGTATTATATGTTTTATGTTTCTAACTTAACTGAAGTAACCATTTTAATTTGTTTAACAGAGAAATAAAACACAAGGTCAGGGGTTACAGTAGCTAGTAGATAGTAGTAGTAGATAGTAGTAGATAGTAGACAATTTATCGCTGAACCATGAGCTTTATCATGGGTCCTGAATGCAAACCCCAGATGCTATCTATTGTGCTGTTTCTTCTCTAAATAAAAAGAACCCTACAATATAATATTATAAATATTTTCATAGAATTATGAAGAAATACTCTTACATTATTGTGTGTGTATGTGTGTTTATAATCCACATGTCTATCAATGTTCAATGAATAAAGTTTGTCACAATTTTTATAAAAACTGCTGCAATGAAAATAGAAAACATATTTTGACATGATAATGTTTCTTCTGTATTTACTCCTTTAAAATGAGAATTTTTATATTATACTATAGTTCTATTTTTAATCCTTTAAATATTTTCTCTTGTTTTTTTCCCTACCTTATAATCTGCTTAGTTTTCTTTTTTGCTCTGCTGAGGAAAATCCATGGTCTTAAACATATTAGATAAACATATTAATGCTGTGTTTCAAATCTAGTCTTGACTTTAGTATTTGAATGTTTCCATACTTCTTAAAATGGATGTGTTAATTTACATTGTCATCAACAATTTGTAAAAATGTTCTATTTATAGTGATTCATTTAAAAATTATGTGTATGTGTCTTTGTGCCCAAGTCTATGCTCTATGTCTGTGGAAATTTCATGGAAACAAAGAGGTTTCAGGTTCTCTGGAACCTGAATTTTTTACAGCTAGAACTGCTGTAAGCTGCTTGACATGGATGTCAGGAACAAAATTAGAGTTTTTGCAAGAGTTCCAAGTGCTCTCAACTGATGAGCCACCTTTCTGGGTCTGAATATCCTTTAAAAACATCCATTAAGCCTTATTATCTTTTGAATTTTTGATGAAAGATTTTCTTTTCTTTTTTTTTTTTTTTTTTTTTTTTGTGGTTTTTCGAGACAGGGTTTCTCTGTGTAGCTCTGGCTGTCCTGGAACTCACTCTGTAGACCAGGCCGGCCTTGAACTCAGAAATCTGCTTGCCTCTGCCTCCCAAGTGCTGAGATTAAAGGCGTGTGCTACCATCGCCCGGCTGATGAAAGATTTTCTTATAGGTGTTATGTAATACTTTAAACTAATTTATTTTTTATTATTGGTTGTGTTTAGAACTTGCTCACATCTCTGCTTTTAGTTTAGTTGCAATTCTATAGTTAAATTTCACAACTTGAAGATCCTCCTATTCTTCTTATACAATTATAATGTACAGTTTCTCTCATTTTCTCCTTCAGGTATCACTACCCACAAAGCCAATGGAAGGTGTGAATCAGTCTATGGTGTCAGAGTTTGTGTTCCTGGGACTCACCAACTCTGGGGACATTCAACTATTTCTTTTTATATTCTCCTCCATATTTTATGTAGCAAGCATGACAGGAAACTCTCTCATTGTCTTCACTGTGGCATCTGACCCTCACTTACACTCTCCCATGTACTTTCTTTTGGCCAACCTCTCCTTCATTGACTTAGGTGTATCTTCTGTTATTTCTCCCAAGATGATTTATGATCTCTTTAGAAAGCATAAAGTCATCTCTTTCAGAGGTTGTGTCACTCAAATCTTTTTCATTCACTTCATTGGTGGTGTGGAAATGGTGTTGCTCATAGCCATGGCCTTTGACAGATATGTGGCCATATGTAAGCCTCTCCATTACCTGACCATTATGAACCCAAGGATGTGCATCTTGTTCTCAGTGGCATCCTGGGTGGTTGGACTTATGCATTCTCTGATTCAACTGGCTTTTGTAGTAAACTTACCATTCTGTGGACCAAATGTGTTGGACAGCTTTTACTGTGACTTTCCCCGGTTCATCAAACTTGCCTGTATAGACACATACAGACTGAAGTTACTAGTCTCAGTCAACAGTGGATTCATGTCTGTGGGCTCTTTCTTCATACTGACAATTTCCTATATTGTCATTATATATACAGTTCAGAAACACTATTCAAGTGGTTCCTCCAAGGCTCTGTCTACACTTTCAGCTCATGTTATGGTGGTCATCTTATTCTTTGGTCCTGTGATGTTCATCTATACATGGCCTTCTTCTTTTACACACCTGGATAAATTTCTGTCTATATTTGATGCAATTGTCACTCCATTTCTGAACCCAGTGATCTATACACTGAGGAATCAAGAAATGAAAATGGCAATGACGAGAGTCCTTAACCAGATAGTGGGTTACAGACAAATTATTAAACACTTGCACTCTGATCAGTCTTAACTAAATATGGATGCTCATTGTTAACAAATTTGTGAGAAAAATATTTTCTTGCCTATTTTGATATGTTTATTCATGATTATATATGCCATTTATCTTGTACCCATTAAGGAATAGCAGGAGTTGCATTTATTTATATAGCAAAAATACAGCAACTCTAAATTTCTACAGAATAATATCTCTCTGAAGGAAGCTCTTAGACAGAAAGAGGGAATGTTTTAAAGTCTTTAGTTAAAGGAACAATTTTTACTCTTCTTTTTAAATAATTTATTTTTAAAACTATGTGTATTTGTATATTACATGTGCACACTCAAGTGCAAGTGCCTCAAAATACTTGCCAGATTTCAAGAAATATTGAAAATTATTTGTTAGGACCCGCTTGACTACATTTATAGGGAGAAGGATGGTTCATCATACATTAATCAACAAATGTTCTTTCGTACATAAATAGTCTCAAGTTAGGATTTCATAATCATCTCTGTAAAGGCAGAGACAGCCTGTAACAAAATTCATCACTTCATGATAAAAATTGCAAATATGCTAATGTCAGAAGCACGTATTCAACAGTAAATGCTGTGTGCTGTAAATCTATAACCAACATTACACTAAATGGAGAAATTTTGAAACATTCTATTTAAAACTGGAAGAATCATACTCTTTGTGCCATTATTCAGTTTAGCAATTGGATTATTGCTAGATCAGTAAGACAACAGAAGGTGCTAAAATGGAAATAAAACTCTGAGGCTATCAGAGGAAAAAGTAGATAGTTGTATTAGTTACTTTTGTTATGATAAAATTCAGTGAGCAAAACCAGAGTTTATTTTGGCGTATGGTTTGAGAGGTGATGTCCACAACAGTAAGGAAAGTATTGGAACAGATGTTGGGTCAGGAAACTGGCTAATCACATTGCTAGTCATATATACAGAGTAGAAAATGAGCTGGAAGTGAGGTGAGGCTATAAACTCTAAAAAAACCACCTCTGAAAATGTACTTCTTCAGCAAAGGTCAGTATCTCATGAGTCCTATAACTCAAGGGAGAGTGTTTCTCATTCAAACCACCATGGTAGTATAAAATATAGCCTGGAGAAGTATTTCCCAAATAGGACTCTGGTTTTTTGAGAATAAAGCCAATAATTGGCAAATGTGTCTTTATGAAATTAAGAAGCTGTAGAGCAGAGTAAATTGTCAATTGAGGTAGTCTACTACATGGGAGAAAATATTTTCCATTTATATATCTGACAGAATAATACTATTTAGATTATAAAAAGACTTCAGATTTCTATGAAGAAACCAACCTAATAAAAATGGGTTATAGAGCTAAAGAGCAAGTTCTCATAAGTTACAAATGTTAGCAAATATTTGGTAGGGTCTGGATCCTGAACAATCCATCTTTTGTAGCAAGGCTAGTCTCCGAGTAGTGGGATTTGGACACCAACCCAGCCACAAAACATTAAACCCACAATCTCTCCTGCCTGCAAGATGCTCTGGGGCAATGCTGACTCAGAGCTTGTGGAAGTGATCAACCAGTGACTGGTCCAACTTAAGGCCTAAACCATAAGTGGGAGCTCATGCCTTGAATTGCCTGGATGGCCAGGAACCATGAAAGGTGGATAGCCCAGAGACTTAGGGTAGAACTACATATGATTGACAAAAAGAAAAAAGTTAATAAATGATTTTAATGATATTCTGCTATACTCATAGATTGGCACCTATCCCAGTAATCATCAGAGAAGCTCCTTCCAGCAGCTGATGCAAACGGATGCAGAGACTCACAGCCCAAAAATATGTAAAACCCAGAGCTTCTGGAATCCTGTAGAAGATGGAAAGGAAGGATTGTATATGGCAGTGGGGTCAAGGATACAAAGAGAACACAGTCCACAGAATCAACTAATTAGAATCCATAGGGACTCTCAGAGACTGAAGTGGCAATCACAGAACCTGCATGAGTCTGTGTTATGTCCTCTGTCTACAGGCTGTGGTTATTTAGCTTGGGGTTTTATGAGACTTCTAATATTGGGAGTGGTGGTATCTCTTATTATTTTGTCTGCATGTGGGTCCCTTTTCCTTCTGCTGGGTTGCCTCTTCCAGCCTTGATATGACTGTTTGTGCCTAATCTTACTGCATTTTGTTATATCCTGTATAGTTGATATCATAAGAGGCCTACCCTTTTCTAAAGGGAAACAGAGAACTGGATCTTGGGAAGAATGGAGGTGGGGGGTGTAGAGAAGAGGGGATGCAGGGGAGGTTGTGGTTGTGATGTATTGTATGAGAGAAGAGTAAAGAAAAAGAAAAGAAATGTTTAAAATGTTCAACACTAGTCATAACAATCAGTAGTTATTAAGGAAGTACAAATTAGAACTACTTTGAGATACCATCTCACTCCAGTCAGAGTCTTTATCATCAAGAAAACAAATGACACTAGCTATTGATGAGAATATGAGGAAAGTGGCATACTTATTCACTATTGTTGGGGCTATAGATGCATCCACTATGGAAATCAGTATGGAGGCATGTAAAAAATACTGACTAGAGTTCATAGCACTGGAAGGGACTATGCATACTACTGGAAGAGAAAAGTAATATTCAATTTCTCCTAGCCACAAATCCTGTCAGTTATGTTAGCGATCTACCTGAAAAATAAATCTGCTGGTGCAATAGTAACACAAATGACATTTGAGTGAAAAACCACTATTTGATTAGATTTAAGACTCATTCCATGGTATGGAATGACACTGTTAATTATGTTAAGAACCTGAGACTACATAGACTATAGACCCCATAGAAAAATCTACAATTATTCTGCTAACTAAACGTATCTTAACAACATATGGTAATGTCCATATGTTGATCAGTGCATCATTCAACTCTTATCACTGAAACTTCTTTTTGGAGTAGAGTGCAATTAACCCAGACACCCAGAACATGGGACAACATGCACAGAGAGACTTTGGACTTTGGATTCAGCCCTAAATGAGATGACTTTACTACACGTCTCCCTTCAAGGCTCAGAGATTTAAGTGGAAGAGGAGACAGAAAGATTAAGAGTCAGAGGTTGGTGATGACTCTAAGGAAACAGCTTGTACCCAGATACAGCAGGAACTCACGGAAACTACAATAGCATGTACAATATCTGCACAAGTTCAAACCAGAAAACATCCCATCAGAAAGAAGAGGAAATGGGCACAAGTTTCCATACTCAAGAAGCTATTTGCAATTGATAGCTGTTGAGAAATGGAAAATCAGTTTCCCCCAGTGGAGTGACACTGGATATATGACCTCAGAGAAGGCTGCATGCTCAGAAATAGTTGGCCAAACAAAACAGGCTCCATGTTTTTATGTTGTTGTTGTAGTTTTTGGTGTTTATTAAAGCCTTTTGCTCTTACAATGGTTGGTTTTCTAAAGAGAATGGTATGTATATGAAGTTGGGTGGGGGAATAGGGAGGAGTTAAAGTTGGGGAGGGTAAAATGTGACAAAATATATTGTATGTAAAGTCTAAAAAATAAATTAAGAAAATAAAATATTAAAACTAGAACTACCATATTACTAGCTTTACCACTTATGACTGTGTACCCAAAGGATTCTGTTTTAGTTACTTTTCCACTTACATTAGATGAAACACCACAATCAACTCAACTTCTAGAAGACAGTGGTTATTTGGAGTTAGAATTACAGAGAAATAAGCATCCATGATGGCAGAATAGAGTGCATGGTGACTAGTGCCAAGAACTTAATTACATCTTTTAGTGTAAGTACAAAACAAAGAAAGTACTAGGAATGGTGAAAGACTTTGACCCCTCAGAGCCCACTCCAGTAAGATATTTCTACCAGAAAGGGCATACCTTCTAAATCTACCCGAACAATGCAACCAAATGGGGAACAAATATTCAAATATTTAAGCATATGTGGGATATTCTTATTCAAATGACCAGAGACTATATTCTACTACAAAGATATATGTATATTCATATTTATTGCTGTTCTAATCACAAGAGCTAGAAAATGGAATGTAACACAGATAAATATATGAATGGATAATGAAAATGTAGTATATATACACAATAAAATTTTATTCAACACAAAACAATAAAATTATGAGGGTAAACATTTTTACAATTACTATTTATTTTTATAGAGGAGGGCTTGTGTGGAGGAAAGGAGTCAACTCTCTAGAGTCATTTCTTTCCTTCTACATATAGATTCTAGGAATCAAAATCAAGTCCTCATGCTTGATAGCAAGTGCCTTTATCTACTGAGTGACCACATTGACCCTGAATATTTCTAATCCATTGGTTAGAGTTAACTTAGAGAAAATATGAATCCTGTAGTAAGGAATAATCGCAATGAATAATTTTCAATGTATTGTATACAAATAGCTTAATGAGACCAATGAGATTCTTATTTCCCTCTTTCTCCATTGTATCTGAATTTCAGAGTTTGTTGGTCACACTGACCAAAACAAATAGTTCTCTAGAGAAAGGAAAATCGTGTAAGCATGAACTCATTCAAAGCTCTCATGAGTTTGCTGTGTCTCTTGGTCAGTGGCCTCTCGAGGTGTATATAATTAGCTTCATATATTCCTAATGGAAGATTGCATGTGGTATTATGTGAGAGAACACAGAGAAACCTGACTCTGCCAAGATGCTGTTGTTCTCATTCAGGTAAAATATATGAATGGAAATAAACTTAACAATGTTTAACTGGATTATTCTAAGATGCTAGTTTGTGACTGGAATTGCTGTGGACACGAGCCACATTCTAATGTCCTCAAGGAAGTCTAGAACAAAGTGGAGAATAGTCAGGAAAAGGAAGTGAACTGCACAAGAGAAAAATTGTGACAATAATCAATGTATACATAGGCAATGAATTAGATTGGAAAAAGATCAAGGAGAGGTATATATGAGGGTTTGGAGGGAGGAAAGAGAGGAGAAAATGATGCCATTTAGGAGAAGATTAGATTCTAATTTTGTCACTTCTGAGCATAGAACAATTGACTGATGCAGAAATTTCACAGAAAGCTGACAATATTCTGTGGTCTTTTCTAGTATTATTTTTATTCCCCTATGTATAGTGTGGTCCTAGCTCAAAGGTAATCAGTTGTTTAGCTTTTTTCAATATTTCAGTAGACAGACTTTAAATTATTGAGATTATGACATATTTACATCAATTAAATCTACTGTGCTTCGATAACAAATGCATTAAGTTTATATTTGAAATTTCTTGTATTAATAAGAAAGTAAATATGGATATTAAAATATATAATTAAACATTTTGGATCTTAGGTTTTGGTGTTTTCTGTTAACTGACATTCACTTTTCAGATTACTTTATTTCATATGTTTAACATTTTTATGGACTAGTGAAAGAACGCAAAATGATAACATTTATTGCAAAATCACATTTGGAATACTTATTTATTGAATGTATGTTCCTACTATTTGTTTTAGTCTTAAAGTTAAATATTAACCAATATTTTAGTTTGTTCAGTAAAGAAACAACAGACAAACAAACAAAGAAATAAATTATACCAAGCCTTAGATATTTAATTATTTAGCTTGATATTAAAATGTCAGTAGCCAAAGAATGGTATTAATCTTGGTTCTTGAATTGAAAGCCCTGTTCTGTCCATTGTTCTATGATAATTCTTTAAATAAAACAAAACCTTACAATATAATGAGAGAAACATTTTTGCAGAGATATAACCATATTTAGTTACTACTAAATGATGTCATCTTGCAGAAGATTCAGGTAAATTTAGAGTAATTTTAGGGCAGTGATTTATATCATGCCCAGCACTTCAAGACTGACACTCAAGTTTGGACACTTGATTTTGTTATGATGTCAATTGTTAAAGAAGTGTCTGGAAATGATGCAAACTTGTAACTGATTGTTGCACAGAATGCAAATATGCATAAATGTACCTGTTTGGGGAGTTAGTCTCATGTACAGTAAACTCAATGAAAGGATAATGTATTAATAATTCTATCTAAAAGTAAGACTTTATGGTAATAAAAACATTTCATAAACCTTGGGGTTAAACATTTTTCAGAAATGAGAAGTTAAAAGTAAGAGACTACATGCCTGAATAAATTCTATAGTCACCGCCATGGATATCAACATGGATAGCTGAAGAAGAGTGAGTAGATTTAATTTCTAATTGAACTGATAATACATTATTCTTCAAGTGAAATTGTAAAGAATTTGGATGAATTGCTGTTAGTGTTGGCTAATCTTCCATGTTATCAGGCACATCTCCGAACTGGTTCTGGTTTGAAAGTAGGGGAATACTGAATTCAACAATATTGTTACACCACTACATGACTGGCAGCACTTCTCCTTGATCACAATTTCAAAATACATGAGTTTAATAAGAACCTTTTCCTCCTCTGGTTTTATGAAGGAGAATTAACAAAAAGATGCTGTATATATTTATGGTATACAATGAGGTGATTTATACATGTGCATAAATAAAATATAAAAACGTCTAAATATTGATGTGTGAATGTTGTATGATGATTAAATCGAGCTAATTAGCATCCTTCCCACCCAAACTTATTCAGAGTATGAATGTTGAAGTCTACCCTTACTAATTTTCACGCGGGAACTACTTTTTAAAACATAGTGATCACATTGTACATTGAATTTCCCAAAAGTACACATACTGTCTCATTGTGTATATTTCCCTTTTGACAAAATGTTCAACTTAACCTTTCTACCCTATCCCATTTGCTCATGCTAAACTGTCGTACTCTCTAATTCTATAAATGTAGAATCTTTAGAGTCCCACTCTGAGATATTTCATTATTTGACTTTCTGTGTCTCTTTAATTTCATTTAGCACAAAGACTTCTAGGCTTGCTCATGTTAAAAGAAAAATAGGATTTATTTTTTTTTGAAGAGGGCAGATAATAGTCTGTGTCCAAACATGTGTGTGTGTGTGTGTGTGTGTGTGTGTGTGTATGTTATCTACTAATGTATCATTTGACAACTATTACTCATATTGGTCTTTATTTGTGAATATAATTTTTTCTGGATATTTATTTTTCAGATTAGACTTGCTATATCACATGGTAATTAAAGATTTAAATTTAAGTAATTACTTTTGTTATTTGTTTTGTGTGAATATGTAAGTGTGGCTTATGGATATAGTCTATGTACACTTGATGTTTGTGTATGTTCCTGTGTGTGTGTGTGAATGTGTGTGTGTGTGTGTGCAATATCTCAGACACGTGTTTCTTGGAGGCTAGAAGACAGTGTCTTTGCTCCTACTTTCTCATTCTCCACTCTACTCCTTTGAGATAGGATCTTATACTGAATCTGTATCTATTTCCACCTCTAACAACACTGTGAGTACAGACACATACAGCCACAATAAGCTTCTTTTTTAGATGTTAGGATCTGAGCGTAGGTTCTCTTAATCACCCAGCTTATACTTGTGCTAATCAAGCAATCTCTATCTCTCTAGCCTGGTACTTCTTATGTATGTTTTTTCCTCTTTATCTCTACCTTTTATTTCTCTTCTTAAACCTCTACAACTTCTTTATCAATTTTGGTGTTGAGGATCACACATAGGGCCTTCTCCATCTTTACTTTTAATTCATTGGAACCAACCCAGTTTCGTTTGTTTGTTTGTTTGTTTTTTCATTTTGATGTACCCCTAAGACATTTTTGGCTTACTAAAACTACTAATTTATATTCACATCAAGAAAGTACAATGGTATTCTTCTTTAAAATTCAACCAAATTTGTTATCTTAAATGTTTTTCAAATTTTTGAAATTAAAATATAATGAACTCATTTTTCTCTCTTTTCCTTAACTTCTTTCCTTCCCTTTCCTTTTCCTTCCTTCCTTCCTTCCTTCCTTCCTTCCTTCCTTCCTTCCTTCCTTCCTTCCTTCCTTCCTTTCCTGCCTTCCCTCCCCTCCTCTGTCCTCCCCTCCCTTCCCATCCCCTCTCTTTCCCTTAACTTCTCTTCTTTTCCTTTCCTATTTATATATTTATCAATTAATTTATATATTTATTTTTATTCCAGATTTTATTGCCCACCCTCTTTCCACCTTCTGAATGTTCCCACCTCTCTGTCTCCAAGTGGCTGTCCCCACCCCCCACTCCCACCCCACCTGATCTTTAAACTCTCTGGGGCCTCCAGCCTTTTGAAGGTTAGGTGCATCATCTCTAATTTAACATAGACCCAGCAGTCCTCTGCTGTATACATGTTGGGTGCCTCATATCAGATGGTGTTTGCTGCCCATTTGGAGGATCAGTGTTTGAGAGATCTCAGGGTCCAGATTAATTGAGACTGACCGTCTTCCTACAGGCTCGTCCTCCTCCTCAGCTTCTTTCAGCCTCTCCCCAATTCAACCACAGGGGTTATCAGCTTCTGTCCATATGTTGGGTGCAACCATCTGCATCTGACTTTTTCAGCTGCTTGTTGGGTTTTTTCGGAGGGCAGTCATGATAGGTCTCTTTTTGAGAGCTCTCCATAACCTCAGTAATAGTGTCAGGCCTTGGGACCTCCCCTTGAGCTGGATACCACTTTGGGCCTGTGGCTAGGCCATATTTTTCTCAGGCTCCTCTCTATTTTCATTCTCTGTAGTTCATTCAAACAGGAGCAATTATGGGTCAGAGATGGCAGCCTCCTCCCTCATTTGATGCCCTGTCTTCCTCCTTGAGTTGGCCTCTATAACTTCCCTCTCCCTACTGTTGGGCATTTCATCTGAGGTCCTCTTCTCTTATTCCCCTTCACCTTCCCTTGTTACTTATGGAAAATGTGAGGTGATATTTCACTGCAGTCATAGATATGATCCTCTGATGACCAGTGATGTTCAGCACACACACACACACACACACACACACACACACACACACACACACACACATGCAGGACTTTACATTAATATGATTATAATTTATTGTTTATCCTCTTTCCTCCTTCAGGAAGCAATGCCAATGCAACCAATGGGAGGAGTGAATCAGTCTGTGGTGACAGAGTTTGTGTTCCTGGGACTCACCAACTCCTGGAGTATTCAACTAATGCTTTTTGTGTTCTCCACCATGTTTTACATGGCAAGCATGATGGGAAACTGCCTCATCGTGTTCACTGTGGCATCTGACCCTCACTTGCACTCTCCCATGTACTTTCTTTTGGCCAACCTCTCTTTCATTGACTTAGGTGTTTCTTCTGTTTCTTCTCCCAAGATGATTTATGACTTATTCAGAAAACATAAAGTCATCTCCTTTACAGGTTGTGTTACTCAAATATTTTTCATTCATGTCATTGGTGGTGTGGAGATGGTGTTGCTCATAGCCATGGCCTTTGACAGATATGTGGCCATATGTAAGCCTCTCCATTACCTGACCATTATGAGCCCAAGGATGTGTATCTTGTTCTCAATGGCTGCCTGGGTGGTTGGCCTTATGCATTCTCTGATTCAACTGGCTTTTGTAATAAACTTACCATTCTGTGGACCAAATGTGTTGGACAGCTTTTACTGTGACCTTCCTCGGTTTATCAAACTAGCCTGCATAGACACTTACCAGCTGGAATTCATGGTCACAGTCAACAGTGGGTTCATCTCTGTGGGCTCCTTCTTCATATTGATCATCTCATATATTGTCATCATAATGACTGTGCAAAAACATTCTTCAAGTGGTTCCTCTAAAGCCCTGTCCACTCTTTCAGCTCACATCTCTGTGGTGTTCTTATTCTTTGGTCCTTTAATGTTTTTCTATACCTGGCCATCTCCCTCCACACACCTGGATAAGTTTCTGGCCATATTTGATGCAGTTATCACTCCATTTCTGAATCCTGTAATCTACACATTTAGAAACCAAGAAATGAAGGTAGCAATGAAGAGAGTATGCAGACAGCTAGTTAGTTATAGAAAAACTTCCTAAATATATGCACTATGAACTGTCTTCAGTAAATGTAAAAGCTTATTGTTCATCAACCTCAGAGATATCTTTGAATGTTTATATTTGCATATATATATATTTCACATATAAATTATAGAGATATTTTTCATCTATTCAGGTAGGAATAATCTCTCCTGAAATCAGAGAACTACATGTATTTATAAAGTAAAGATTATAATAATCTCTAACCTTAATTCCCAAGGAATAATATTTATTTGAAGTTACTGATGCATTAAGTCATATAGAGAAGGAAACTTTCTCTTTCATTTTATATAATTTGAGAATTTCATACATAAATATTGTGTTCAAATAATTTCTATGTTCTTTCTCCCCACTCTAAGTCATCCCTGGCCTCTTTAATTCCTTTTGTTAGTCATAATTTCTTTAATTATTATTGTTACATGCACGCATATGCGTATACATACATATAATCTTATACACATACATGTGATGTATATGTATCAATATCAGTATAAATCATAAACATAAAACATTTAATGTTGCTAATATGTATATTTGTTTAGGAATAATGGGTATCCTTATCAGTGGATAACCTATAAAATTATAAATTTTCTCATATGCAGAAATTTCCAGATGGATTTTGGTGCACTTATAAAGGCTTAGTGAACTGAAGCATTTGTCTGTCTCTTGTAGTTTGTACAAATTACACATTTTGAGTTTTTTGATTGTAGGAGGGGGTCCAAATCAAGAGAATAGAAACAGAAGTATAATGGATGCATATTTTTTGTAGAAGATTTGAAAGCAATTTTGGAACTCACAAGGAACTAAGAAAATATGATTTTCTGCTTGATTAGCAAGATTCTATTCAAATACATTCAAATTTTATTTCTTTCTTGTATTTTTTATTGAGTTATTTATTTCTTTATTTCACATCTGAATTACAGCTTCCCCTTATCTCCCTGCACCCACCCTCTTCTTTGGTACCTTCCCCCACCACCCAGCTCCCCCTCTATTTCTCCTCAGAAAAGGGAGGCCTCTGGTGGATAAAAACCAAACTTGGCATGTCAAGTTGTAGTAAGACTAGGTGCATCTTTCAATGAGACTAGACAGACAGCCCAACTAGGGGAAAGGTATCCAAAGGTAGGCAGTATAGTTAGAGACAGGCCCTGATCTCCCTTTACAGTCCCACATGAAGTTCTACCTGGACAACTGTTAAATGCAGAGGGCCTAGGTCAGCCCATGCAGGCTGTCTAGTTGGCAGTTCCATCTCTAAGATCCCCAGTAGGACCACATTAGTTAATTTTATAGGGTTTATTATGATATCTTTGATCCCTCTGGGTCCTTCAATCCTTCTTCCCTTTCTTCCACAGGATTCTCCAAGCTCCATTTAATGTTTTGTTGTGGGTCTCTGCATCAATTTCCATTCATTACTTTGCGAAGCCTCTCTGATAAAAGTTTTGCTAGGCTCTTGTCTGCAAGTATAGCAGAATATCATTAATAGTGTCAGGGTTGGGCTTTCTCTCATGGCATGGGTCTCAAGTTGGACCAGCCATTCATTGGCCCTTCCCTCAAATTTACTTCCACCTTTTACTCCTGCACATTTAGTAGGCAGGACAAATTGTAGGTCTAGGGTTTTGTGGCTGGGTTTGTATGCTAATCCCTCCATTGGAAGTCTTGCCTCATTACTGGAGTTGGCTGACTCAGACTCCATATGCCCTATTGCTAGGATGACTCTCATAGAATCCTGAGAATTCTATGATCCTGGGTTTCTAGCTCACCTCTGAAATTCTATCCCAATCCCCAATTTAGTTGTCTCTCCCAGTACTCTCTTCCTCTATCCTCCCCATACTCGATCCCTCCTGTTCCCATCCCCATCCCTTCCCAAACTCAGTCCCATTCCTCCATCATCCACTGATGTCTACTCTATTTCCCTTTCTCAGTGGGATCCAAGTGTCCCCCATTTGGGCCCTCATTTTATTTATTTATTCTTTTCTTGTTGTGTTTATCATTTTATAAATATTTTTTTTAATTGATAGAAACATGCTGAAACCCACAACCAAACATTAGGCATAGCTTGGGGAATTCCATGAAAGAGGTGTGTCAAAGGATTTAAGGAGGTCAAGCATCAAGTACGCAATATGAAAACCTATAGAACCAATTAATCTGGATCCATAGGGGTTCACAGAGAATGAATAACCAACTTGAGAACATGCATGGGACTTACTGACACTGTCTGCTTATATGTAATAGTTTTGCATCTCATGTGGAACCCCTAACAGCAAGAGCAAGGCCTGTCTCTGACTCTGCTGTCTGTCTTTGGATCAGTTACCCATAACTAGGCTGCTTTGTCTAGCCTCAGTTGGAGAACATGCACCTAGTTCTACAGCAACTTGATATGTCAAGGCTGGTTGTTATCCATAGAAGACCTCCTCTTTTCTGAGGACAAAGAAAGGATGGGTGAATGGGGATGAGGAGTGAGGATAGGTCAGAGGGAGGGACTGGAAGAAGAGGAGGGAGGAAATACTGTGTTCAGGATGTCTTCTCTTCTTTTTGTATATTTTACATTAAAGTGAAACTCAAAAAAATTTGTGATACTTGGAAGGAGAAATTGAAGCAACACTTGTGTTCACACTGTATGTTTGTACATACATAGTAGGTATTAAGGTTCTTCAAGTGCTGTTACCAGCACTCTGGCTTACCCTGGTGATATGGGAATAAAAACATTCCTTTAAAAATTTTTTTTTTATTCATTGTTACTGTTCAGTTGTCATTTTCCTCCTGGTCTGCCCTGTGATAGTTCCTCATCCCATTCCTCCTTCTCCATCTCCAAGAAGGCGTCCTCATCCCTCCCTGGCAGGCCTTCCCTCTTCCTGGTGTCTCAAGTTTCTCAAGGCTTAGGTGCTTCTTCTTTCACTGAGGCCAGAACAGGCAGTCCTCTGCTGTGTATGTGTTGGGAGCCTCGTACCAGCTAGTGAATGTGCCTGAGTGGTGGCTCAGTGTCTGAGAGATCTCTGGGGTCCAGATTAGTTGAGACAGTTGGTCTTCTTATGGGGTCCCAGTCATGTGAAAGTACATCACCACTGTGATGAAAGTCAGCCATCATCCACATAATAAAATTCGGTATACTGAGACAGACACAGTATGTGCTAAGGTGCTTCAAGTGCTGCTACTAGTACTGTAAGTTTGCCTTTGACCTTTTTTATATGACATTTTTATTTCCACAGTGCTTCACTAGCTTGGGATTCAGGATGAGGTTCACTGGGATCATACTTATCTGTGCTCCTGAATGACTTTCTTACTGTATAAAGCTTTGTTCTATACAGAACCAATTACTTTATATCACTAGGTTGTTTCTATTAAGAAATATGTGAGTGATTGATGCCAGTTCCATTATTTGTGCATTAAAGTAAAACTTTATTGATTCCTGTGTTATGCAAACAACATTGCATCTACACATGATTCTTTAATAACAGATGAAATGTAATAATGAACTCACAACACTTGGAACTAACTAGTCTACTCACGTGCTTCATTCCTTATAAACCAGTGACTTGAATGCTTGGAATAGCTTGGTAGGTGGAGTTACAATGACTTTGGGGGGCACTACATTTAGGATAACAGGTACCTTTCCAATGTGGTAGCTACAGAAGCAGCTGTGCCACGCTTCTGCTAGCAGCCTTCTGTGGCTTACTCTGGTCTGTACTTGCAGATATTAACTGTGATTGAGCAAGCCTCTATTTTTCTCTTAGACCTGCTGCCCTTAGTATGATAAGAACTCACTATTCTAGTCAGCCTTAATTCTTTTAATCACCTCTTATTGGTTCTTCTAATGCTGACTAAACTGAATATTCATCCTTTTATAAATTTATCTCTTGTTTCCTGGACCTTGATTCATTACCTGTCACACGAATGAACTACATTCATGTGTAGAGTCACATTCATTTACAAAGGCATATATATGTAAATGCAAAACACAAGAAAGATCTGAAAGAACACACATTTCATAAGTGTTATCCCAAGAGGAGTGGGTGGGAACTTGATAAAGGCTTAAAAAAATCAACATTGATTTGAAATAATGGCAATCATGCTTTTTAGGTGTGCATGGACCTATGCACACTCAATGTAATTAGAAATATAAAAATAACTGAAAAATCAGTTTTTTTTTAAAAACTGGAAATAAAGTGCAGAGTTGCCAACTCTCATAATTGCATGCTATATTTAAATATTATACTTACAATATTCCATAAAGCTTGTATATTGTGAATTTAGTCTTTCACAGTTTCTGATGTTTGACATAATGTTAAAACATACTTCATACACAGTGAACACTTCTCCTTAAACCACATAAGACTTATGAAGTTGCAATCTTTATTTACTTATTTTTTAAAATTTTTATTAGTTATTTTATTTATTTACATTTCAAATATTATCCCACTTCCCAGTTTCCCCTCCGCAAATCCTCTATCCCATCCATCCCTCTGCTCTTATGAGAGAGTTTACCCACCCACCCACTCCTGCCTTACCATTTTAGCATTCCCCTACTTGGGGCATCGAGTCTCCACAGAACCAAGAGCCTCCCTTCCCATTGATGCCAGATAAGGCAATCCTCAGCTACATAAGCAGCTGGAGCCATGGGACTCTCTATGTGTACTCTTTGGCTGGTGGCTTAGTCCATGGGAGCTCTGGGGCTCTGGTTGGTTCATATTGTTGTTCTTCCTATGGAGTTGCACACTTCTTCAGCTCCTTAAGTCCTTCCCCAAACTCCTCCATTGGGGTCCCCATGCTCAGTCTGATGGTTGGCTGCAAGCACCCACATCTGTATTGGTCAGGCTCTGGCAGAGCCTCTTATGAGACAGCCACATCAGGCTCTTGTCAGCAAGTGCTTCTTGGCATCAGCAATAGTGTCTGGGTTTGATGCCTGCAGATGTGATGGATCTGTAGGTTGGGCAGTCTCTGGATGGTCCTTCCTTCAGTTTCTGGTCCATTCTTTGTCCTCAAATTTCCTTTAGACAGAACAATTCTGTGTTAATATTTTTGAGATGGGTGGGTGACCCCATACCTCAACTGGGGGCTGTACCTATCTACTGGAGGTGGTCTCTACAGGTTCTATCTTCCCTTTGTTGAGTATTTCTGCTAATGTCATCCCTGTTAGGTCCTGTGAACCTCTTGCTTTCCTGGCATCTGGGACTTTGTAGTAAGTTCCCCATCCCTCACTGATACAAACCTCCATTAAATTTCCTGACCCTCTGTACTTCTTCCCCATTTCCTTCCACACCTGATCATGCCCCCTTTTTCCTTCCCACTCCCTCTCCTTCCCAGATTCCTCCTTTTCTCTATTTTGTTCCTCCATCTAAGTAGGACTGAAGCATCCAAACTTGGGTCTTCCTTCTTGAGCTTCATATGGTCTGTGAGTTGTATTGTGTGTATTCCTACCTTTTTTCTAATATCCACTTATCAGTGAGTACATACCATGTGTGTTCTTTTGTGACTGGGTTATCTTACTCAGGATGATACTTTCTAGTTCCATCCATTTGCCTAAGAATTTCATGAGGTCATTGTTTTTAATAGCTGAGTAGTATTCCATTGTATAAATGTACCAGATTTTCTCTATCCTTTCCTCTGTTGAGGGACACATAGGTTATATCCAGCTTCTGGCTATTAAACATAAGGCTGCTATGAACATAGTGGAGCTCTCTCTCTCTCTCTCTCTCTCTCTCTCTCTCTCTATATATATATATATATATATATATATATATATATATGGAATAATGGATTGATACTCTATATCCTATTAAAATTATCTGAAGGAGGTTCAGGGTTCAAGAGTTAGGAGCCATCTCAAGTGTCATGACAAATATCATTGGGGTAGTGTTACTTCTAAAATTTACAATGATTGTCATTATAATTAGAAAAAAAAGTTTAAAGACAACTCTAGGGTATTTGGCATAATTCTAATACATCTCTGGGTGTTTTAACTTTATATAGTGAGATTATGAATTTAGAGAATGCTGCTCTGTTGAGCTTTGATGCTGTGGATAATGCCAATAAAATTATCCATGGCCTAAGTTCAGTATTTTGAATTTGGTCAAACCTCAGGAATGGCATACATAGCTTGATCATGCTAGCCCTTCTTGTCCTGGTAATACGTTTATTCCTGCCTATTGTGTTAAAACTTGTCTCTAACTACATCAATAGCTTGGCAGCCAAAGTACATGACTTGAAACTGAAAATGGACCCCCAGACAGAGTTATTAATTTAAGACGCTGGCAAGCCAAGGACAAGTAAGATCCTGCATAGAGCCTTACCAACCTAAGACATAAGTACATTGTTTTTGATAATGCATATTCCATGACAGGTAAGGAAGGCTTTCTTGTCAGAACAACCTAAGACAGGTTCAGTTTGGTTTATTCAATAAAAAGGGGGAGATGTGGAGAGCTTTTGGGGCTGCCTGTCAGAAATCTGACATTGGCCAATGACAAGGAAATGGGCTGCTTAGAAGGAATCTGACAGAGGCCAAGGAGCATGTGTTCTTATTACAGGTTGGAGCATCTTCTAGGTGTATTCCCAAGCTGGGTCCTCAGGTGGTAAGTACTATGTCCAAGTTTCTGAGGAAATGCCAGACTGATTTCCAGAGTTGTTGTACCAGCTTGCAATCTCACCAACAATGGAGAAGTGATTATCTTTCTCCATATCTTCACTAGCATCTGTTGTCACCTGAGTGTTTGATCTTAGCCATTCTATTCTGACTCATGTGAGGCAAAATCTCAGGGTCATTTTGATTTGCATTCTCCTGATGACTAAGGATGTTGAACATATCTTTAGGTGATTCATTGCCATTTGAGATTTCTCATTTGAGAATTCTTTGTTTAGCTCTGTACCACAATTTTTACTAGGATACTTTGGTTCTCTGTAGTCTAACTTCATTAGTTCTCTGATACCATCCCTCTACTTTCTAAACTGAGTCAAACGATGTCACCAAATGGGGAGCAAATATTTAAACATTTAAGCATATGTGGGAAATTCTTATTTAAATGACCACAGACCAAACTACAAAGATATAAATTCACGTTTGTTGCTTTTTTATTAACAATAGCTAGAAAATGGAGTGAGCCACAGATCAATAGATGAATAGATATTGAAAGTGTGGTAAATATACACAATAAAATTTTATTCAACACAAAACAATAAAATTATGAGGGTAAACATTTTTACAATTACTATTTATTTTTATAGAGGAGGGCTTGTGTGGAGGAAAGGGGCCAACTCTCTAGAGTCATTTTTCTCCTTCTACATATAGCTTCTAGGAATCAAAATCAAGTCTTCATGCTTGATAGCAAGTGCCTTTATCTACTGAGTGACCACACTGACCCTGAATATTTCTAATCCATTGGTTAGAATTAACTTAGAGAAAATATGAATCCTGTAGTAAAGAATAATTGCAATGAATAATTTTCAATGTATTGTATACAAATAGCTTAATGAGACCAATGAGATTCTTATTTCCCTCTTTCTCCATTGTATCTGAATTTCAGAGTTTGTTGGTCACACTGACCAAAACAAATAGTTCTCTAGAGAAAGGAAAATCGTGTAAGCATGAACTCATTCAAAGCTCTCATGAGTTTGCTGTGTCTCTTGGTCAGTGGCCTCTCGAGGTGTATATAATTAGCTTCATATATTCCTAATGGAAGATTGCATGTGGTATTATGTGAGAGAACACAGAGAAACCTGACTCTGCCAAGATGCTGTTGTTCTCATTCAGGTAAAATATATGAATGGAAATAAACTTAACAATGTTTAACTGGATTATTCTAAGATGCTAGTTTGTGACTGGAATTGCTGTGGACACGAGCCACATTCTAATGTCCTCAAGGAAGTCTAGAACAAAGTGGAGAATAGTCAGGAAAAGGAAGTGAACTGCACAAGAGAAAAATTGTGACAATAATCAATGTATACATAGGCAATGAATTAGATTGGAAAAAGATCAAGGAGAGGTATATATGAGGGTTTGGAGGGAGGAAAGAGAGGAGAAAATGATGCCATTTAGGAGAAGATTAGATTCTAATTTTGTCACTTCTGAGCATAGAACAATTGACTGATACAAAAATTTCACAGAAAGCTGACAATATTCTGTGGCCTTTTCTAGTATTATTTTTATTCCCCTATGTATAGTGTGGTCCTAGCTCAAAGGTAATCAGTTGTGTAGCTTTTTTCAATATTTCAGTAGACAGACTTTAAATTATTGAGATTATGACATATTTACATCAATTAAATCTACTGTGCTTCGATAACAAATGCATTAAGTTTATATTTGAAATTTCATGTATTAATAAGAAAGTAAATATGGATATTAAAATATATAATTAAACATTTTGGATCTTAGGTTTTGGTGTTTTCTGTTAACTAACATTCAGTTTTCAGATTACTTTATTTCATATGTTTAACATTTTTATGGACTAGTGAAAGAACGCAAAATGATAACATTTATTGCAAAATCACATTTGGAATACTTATTTATTGAATGTATGTTCCTACTATTTGTTTTAGTCTTAAAGTTAAATATTAACCAATATTTTAGTTTGTTCAGTAAAGAAACAACAAACAAACAAAGAAATAAATTATACCAAGCCTTAGATATTTAATTATTTAGCTTGATATTAAAATGTCAGTAGCCAAAGAATGGTATTAATCTTGGTTCTTGAATTGAAAGCCCTGTTCTGTCCATTGTTCTATGATAATTCTTTAAATAAAACAAAACCTTACAATATAATGAGAGAAACATTTTTGCAGAGATATAACCATATTTAGTTACTACTAAATGATGTCATCTTGCAGAAGATTCAGGTAAATTTAGAGTGATTTTAGTGCAGTGATTTGTATCATGCCCAGCACTTCAAGACTGACACTCAAGTTTGGACACTTGATTTTGTTATGATGTCAATTGTTAAAGAAGTGTCTGGAAATGATGCAAACTTGTAACTGATTGTTGCACAGAATGCAAATATGCATAAATGTACCTGTTTGGGGAGTTAGTCTCATGTACAGTAAACTCAATGAAAGGATAATGTATTAATAATTCTATCTAAAAGTAAGACTTTATGGTAATAAAACATTTCATAAACCTTGGGGTTAAACATTTTTCAGAAATGAGAAGTTAAAAGTAAGAGACTACATGCCTGAATAAATTCTATAGTCACCGCCATGGATATCAACATGGATAGCTGAAGAAGAGTGAGTAGATTTAATTTCTAATTGAACTGATAATACATTATTCTTCAAGTGAAATTGTAAAGAATTTGGATGAATTGCTGTTAGTGTTGGCTAATCTTCCATGTTACCAGGAACATCTCTGAACTGGTTCTGGTTTGAAAGTAGGGGAATACTGAATTCAACAATATTGTTACACCACTACATGACTGGCAGCAACTTCTCCTTGATCACAATTTCAAAATACATGAGTTTAATAAGAACCTTTTCCTCCTCTGGTTTTATGAAGGAGAATTAACAAAAAGATGCTGTATATATTTATGGTATACAATGAGGCGATTTATACATGTGCATAAATAAAATATAAAAACGTCTAAATATTGACGTGTGAATGTTGTATGATGATTAAATCGAGCTAATTAGCATCCTTCCCACCCAAACTTATTCAGAGTATGAATGTTGAAGTCTACCCTTACTAATTTTCACGTGGGCACTACTTTTTAAAACATAGTGACCACATTGTACATTGAATTTCCCAAAGCTACACATACTGCCTCATTGTGTGTGTTTCCCTTTTGACAAAATGTTCAATTTAACCTTTCTACCCTATCCCATTTGCTCATGCTAAACTGTCGTACTCTCTAATTCTATGAATGTAGAATCTTTAGAGTCCCACTGTGAGATATTTCATTATTTGACTTTCTGTCTCTTTAATTTCATTTAGGACAAAGACTTCTAGATTTTCTCTTGTTAAAAGAAAAATAGCATTTCTTTTCTTTGAAGAGGGCAAAGAATAGTGTGTGTGTGTGTGTGCAGTAGAACAGACATGTATATTCTGGAGGCCAGTAGACAATGTCTAGGCTCGTACTCTCTCATCCTTCACGTTATTTCTTTGAGACAGTGTCTTATACTGAGCCTTTATCTAGACTGGCAGCCCACAAGCTCAAGTGATTCTTCCATTTCTACCTCTTACAACACTGGATACAGACACACACAGCCACCATTAGCTTCCTTTTTGATGTTGGGATCTGAGCATAGGTTCTCATGATTGTGCAGCAAGTACTCTTTCTAATCAATCCATCTCTCTATCCTGGTACTTCTTCCGTTTTTGTCTTTATTTCTACATTTTATTTCTCTACTTAAGGCTGTACAACCTTTTTATTAATTGTGGTGTTGAGGATCAAACCTTCGGCCTTGTTTATCTTTAGTTTTAATTCATTCGGCAACCCACCCTGTCTGTAATTTTACACTTAGAAGCACACCCAAGAAACTTTTGGCTTCCTGAAAATGCTAACTTATATTCACATCAAGAGTTTACAGTTTACAAAGGTATTCTCCTTTAAAATCCAACCAAATTTGTTATCTTTAGTTTTTTTCAAAATTTTGAAATTAAAATACAATTAACTCACTTTCCTTTCCTTCCCTCCCCTTCCCTCTGCTCTCTTCTCCTCTTTCTTTTCCTTTTCTTTCCTCTCTCAATTCTTCCTCTTCCCTTGTTATTTATGGAAAATGTGAGGTGATATTTCACTGCAGTCTGAAATTATGATCGTCTGATTAGTAGTGATGCTCAGCACACACACACACACACACACACACACACACACACACATATGCAGGACTTTACAATAATATAACTATAATTTATAGTTTCTCTTGTTTCCCCTTCAGGCAGAACTGCCAACAGAACTAATGGAAGTAGTGAATCAGTCTGTGGTGACAGAGTTTGTGTTCCTGGGACTCACCAACTCCTGGAGTATTCAACTAATGCTTTTTGTGTTCTCCACCATGTTTTACATGGCAAGCATGATGGGAAACTGCCTCATCGTGTTCACCGTGGCATCTGACCCTCACTTACACTCTCCCATGTACTTTCTTTTGGCTAACCTCTCTTTCATTGACTTAGGTGTTTCTTCTGTTACTTCACCTAAGATGATTTATGACTTATTCAGAAAACATAAAGTCATCTCCTTTACAGGTTGTGTTACTCAAATATTTTTCATTCATGTCATTGGTGGTGTGGAGATGGTATTGCTCATAGCCATGGCCTTTGACAGATATGTGGCCATATGTAAGCCTCTCCATTACCTGACCATTATGAGCCCAAGGATGTGCATCTTGTTCTCAGTGGCTGCCTGGGTGGTTGGCCTTATGCATTCTCTGATTCAACTGGCTTTTGTAATAAACTTACCATTCTGTGGACCAAATGTGTTGGACAGCTTCTACTGTGACCTTCCTCGGTTTATTAAACTAGCCTGCATAGATACTTACCAGCTAGAATTCATGGTTACAGCCAACAGTGGGTTCATCTCTGTGGGCTCCTTCTTCATATTGATCATCTCATATATTGTCATCATAATGACTGTGCAAAAACATTCTTCAAGTGGTTCCTCTAAAGCCCTGTCCACTCTTTCAGCTCACATCTCTGTGGTGTTCTTATTCTTTGGTCCTTTAATATTTTTCTATACCTGGCCATCTCCTTCCACACACCTGGATAAGTTTCTGGCCATATTTGATGCAGTTATCACTCCATTTTTGAATCCTGTAATCTACACATTTAGAAACCAAGAAATGAAGGTAGCAATGAAGAGAGTGTGCAGACAGCTAGTTAGTTATAGAAAAACTTCCTAAATATATTCACTATGGACTGTCTTCAGTGAATGTAAAAGCTTATTGTTCATCAACCTCAGAGATATCTTTGAATGTTTATATTTGTATATATATATATTTCACATATAAATTATAGAGATATTTTTCATCTATTCAGGTAGGAATAATCTCTCCTGAAATCAGAGAACTACATGTATTTATAAAGTAAAGATTATAATAATCTCTAACCTTAATTCCCAAGGAATAATATTTATTTGAAGTTACTGATGCATTAAGCCCTCTAGAAAAGGAAACTTTCTTTTTCCTTTTCCATTTTTTTTTTTTAGTTTGAGAATTTTATACGTGAATATTGTATTCAAACATTTTTTACTCTCTGTTTCCCAACACCAAGTCATTTCTGGCTTCTTTCATTCCTTTTGTTATTCATTTCCTTAATTATTACTGTTACATTAGTACACGTGAGCACACAAATGTGTAATCTTACATACATATATGTGATATATGTTTATACAATTTTCATATATGTCTATACATATATCACATATATGTATGTATATCAGTATAAATCATGCTGAATATTTTTAATCTTGCTAATATGTATTTTTGTTTAGGGATAATAAGATAAACTTAGGATTGCACAACCTATCAAACAATAAATTGTCTTACATGCAGGAACTTCTGGATGGAGTTTGGCTCTTATAAAGGCTTACTGAACTGAACCATTTTTCTGTCTCTTGTAGTTTGTACAAAATACATGTTTGGAGGTTTTTAGTTGTTGAAGGGAGACAAAATCAAGAGAATATACATAGGAGTATAATGTACGCAAATTTTTAAAGAAGATTTGAAAGCAATTTTGGAATACTAACAAGAAACTAAGAAAACAACATCTTTCTGCTTGATTAGCATGATTGTATTCAAATACATTCAAATTTTATTTTTTTGTATATTTTTATTGATTATATTATTTATTCACTTCATATTCAGATTTCCACTTCCCCTCCTCTTACCACACCCACTGCTCCTTCTGCCCACCCCTTCATTTATCCTTAGAATATCCTTTGTGGAAGACCATTAATAGTGTCATGGTTGGGCTTTCTCTTGTAGCATGGGTCTCAAGTTGCGCCAGTCATCCATTAGCCCTTCCTTCAAATTCTGCTCCACCTTTTAATCCTGCACATCTTGCAGGCAGGACATACTGTAAGTCTGAGTTTTTGTGGCTATGTTGGTGTCCTAATCCCTCCATTGGAAGTCGTGCCTCATTACTGGAGATGGCTGACTCAGGTTCCAAATCCCCTCCTTTGCTAGGAGTCTCAGCTAGGGCGACTCTCATAGATTTCTGAGAATTCCATGATCCTAGGTTACTAGCTCACCTCTGAAATGGTATACCAACCCCCAATTTAGTTGTCTCTCCCAGTACTCCCTTCCTCCATTCTCCCATACCCGATCCCTCCTGTTCCCATCCCCATCCCTTCCCAAACTCAGTCCCATCCCTCCATCATCCACTGATGTCTACTCTATTTCCTCTTCTCAGTGGGATTCAAGTGTCCCCCATTTGGGTCTGATTTTATTTATTTCTTCTTCTTTTTTGTTGTGTTTATGATTTTATAAGTTTTTTTTAATTGATAGAAACAGATGATGAAACCCACAACCAAACATTAGACATAGCTTGAGGAATTCTGTGGAAGAGGGGTGTCAAAATATTTAAAAAGGTCAAGCATCAGGGACACAACATGAAAACCTATAGAACCAACTAATCTGGATCCGTAGGAGTTCACTGAGAATGAATACCCAACCTAAGAGAATGCATGGGACTGACTTACAACTTCTGCACATATATTATAGTTTTGCATCCTGGTCTTCACTTGGGACACCTAAGAGCAGGAGCAAGGCCTGTCTTTGACTCTGCTGTCTGCCTTTGAATCAGTTTCCTATAACTGGGTTGCCTTGTCTAGTCTCAGTTGGAGAAGATGCACCTAGTTCTATGGCAACTTTAAATGGCAAGGTGCCCCTCTAATGTAGTAGCTACAGAAGCAGCTGTGCCACTCTTCTGCTAGCAGCCTTCTGTGGCTTACTCTGGTCTGTAGTTACAGATTTTACCTGTGGTTGGACAAACCTCTATTTTTCTCTTAGATCTGCTGCCCTTAATATGATAAGAATGCAGTATTCCAGTCAGTTCTGATTCATTTATCACCTCCTATTGTTTTATCTAAAGCTGCCTAAATTGAATATTTTTCCTTTTATAAATTCTCTTCCATAAACTGAATTTGATGTATCTTGTTTTCTAGACCTTGATTCATTATGTGTGACATCTGTGAAAGTAGACTCACATTCATTTTCAAAGGCATATATATGTAAATGCAAAACACAAGAAATATATTAAAGAATACACATTACATGGGGGTTTTCCCAAGAGGAGTAGGTGGGGATTCAATAAAGGCTAAAACATCAATGGTCTTTAATTTGATTTAAGGCAATTTTGCTTTTAAGATGAGAATGGACCCATGCATACTCAATGTAATTAGAAATATTAAAAACAACAGTAAAATAATTTATTTTAAAACTAGAAATAGAGTTTTCAACTCTCATAATTGCACCCCATATTTAAATATTATACTGACAATATATAATAAAACATATTATGAACTTAGTCTTTCATAGTTTCTGATGTTTGACATAATGTTTAAACATACTTCATACACTGAACACCCCTCTTTAAACCACATAAAACTTCTAAAATTGAGATTTATTTACTTATTTTTCTTTATTGTTAAAACATTTACACGTCTAAGATGGTATATTATCATATATACGGCCATCACCCCTTTATCTCCTTTCATGACCCTCATCATATCCCCAAATGTTTCTTTTGTTTTAAATAACCCACTACATCCAGTAAATACTGCCTATTTGTAAATGGATATAAAATTATCTACTAATCTATTTACTTCTTGATAACAGAAGAGTCAAGTTACTTCTAAGGAAATAGTCTACAAAAGTGAAAAAAATTAAATTGGTTGTTACTCATCAGTAAAGCACATTGATATTGTTCAAGAACAATTGAATAAAACTAGAATAAATCTGTCAAACATTAACCACACATGCTGGAGAGATGGCTCAGTAGTTCATACTGTATACTGCTCTTACAGAGAACCTGATCTCAGTTGACAGCACCCATATCAGGATGGCTTAAAACTGTCTTTAACTCCAGCTTCAAGGGATCAGATGCCCTATTCTGGACTCATAGATGGAAATCTTTACTCACAGGTACCTGTGCATGGCTGCACTCACACATACAATAAAAAATAATAACATTCTTTTTTTTTAAAAAAAAATCCAGCCAGTTCTATACACCCTATATTTTCATGTTTTTAAAGATTATATTTACTTTTATTTTAATGTGTAAGGATGCCAACACATATGTTTATGAACAATGTGCATCCAGGGCAAACAAGGACTGGAAAGGACTGGAGTAACAGGTCATTATGATTCACCATATGGGTGCTGTGAACAAGACTCATGTCCTCTGGAAGAGCCTTCAGTGTTTTTAACCACTGAGCTATCTCTGCCCCTATCATAGTTTCTCTTGTGTACTATTCAGGAAAAGGAGTGAGGCTGGTCATTGGGCAGTTTATTCCCACTATATTGACCCAAAGAAGACACCAGGGTTGGGAGTCTGTATTTAGAATGCTTCATACTTATTACAAATTTCTCCATCAACCAGGGATACACCTCCATTGTTAGTGTCCAATTCTGAGCAGTTACAATTCTACTTTTAATTTTGCCAAGTGTCATCTTTAGAAGAAATGTTAAGATACCCTGGACGAGAGAAATCTGAGCTTGAGTTCACATTGGGATGACCAACAGAGCATGATAAGGCAGCAGCTACACTCAGAGGAGTAAAGCTGGTAGGCAGAATTCAGAAAAATTCATTTTGTAAGCCAGGAAGCTTGTCAGATACTTCTTTTGATTAGAAACCATTGACATCTATTAGCCCAGGTCTTGTCCTGGAGATGCCCCCACTTTCCCACCCCTATCAATTACAGATTTGTATTTATTCTCATGGCTATCTAGCCATCTCTCCTGTCCCTCCCTACACTAGATACTGGATCTCCCCATTCTCCTCCCTATTTCTTCTCCCTCTCAGTTCCATCCCTCCATCTGCCTCTTATGACTATTTTATTCCCTTTTCTATGTAAGATTCAAGCATCCTCCCTTGTACCTTCATCCTTATTTAGCTTCTTTGGGTCTGTGGAGTATAGCATGGGCATCCTGTACTTCATGGCTAATATCTACATATAAGTAAGTACATACCATGCATGTCCTTTTGGAACTGGGTTACCTCACTCAGGATGATATTCTCAAGTTTCATTTATTTGCCTGCAAAATTCATGGTGACTTTGTTTTTAATAGCTGAATCTTACTCTATTGTCTTGATGTACCACATTTTCTTTACCCATTTTTCATTTGTGGGACATTTAGATTGTTTCCAGTTTCTGACTATTATGAATAAAGCTGCTATGAACATAGGCTTTAAAAATGCCATCAGAGGCATCACATAATAATCTTTCATTTTACTAAGAGATACAGGGAAAAAATGTAAGCTAAAGATTTTCTACCCAGGAAAGCTAATCTCAAGTTATAAAGGGCAATTTCAAACTGTTATAATTAGTACATGTATTAGAAAATAGAATAAAACTGGTGAATAATTACTTAAAAAAGAAATTATTGACATCTGTTGCAATGTAAACAAAATTCCTCCTCTCTCTCTCTCTCTCTCTCTCTCTCTCTCTCTCTTTCTTTCTGTTGTAATATATGGGAGTATGCAGTGCATGAGCATGTGTTTGTCTTTATGTGGAGGTCAGAGGTTGATACTATATGTCTTTCTCAATTGCTCTACATTTTCTTATTTTAAGAATTGTGTCTTGCTTTTTACGTGGTACCGTGTGGTTGCTGGGGATTGAACTCAGAACCTCTGAAAGAACAGTCTGTGCTCATTACCCACTGAGCCATCTCTCTAGCCCATATCTCGTCTTTTATAACAATGGATATATTATATTCCATGCAAAGTGGTGAGGATAGGAGGTAGGAGGGGGTGGGAAGAAGGATAATTAACAGCTATAGAGTTCAAAAAAATCTATATTGTAACCTAATATTTTAAACTTGAAAAAATACAATTTGTTGTCCAGTGCCAAATGGTTATCCCTAAATCATACATACAAGTAACATTATATGGACTCAACATGTTACATTTAGAAATACATATGCATATTAAAACAACAAAGATAGTTTAGTTTGACTTATCTACATGGGGAGGGGTAGTGCATTTTAGGAATCCATAGATCATTAAACAAAAAATTTAGTTCCATATTCAAAATTCCTGACTTCAAGAAGTTGGCTAAAGGGGTTTTAGAAACCCAAGAACAACACACACTATTGCTAACTTCTCTTTGTTGACCTGCAGAACTTGATGGTAGACCTTATTGATAAAGACACCATGTACTTTTGTCACAGAACATGGCACAATCAAGTTAATACTTGTCATAAGCCATCTTGGAAAGGCTGAAGGCATGTGAATGACTTTTCTGGAGATGGCCTGCCATTTTTTATAGTCTGAGATGTGTGAGCTCTGAGGCAAGGTCCCAAGAGACTTCGTGCCAAGATTGCTTCTTTTTGTTGATATGCCTTTTCCTGTTACTATTATATATTCTAATGATTCCTGGGCATTAGCCCATTATTAGGCAAATTTTCTGCAGATCAACATAAAGATATACAATTGTAATAATGCTGGTAGACAAATTGATTATTTCATAATTCCTGATAATGGTTTTATAGATTTCCTAAACTTATATAATTAATTTTCAGCACTCTAATAGTTGCAAACAGAGTTCTATAATCATCATGTGTCATGGGCTAATTGCCCTAGGGTAAGAAAGCAGACTTGGAAACAAAATAAGACCAAAGAAAACATTCTTTCTAGGCTAGGAACAAGGCCACTATCTGGTAACTAAAGATCATAAATTGGGAATGGACAATTTATTGTAGGTGCAAGGACAGAAAATAAAGTATTGACTGGTTTATCTATACAAAAATTCAAAACTAATGAGACACAATGCATATTATTTGCCTTTTGACAAAATCATACTAACTTATGGAAATCAATCTTGCAGTTTTTCACAAAATTGGAAATGGTTCTACTTGAAGACCCAGTGATATCTCTCCTGAACATATATACCCAAAAGATGTTTCACCATATCACAAGAACACATGCTCCACTAAATTCATAGCAGCCTTATTTGTAATAGCCAGAAACTGGAAGCAACCCAGATGTTCTCACCTGAAGAATGGATGAAGAAAATATGCATTATTTACACAATGGGATACTATTCAACTATTAAAAACAATGACGTCATAAATTTTGCAGGCAAATGGATGAAACTAGAAAATATCCTGAGGTAACCCATAGATAAACCGAAATGACATGCATGGCATGTATTCACTGATAAGTGGATATTAGCCACAAAGTACAGAATACCTATGATACAACCCATGGACCCTAAGAAGCTAAACAAGAAGGAAGGACCAAGTGAGAATTCTTCAATCCCACTTAGAAGGTGAAACAAGATAATCATTGGAGGTAGAGGAAAGGAAGGACCTGGGCAGAAGAGGAGAGGTTGGGGAGAGGAAAAAGGAAGCAGAATCAGGTATGGGGGGTGAAGACAAGAAAGAAGTTCAGAGGGCCAAAAGAATGAATGGAAATATGCAGCTGCTAGGAGTGTGAGGTGGAGGACAACCTCTAGAAAGTCCCAGAGACCTGGGATGAGAGATGGTTCCAGAACTCAGTGGGGGTGACCTTAGCCAAAATGCTCAACAGTGGGGAGATGGAACCTGAAGAGACAACCTCCAGTAGTTAATCAGGGCTCCCAGTGGAGGTATGCAGATACCAATTCACCTTCAAAAATTTTGACCCAGAATTGTTCCTATCTAAAAGAAATTCAGGGACAAAAATGGAACAGAGACTGAAGGAAAGACCAACCAGTGACTGGCCCAACTTGGGCCCTATCCCATGGGTGACACTGACACTATTACTGATGCTAAACCCTGACACTATTACTGATGCTATGTTGTGCTTGTAGACAGAAGCCTAGCATGGCTGTCCTCAGATTCTCTATTAGCAGCTAACTGATACAGTTGCAAGTACTCAGACAAGCACTGGACTAAGGTCAGGACCTTTATGGAAGAGTTAGGGGAAGGATTGAAGGAGCTGAACAGCAACCCTATAGAAAGAACAACAGTGTCAACTAACCTGGGCCACTGGCTCCCAGAGACTAAGTCACCAACCAAAGAACATACACAGGCTGATCCAAGACACCCTCCCCTTACCCTCCCCCCATCCCAGGCACATATGTAACAGAGGACTGCCCCTTCTGGCCTAGGTGGGAGACGATGAGCCTAATTCTATAGAGACTTGATGCTCCAGGGAAAGGGGTTGGGGAGGCATCTTCTTAGAGGCAAAGGAGAAGGGGGGTAGGGTGAAGAACTGGGAGAGGGCAGCATTTAGGATGTAATAAATAAAATAATTAATTAAAAAAGTAAAAAAAAAAAAACCCGAATGCTATGTGGATAGAATAAACTTTGCTGATATAAATCTTTGTACAATAGAACATATTTTTTTCTGACATGATTTATTTATTTGAGATGGTTAAAAAAGTAGGGTACATAAATAAATAGAGAATTGTCAATCAAAGAATCCCAAAAGGCCGAGAAGCACCTAAAAAATGTTCATTATCCTTAGTCATCAGGGAAGTGCAAATGAAATTGACTTTGAGATTCTACTTTACATTTACGAGAATGGCTAAGATCAGAAACTCAAGGGACAGCACATGCTGGTGAGGTTGTGGAGCTTCCTCACTTCTGGTGGGAGTGCAAGCTTGTACAAGCACATTGAAAATTACTTGGGCAGTTTCTCAGAAAATTGGGAGTAATTCAACATCAAGACCCAGCTATACTACTCCTGGGCATGTACACAGAAGATGGTCCACCATCCCAGAAGGATACTTTCTCTACTATGTTCACAGCAGCCTTATTCATAATACCCTGGAACTGGAAGCAACCCAGATGTCCCTCACCTGAAGAGTGGCTAAAGAAAATGTGGTTCATTTACACAATGAAATACTACTGAGCCATTTAAAACAAGGACACCATGAATTTTACAGGCAAATGGATGGAACTAGAAAATATCATCCTGAGTGAGGTAACTCAGACCCAAAAGCACATGCATGGCATGTACTCACTTAGAAGTAGATATTAGCTATAAAGAACAGGATAACCACACTATAATCAACAGACCCTAAGAAGCCAAATAACAAGAAAGACCCAAGGAAGGATGGTTGAATCTTTCTCAGAAAGAGAAACAAAAAATATATAGGAGGTTGATGAAAGGAAGTAACTAGGAGGGAAAGTGGATAGGGAGGGGAGAGGGGCAGGCAGCATGATCAGATATAAGGAGAACAGGAGAGAAAGAAGAAAAAGAAGTGGTCAGGATGGGTGGAGCAGTCTAGGACATGCCAGAAAACTGGAATGGGAGGAAGTGCTAGGGTGTCTATGGGGGCTACTCTAGCTGAGAATCTTAGCAGCAGGTGGTATGGATCCAGAAGTGGCCACTTCCTCTAGCCAGGCAAAACTCCCAGTGGAAGGATAAGGACAGTAATTCACACGTAAAACTAAATGAACTAAAATGTATTCTGCCTACAAGAAGTACAGGTACAAAGACAGAGTATAGATGGAGGGTATGGCCAACCAATGTCTGCCCTAAATTGAGACCCACCCCATGGGCAAGAACCAATACCTTACACTAATTTCTTTTAATGACACATAAAAAAATAAAAACTTTATTACAAAAATAAGTTACTCTTGCCTCCAGTTTACATTACTCCACTGCAAGCTTCTGGTGTAATCCCACATAGCAAGTCAGTCTTCATCGTAACAGGTCAGACCGGTCTCCACCCCTTTTCCCTGCCTCTTTGTTGTTGTTGGGCACCTCCTTGTTGGGCTGCCTCTTGCTGATCCAGGGCCTCCTCTCTGTGAATAACCAGCTCCACAGGAAGGAGCAGCCATGGGACCTCTGGATGGAGCAGCACCCCTTGCTCCTCTACCACCCCTTCCTCTAGCTCCCAACTTGAAAATCTTCATAACCATAGTATGGATCTTCATATTCACCACGATAGTTATGGTAATCATAATCATAATAATCATAAAAATCTTCCTATTCATAATAATCTGGAGGATATCCATAGCCACCTCTACCTCCACACCCTCGACCTCTTGTGTGTGTGTGGGGTGGCATATGAGGTTGACCATAGTAGTAGTAACCTTCATACATTTGATTCTTGGCTGTTTGCCTCTGAGCTTTTCTTTATTTCCTCTTCTGATCTGGTGGCTTAGCCAAAACAATTTTTAATATTTTCTCCCTCCAAGTCTTTACCATTCATTTTCTCCATAGCCTTGACAGCACCATCTCTCTCATCAAAACGAAGGAAAGCATAATCTTTTAGCTTTTTCACTCATTTCAGTTTCCCAAACTGACTAAACAAGTTTTCTAAATTTTCTGTTACAATGTTGGCAAGGTTGCGTATAAATAGCCCTTTTACCTTTGTCATAACTCCAGGGTCAGGATCTTCAATAGGATCAGCCCATTCAACAGTTCCAACATTTTCCCAGACTTTGACTTTACCATTCATTAGCCTATGCCTTGCCTGGGCAGCTGTTTTGTGGTCTTCATATTCAAGAAAGCAAAAGCCTCTGTTTTTTTTCTTCTTGTCATCAGGTTGGTGGTATAAAATGACATCTGTGAGACCCTCTGTCACTTTACTAAATTCTTCAAGAATTTGTTCCTTGGTTTTACTCTTAGGAATAGAGCCCCCAAAAAGCCTATTGTTGGCAACTGAGATGCAGACACCAATGTGCTTCTCGGAATGAATTTCATGATTATTATACATAACATGATTATTATACATAACATAAAGTGACAAACGCATTACCTCTGTTGAGACCAGTAAGCGGATCCATCATTAAATGAAGATTCTATATAGGTCCAGCTTTCTCAAATAATGGAACAAGCTCATCCTCAAACAGATCTCTGGGGATCTTCCCCACAAACATCTCAGTGCCAACAGAAGACTGCTGACGTGAATAAACAGAATCTGGAGGTGGTCCTGCATACTTCCTCTGACCTGCAGACACATCAAGTGTGTAGCCTGTTCTTTCCAAAAGTGCTTTAATCTTTGCCTCATCTGGTCTTTTACTAAAGTAAAGTAGCAACTTTGGTCCCTTGTTTCTCTCTCTGCCTGTGAGTCTTTATGACTCCACACAAAATGGCACTTTTGTCCTGAACATGAGAGAGATCATGGTCTTTACACTGTTGAAGCACTGACACTGCCGTCTTCATTGAACTCTTTTAAAGATTCGATAGCTCTTTTATCTAAATCACTATGTGCAACTTAGCCCTGCAAAGTAAATTTCATCTAGTTTTTCAGCAAATTTCTGTGGCAAACCAGCATTAAGCAATGTCTGAAAATTTTCTGAATGGATAACGGCTGAAGTAGTATCCATGGGCTCTTCGGTAGCATTTCCATTCACATGTTCTGTAGCCATGTTTCCAGAGATCTGGGTTGGGGCTGAGGAATCCTGTCCTATGGCGTCGGGTGGCGGGGAACACGTGCTCACTGCTCGCTGCTCGCTGCTCACTGTGTCTGGCTTGAGTCTATCCCTGACACTATTAATGATACTCTATTGTACTTGCAGACAGGAGGCTGTCCTCTGAGAGGCTCCACCCAGCAGCCAATGGAAAGAGATTCAGAGACCTACAGCTAAACATTAGATAGAGTTCGGGAGTCTTACAGAAGAGTTGAAGGAAAGATTGAGGGACCCAAAGAGGACAGGGTCTCCACAGAAAGACCAACAGAGTCACCTAGCTTGGACCCTTGGGAGCTCCTAGAGATTGAACTACAAAATCAAAAATGAGCTCGGGCTGCACCTAGGGCCCCTGCATATATGTAGTACATGTACCATGTGAGCAGCTAAATCTTCATGCAGGTCTCCCAACAGCTGGAGCAGGGGCTGTCCCTGTGTCTGTTGCCTGCCTGCCTGCCTGCCTGCCTGCCTGCCTGCCTGCCTGCCTGCAAATCCCTGAAATGGTCTGCTTTGTCTGGCCTCAGTGGGAGAGAATGTGCCTAGTCTGCCTAGTCTTGAATTGACTTGGTGTGCAGGGGTGGGTTGGAGGTGGGGCTAAGGGCAATCCCCCTTCACAAAGGAGAAGGGGAGATTGGAATGGAGGCCAAGGGGGGCTAACGGGACCTCATAAAACTGGAAAACATCTGTAAGGCAAAGGACATAGTCAATAAGACAAATTGACAACCTACAGATTAAAAAAAAATTCACTAACCCCACATCAGATAGAGGGCTAATATCCAAAATAAAGAACTCAACAAGGTAACCACATCCCCGCAATAAAACAATAAAAATGGGGCATAGAACTAAACAGAGAATTCACAACAGAAGAATCTCAAATGGCTGAGAAGCACTTAAAGAAATGTTCAAAGTCCTTAGTGATCAGAGAAATGCAAATCAAAAGGACTCTGAGATTTCACCTTACACCAATCAGAATAGCTAAGATCAAAACCTCAGGTGATAACACTCCTCCATTGCTGGTGGGATTGCAAACTGGTAAAACCATTCTGGAGATCAATCTGGAGGAAATTAGAAGTAGATCTACCTGAAGACCCAGCAATACCACTCTTGGGAATATACCCCCCAAAATGCCCCACCATACCATAGGAGCACGTGTTCCACAATGTTCATAGCAGCCATCACATATAGTGATAGCCAGAAGTTGGAAACAACCCAGATGTCCCATGACAGAAGAATGGATACAGAAAATGTGGTTCAGTTACACAATGGAATACTGCTCGGCTATTAAGAACAAAGACATCCTGAGTTTTGCAGGCAAATGGATGGAAGTAGAAAATATCATCCTGAGTGAGGTAACTCAGACCCAAAAGGACATGCATGATATGTACTCACTAATAGGTAGATACTAGCCAAAAATAAAAAATAAAGAAAGAAAAGTACAAAATACTCAAGATACAGTCCACGGAACTAAAAAAGGTCAGCAAGCTGAAGGGCCCAAGTGAGGACTCCTCAGTTCCTCTTGGGAGGGAGAAGAAAGCAATCACAAGTGGGGAGGGAGGGAGGGACCTAGGAGAAAAAGTGGGCAGAATGTTGGGGGTGGGGGGAAGGGGAACCTGATCTGGTATTGGGTGAGGGAAAAAGAATGAAGCCCTGAGGGCAGCAGAAAGAATGGAAACCAGCAATCTCTTGAGGTAGGACATTGGGGGGACCCTCCAGAATGCACCATAGACCTGGGAGGTGAGAGACTCTCAGGACTCAGAGGGAGGGAACTTAGATAAAATGCTGGACAGCAGGAAGAGAGAATTTATAGTGTCCACCTCCAGCAGGAAGACAGGGCATCAAGTGAGAAAGGGGGTTGCCATCTCACAGTCAAAACTCTGACCCATAATTGTTCCTGTTTGAAGGAACTACAGGGATGAAAATGGAGAGGAGCCTGAAGAAAAGAAGGTACAATGACAGGACCAAAGTAGGATCCAGCTCAAGGGGAGGTCCCAAGGCCTGACACTATTACTGAGAATATGGAGAGCTCTCAAAAAAGGGACCTATCATGGCTGCCCTCTAGAAGACCCAACAAGCAGCTAAAAGAGTCAGATGCAGATATTTGCACCCAACCAATGGACAGAAGCTGCTGACTCCTGTGGTTAAATTAGGGAAAGGCTGAAAGAAGCTGAGGAGGAGGGATACCCTGTAGGAGGATCAGCAGTCTCAATTAATCTGGATCCCCAAGATCTCTCAAACACTGGGCCACCAAAAAGGCAGCATACACCAGCTGATATGAAGCCCCCCAACACACATACAGCAGAGGACTGGTGGGTTTGTGTTCAATCAGAGATGATGCACCTAACCCTTAAGAGACTGGAGTCCCCAGGGAGTTTAGAGGTCAGGTGGGGTCAGGGGTGGAAAGTTGGGGGTGGAGTATGGGGACATCTTCGTGGAGACGGGGTGGGGAGGAGGTATGGGATGGGGACCATTTGGAGGGTGGATGGGGGTGGGGAATAAAATCTGGAGTGTAAAAAAAAAAAGAAAAGAAAAGAAAGAAAAGAAGCAAGCAAACAAGCAATCTAAAGGCAGAGAAAAGTCCAGCATGGAGACGGGGAGGTGGGCATGAAGTCATACCTCTAATTAAGAGCTGTTGCCAATTGATCACTGCTGGAAGGGGCAGAGCTAGGTTTTTATTTTTAAGAGTGTGACCTTGGAGGATTGACGACATTGCAGTGGAAGGCGGTACATGCAGCTGTACGGGCAGCATCAATTATACTTGATAAATTACAAAAAGATACGAGTACACAAGGTTAGCTAGGTAGGAAGCTGGAGGTGGATCTGGGAGGAGCAGGGGAGGGAATGAGTATAATTAGAATACACTTTACACAGTTCTCAAAAAAACTAATAAAAATTAGAAAAAAGAAAATAAGTATTAATTCCCGATCCTGTACATTTATGCACTGCTGGTGGAAGACACAAACTAGCCCAGACCCTATAGAAGTTTTTTTTTTTTTCTTTTTTTGAAAAAAAAAAATACAAATATCCTTTAAGACTGAGACAAACAGACTCGCTCTTGTGCATTCCCCTGGAAGACTTGGAGATAATACATCACAGAGATACTTCCACATCGGTGTTTTTTGCAGCACTGTTCACAATAGCTAGGTCATAAAACAAACCTAGGTATCAGACAAAAGAGAAATGGATAAGGAAAAGGTGGTATATGCACACAATGAGAAAATTTCAGCCATATAAAAGGAACAAAGTTATGTCACTGGCAGGAAAATGAATGTAACTGGAAATAATCATATTAAGTGAATCAATCCATTAAGACAAATTCCCAATTTCTAACATTTGTGTTTCCTAGATTTTATATGAATTCTGCAAATCATGCATGTGTGTATAATACCAAACTGTCTAGGGGGAACAAAGGGAAATAACCTGAGAGGAAGAAGAGTAAGGATAAGAGAGTGGGAGTAGAGAGGTGAATATGTGGAACATATGAATATATGTATACTTGTATGAATAATTTAAAAATACAATAATAAAAACTAAACACACATCAACATACACACATACAATGCTGAACACAACATCCTTTGTCCATGAAGTGTGCTGTTAGTTCTTCATAGAATTTATCCTCACTCCCCTCCATCCCTGGCTCAGTTTTGAGTCTTTATTAAAGTATTGGTTCCTCCAGGAAGTCTGCCTAGCACTTCATCAGCAGACCTACACAGTCCTTCTTCTCTGTTCCTCTCTTACACATTGTTCACGCCTTTAGGAACACTGTTATCTGGAACATATTAAAATGCTGTGCTTACATGTATGTGCTGTGGGGCTTGAAGGTCCTTAGACTCAGAGAACAAGAAGGGTCAATAAGCGCCATGTGCAGGTATTTACTTTCAAAGAACTTACAATCTAGTGGACATTAGGAAAGTAAATTCTGGTGTGATTTTTGAGATTATAGAATAGTTGACCACTTTGTAGTGTAAAAGAAATTTAAAAAATTGGACTGTTCTGGATTATCTGGTCTATATAGTGAGATTCACATTATCTGTTCTATGTAGTGAGATTTACATGATTTTGACTGTTTTTACCTTCCTCTGATACTCTGCTTCATTTTACATCACCAGAGATCAAGTTCAAATTGATAGATACTATCAAAAATGGTGTTGATCTAAAAACTTGCTATTTAAGTTTTACTTCCTCCCTAATGACTAATTAGGAGATTGTCATTGGTTACTTTCACCAATCCAATTGGATTTCAGTGGCAATTAATTCCCTGGGTCATATGAACAAAGTTGGCAAATCTAGACTTCCTAGAAGCACCTGGTCATTAATCTCCACACTAATCAATGTCCTCGTTTATTTGATCAGTTTTTTCTATAATAGCAATTGTGTATGCCTAAACTCAGTTATTGGGGAATTCTCTGACTGGAAAATGCTACCGTTTGGAAATAGGTATGTGAAAGATGGAAGGAACATGACAATAGAACACACTGGACAACTCTCTCAATTCATTTCCAGAAAAGCATCCTAGTGGCAGAATCTCCTCTGTAGATATAAAGTAAGTTCTTCTTTCTTTTTAAAAACATTCGCTGGATTATAATATGGAGAAGATGGAAGAGATCACAGTCAGAAGAAAATAGCACAATGTAATTGTGGAGAAAAGCAGATGGCAGCAGACATTGATTTTACCTTGTTTTAAAAAAACAAAACAAAACCCTGCACCATTAGTTTAAGGAGAATCTGAAGTCTGAAGCATAGATGAGGATTTTTGAAGCTTCAACATGATGTAGTAAAGGGTTTTGTCATTAACTATTTTGAGAATCAAAGTAGGTAAATAACCTATAGAAGTTGGAAGTCAGGACTATTTGTTTTGATTTGTTTCTATGCTCACAGACAAGTTACCTAGAAATAGTTAATATATTAATGTTCCCTGTGGCCTTTTTGTTTTGAAAATAAAACCCATAATGATAGACACAAAAATAGAGAGAATAACTATAAAAAGAGAGAGTTAGAATAACCACAGATTGTTTTGAAACATTTTCTGCATGTCTAATTTCAGAACCTATAATTTAAACACATACAAAATGGATAAAATATTATTAAATGGGAAAATCAAGCATTTTCTATGAATTATATTTATTGAGTTTTTAGTTATTTTTGGCTTTCTTCCTAACTTGGGTTATTACACATAAATGCATTTAAATAATATCTAGGGAAAAAAACCAGATTCCAGGAGGATAGGAATTGACATTATGAAAAATGTGAGTGAATGGGTAACAACTGGAATGCTTACCTCTTGGTACAGATAACCTAAAAATGAAAAAAATAATGATAAAGAACTGAGTAGCAGAATTTCTGATATTGTTTGTGTGTTTTTGTTTGTGGAAAAATGGACATGTACACAGGGTAAACATTTGACATGATAAGTTCATCTAAGAGCAGAGAAATATGCATTATTGAAACGATGGGGCACACAAATGGCCTTAAAAGATTAATATTTCATCTTACATAGGGTATTTTTTTTTTTATAAAAAGTTAAGTATTTTCTTGGTGTGCACAGGACCAGAAATTTGACTTCTCTAATTTTATAACTGAGGCAACTAATAACTCTTTTTCTTTAACTATGAACTTTAAATGGGAAAGGATCTGTTTTAGGAGACAAAGTTCTTGTAAATTTACAATATAGAATGATTTTCAGAAATAGAATTTTAGAGAGATGTGGTTTCTAATTTTTATGGCCTTTAAGTAAGAAAATAAAGAAGAGAAGGCAAGATTATAGTTGATGGATGTCCTGTAGGGCAAAAATAATTCAAAGGTTCTTTTAGAATAAGCTCAAGTTTTGCAGAACAAAAGAGTTTCTGAGACCTCCAGGGAGCAACCCTTGTCTTCAAGCCTCAGAAGGCACAAGCTCTGTGCATCTCAATGGCTTTTGGTTACTTACTTACTTACTTACTTACTTATTTCCTTTTTTTTTTTTAAACTCCAGATTTTATTCCCCTCCCAGTCCACCCTCAGACTGTTCCACATCCCATACCTCCTCTTCACCCCCTGTCTCCACGGGGATGTCCACACACCACCATCCCACTCCACCAGACCTCTAAACTTCCTGGGGCCTCCTCCAGTCTCATGAGAGGTGCATCTTCTCTGACCGAACCCAGACCTGGCAGTCCTCTGCTGTATATGTGTTGGGGAACTCATATCAGCTGGTGTGTGCTGCCTGGTTGGTGGTCTGATTTCTGAGAGATCTCGGGGATCCAGGTTAATTGAGACTGCTGGTCTGCCTATAGGGTTGTCCTCCTCCTCAGCTTCTTCCAGCTTTTCCCTAATTCAACCACAGGAGTCAGCAGCTTCTGTCCATTGGTTGGGTGCAAATATCTGCATCCGACTCTTTCAGCTGCTTGTTGGGTCTTTTGGAGGGCAGTCACGATTGGACTCTTTTTCTGTGAGCACTCCATAACCTCAGTTAAATTTTTTTCCCCTCACTTCCTTCCATTTTAGATTAGCTGTCTTAATTGTAAACACCATTTTTGGGGGGCATGGGAGGAGAGTTCTTTAATTCTCTTTTTAGTTTTATTCTATCTATATTCATAATATGGATATCTTAAGCTCCCATATTTTTTTCTAACATGAAAAATTCAGTTGCCCAATCAGCTGCTGCTATTTCCAGAAAGTATCCAGAAAAGAGAATTTATACATATCCATAAGAGACACACTTGTTTTTTTGCTGTCTGAACCTTGGAGCCATTACTATATTGTTTTGGATGGATAAAAAGTTATTTTTATGTGAGACTTTTTATGCTTAGAAAGACAACCTTATTTTTCTGTTATTTCGCTTTTGTTTTACAGTTTTCATTTTTTTTTTTTGGTTGATAAATTTGTCCTTTGTTATAGAAAAGCCTGTGTGGTCCTGTTTAGCCATGGGATTTTGCAGTATTCTGATAGAGTGCCTTTATAATAGCCTATAGAGGGCTTAAATGATTTTTGTTTCTGTTGCCTCTTAGACCTCATCTATAAGACCCTCATTTCCTGCACACTTACCCTCTTTAACCTCTTTAAGGTTCTTTGGACATTGCAAATAAGTTCATACCTTAGAGTTCTTGCTCTTGCGGTTGTGTCTCCATCTAATATCTCCCCAAATAACTTAGTGATTTTTTTCACCATTCATTTGTTTTCTCATGTTCCTTTTCACTTGAATGATGAGCAAGAATTGTCTCATGTGTCCCATTTTAGAATCACATTCCCAATACTGCTCTGTTGCTTTTTGCTTAAATTTCCTACAGAATAAAACCAGCATTTGAAATCTGGTCTTTTAAACGTCTACTTTTAATTATATATTTATATCTGTGAAAATATATATCTAGGAGATTAAATACTTTAAAAATATATTTGGCGTTTTGTCTCTACTTAGTAGCATGTAAAAATGTTTCTTCGTACACAATGAATGGAATAAAGTCATAGATATGAAATCTTTCAACTAACTCATTTCAACTAAATCATTAAAAAAAAATCTTTCTTTTTAAATCAACCAGCATGAAAGTGTACCAGATACAAAATGGGGGAATGTATGTGGGGGTCATGAGGAGGATGTAACAGGTCAAGTGCTATTTGATTCAAATATGAAAGAATAAATGATATTTTTGAAATTACAATACAGAGAAAGATAATTTCTTGCTTGGGCAACAAAGTCAGAGCATCTTCTGTGAAATAGCCATTATCTATCCTGCATATGTGGTTCATAAAACCTGTTGTTCTGACTTTTGTGAAAGGGTGGTTCACATCAAATGCACTAAGTTGGCACATCAGCATCAAGTGCTCTTGCTTCTGTGTTTGACCAGGTGTAATATGTATGCCAGTTGACTGGATTTCTTACAATTACTTGTGTTAAAGATCTGCAGCAACTCTTCCTTCCAGCAATGCTTTGTCATTTGTAACAAAAATACTTGTGGCCAACAGAATACCATTCAAATTTTGTAAAATGCTCAGGTAATATTTGCCTTCTACAGTCAATTTACCTTTTCATAGTGAGTATGAATACGCTATTAATGTGAATATTCTCGTTTTTTCCTTTAGGTAACATTAAAGCAAACGGCTTATTTGGGCCAATGATTAGAGCAAACCATTCTGCAGTGTCTGAATTTGTGCTGTTGGGGCTCTCAAATTCCTGGGAGATCCAGGTCTTTCTTTTTTTCTTTTCTTGTCTGTTCTATTTGTCCAGTTTGACAGGAAACTTTATCATAGTTGTTACAGTTACCTCTGACTCCTACTTGCATTCACCCATGTACTTTCTACTGGCCAATCTCTCTGTTGTTGATCTTATATTTTGTTCCATTGCCGCACCCAAAATGATTTGCGATCTTTTCAGAAAGCAGAAAGTCATCTCTTTTGGAGGCTGTATTAGTCAGATCTTCTTTAGTCATGCAGTTGGAGGCACTGAGATGGTGTTGCTCATAGCCATGGCCTTTGACAGGTATGTGGCCATATGCAAACCTTTACGCTATCTGACCATCATGAGCCCACGAATGTGCCTGCAAATATTAGTTGCTGCTTGGATGATTGGCCTCATCCATTCATCAGCCCAGTTGGCTTTTGTTATAAACTTGCCATTCTGTGGCCCTAACGTACTAGACAGCTTTTATTGTGACATACCACGACTCATCAGGCTTGCATGCACAGATACTTATAAACTGGAATTCATGATTACTGCCAACAGTGGGTTCATTTCCTTGATTGCATTCTGTTTACTCATCATCTCCTATGTCTTTCTCCTCACCACTGTCCAGAAGCAGTCCTCAGGATGTTCATCCAAGGCCCTTTCTACTCTGTTGGCTCACATTATAGTTGTAGTTTTGTTTTTTGGCCCATTGATTTTTTTCTATGTGTGGCCTGCTCCTTCAACACATGTAGATAAATTTCTAGCTATATTTGATGCAGTTTTGACTCCCTTCCTAAATCCAGTTATCTATACATTGAGGAACAGAGATATGAAGACCGCCATCAGGAAAGTATTTTGTCAGCGCTTAGCTTTTAGAAAATCAATGTAGATGGTTTGGTTGAGATATAAAATTTCCAAGTCAGTACTGGAAGTTTATAACAGCCAATCCCCGTTAAAGGTTTTGTGTTAGAGATCCTTTGAGTACATTCAGGTAGTCACCTCCTGTTAGGTGAATCTATTTTGTCTCTACAAAATAATGAGTAATATTTTCCATGAAGAAAAAGAAGGTATTTCTATATAATAAATAAGAATCAAGCATTTTATTAACTTTTTAATCCTTACATAACTGTGCCAATAATTACTTTTACATGTGTTTATAACAAAGATGATTTTGGTTCTAATAATAATTGTACCAGTTTCAAACTGTTCTGTGATCAGTGTGATTCTTCTTTTAATGTGAAGATATTTATTAATTTTAAAAATAGGATGGGTAGACAATTTGGTAGTAAAGATAAACTGCTGAAAAATATAAAAATATTCATATTTTAATTAATTATTTTATTTATTTAAAATTTTTATTTTTAAATAAAAAGCCCAACCCTTCACATGTCCATCCTCTCAAATTTATGGTCTTTATTTTTATATTATTGTTACACACATACAAATGAATAAATATGTACATATAATCTGCTGAGTCTGTGTATTATTTCTCATTTATATATGATTTTAGGGTATATATATATCATATATCATATATATATATATATATATATAGTAATATTAGAAAACAAAGTAATATGATTCTTTCTAGTTTTGACAAACTTCCTTAGTGTTACTTATTCCTTTTTCTTCTGTTTTCCTCAGTTAAAGAATCCTGTTCCCACAGTTCTCTGTTCATCTGTAGTCTACTATTAACTTTTCTTGAGGTCATACACAATGGTTTATTTATTACTTGTTGAATCCACATTAATTTCCCCCAGGTTTTTTGGTAATCTTGGCCTAGTAAGTGAACAGAAACAGGCAAAGGCTTTTAAGATTTTTGATCATTTATTTGCTATAAGTCACATACCTTGATTTCATACTCTTCCATATGTTGTGGGCTTGTTTATATATTATTTTTCATTAAATAAAACTGATATTGGCAGATGTTCTGAGAAAGGCTAGATTGTAATTAAGTTTGTTTTTGTAAGTGCCAAAGTTTCTCTTATCTTCTAATAATTTTATTGAAATATTTTTTAATTTATTGGTTACAAAGAAAACATGTAAACCATTTCAAGAATATAGTCACTGGTATTTTTAGTAAACTTACAAAATTGTATAACCATTATCATCAATCAGTTTCAGAATATTTCCCTTATGCATGTAAGAGCTCAAGACCATTTACTATTAATTCATACTTGCTTTTTCTCCTCAGTCAAGGAAGTCTTAGATTCTAAATTAATAATATACTTTCATTTATAAACTTATTTTATGTCTTATAGGACATTTTTATTCATTCAATATATTCTGATTATGGTTTCACCTTGCCCAACTCCTTCAGCTTCATCCAACCTCTCACCAGCCAAGATCCATGTTTTTTTTTCTGTTTTTAGAAAAGAAGCAACCATGCAAACAAAGAGCCAAGCATACAAGCATGACAAAAATGGAAAAAAGAAACACATACACACACACACACACACACACACACACACCCCAGAACATAAAACCCAAAATTAGAAACCAAAATATACATGCAAAAGTCCACTAAAAATGATAAGCAAAGAAATATGAGACATAAAGATCAACAAAAATATCAATTTTATTTTCTGTTGGTCATCTGTTTTAGGATATGGGGCCTGCCTTAAGGATGATTAATATAACAAGTGATACTCCATTGGAGAAAAGTAAATTTTCACTTGTAAGCAGATGTCAATCAGAGATAGATTTTTTGTTAGTGTTGGGAACATGTGTCCACTTCCCTCTTTAGCAATGGGGCCCCATTTGGCTTTAACCTGTACAGACCTGTGACTGTTGCCAAAGTCTCGGTGAGTTCTTAAGAATGTCATTCTTGTTTTCTATAGAAGATACTAATTCTTTGGTGGCAATTATCCCCTCTGGCTCTTACAATCTTTTCAACTCCTCTTCAGTATAGCTCTCTGAGCCCTGAGGTATGGGGTTTGATTAAAAACATCCCATTTAAAACTAAGTGTTCCAAAGTCTTCCATTGTTTGCATATTGTCCAGTTGGGAATCTCTAAGTTCCATCGACTGCAATAGGAAACTTTTTGATGATGGTTGAGCAAGCCACTGATCAATGAGTATAAAAGAATGTCTTCAGGAGTCATTTGATTGCTATGTTCCATTAGCAGAACAATAATATTTGGTTTACCTTATGCCCATGTCCTATGTTATTTTAAGTTTCTTAGCCGCAAGAACAATGTCAGGCATGGATTGTATCTCATGAAGTAGTTCTTAAATCCAGTCAGAGAATGGTTGGTTTATTCTCCCAACACTTGTGCCATCAGTCTATCAGCATATCATGCAGGCAGCTTATCTTTATATATTGAAGCTGTGTTGGGTGTTTCCTTTTTCTTCTTTGGTAATGTGCAGAGTACCCCCTAGTATCATGAATACTATTCAGTAGGGGTGACGGTTCTAGTTAGGCACAAACTCTACTTAATTGTTTTCGTTAAGATATATGGTGTTGTCTTCAGCAATAAGGTCTTACCATCAGTTTGTAGAAAATATCCAAAAATCTGAGATGTTTGGGTGCTTTCTTGAAGCTCCTTTAGCTAATGACTCAATTAGATATAACCTATTCTTGGCACTGGGTATTTCACTTGGTGTAGGTAGATATCTAGTTAGGGCATTATCTCCCCCATTATTTGATAACTCCATTTAGATTTTTCACATATGTATATAATTATATTTATTCATATATGTATATATTTCAAAGGTGTCTATAGTATTAGATTTTCATATGACGCCTAAAAGGGTACTTGGTGAACGTTGTCCCTTTAAGATTCCCCACTTAACTCTACCTTCCCCTTTCTCATTTAATCCTCTTGTTCCAGTTTCTCCCCAATCTCTCCATAATTATATATTCTATTTTTTCTTTAGAAATTCCTTCTTCTTACTATTTTACTTTATACCTAACCTTTTTGGTTATATGAATTATATATTATGTTTATCAAAGGCTTAAAAGTTAACATCTACATATAAGAAAGTTTATAGACTGTCTTTTTTGGGTCTGGGTCACCTCACTCAGGATGATTTTTTTTCTAGCTCCATAAATTTACCTGTGAATTTCATGATTTTGTTTTTTTAACCATATCTTATTCAAATTTTGTAAATGTACCACATATTTATTATCTATTTGTTGACAGACATCTAGACTATTTCCAGTTTATGGCTATTATATGAATATGTTTGAGCAAGTATTTTGTATAAGGGTGAAGTACCCCTTGGATATTGAGGTAGATTTAGTCCCAGATTCCCAAGGAACTGACATTAGTTTCCATAGTGGCTGTACAGTCTTGCACTTCCACCAAAAGTAAATGTGCCTCTTTACACATGTCATCACTGCCATGAACTATCATTTGTTTTATTGATTTTGTCTATTCTGCTTGGCATAAGATAAAATGTCAAAATAGTTTCGGTTTGCATTTCCTTAATGACATCAGATTCCAAACAGTTCTGTAAGTGTTTTTCAGCTATTTGTGTTTCATTGTTTGAGAACTCTCTTTAGTTCTATACCATATTATAAATTGGGTCATTTGTTTTCTTGTGTTCACTCTTTAGTTCTTTGTATCTTTTAGGTATTAACCCTCTCTATCATGAGTATTTCATTTTCACATTCTGTATGCTGCCACTTTGAATGGTGGTGTTTTTTTTGCCACACAGAAGGATTTCCCTTTCACGAGGTCCCATTTATTAACTATTGGTTTTAATGTTTGTAGCATTGGTGTCCTAAACAGAAAGTCTTTTCCTGTGCCCGTGAATTCAAGACTATTCTATACATTTTCTTGTATCAGATTCAGGGCATCTTATATTACATTGACATCTTTAATCCACTTGCAGTTGAGTTTTGTGCATGGTGATAAATATGGCTGTATTAAGAATCCTCTACATACTGCTACCCAGTTTGACCATCACTGTTTCTAGGTGACGCTGTCTTTTTTCCAGTGTGTAGTTCTGGCTTTTTAATCAAAAGTAAAGTGTTTACTTATAAGTGAGTACACACCATGTGGTATTTCTGGGTCTGGGTTACCTCACTCAGGATGAGAATTTCTAGTTTCATCTGTTTGCCTGTAAATTTCATGATGTCATTGTTCTTAATAGCTGAGTAATACTCTATTGTGCAGATAAAATATTTTCTTTATCTATTTTTTTTCATTGAGTGATATATTTCCAGTTTTTGACTATCATAAATGAGGCTGCTATAAATATAGGTGAACAAAGGTCCCTGTGGTACAGTGGAGCATCAGTTTGGTCTGTGCCCAGGAGTGGTATAGCTGGGTCTTGGGTTAGAACTATTTCCAGTTTTCTGTCAAATTGATTTTTACTGTGGTTGTATAAGTTTGCACTCACACCAGCAATGGAGGAGTGTTCCTTTTGCTCCATATCCTTGCTAGCATATGCTGTTGCTTGAGTTTTTGATCTTAGCCATTCTGACAGGTGTAAGATGGAATCTCAGGATCATTTTGATTTGCATTTCCTTGATGACTAAGGACTGATCATTTCTTTTCTTCTCATAATAAGTGTTTTTATTTAGGTTTGGTCAGTACAGGAGAGATATACTGGGGTCACAGGGCAATATTCACTAGCAGGACACAACAGTTCATAAAAACTTAGTAACTATGCACTCAGATTTCTTAAACATTTAGTCCCCTAAAGATTAATGCACAGATGTATGGTGTAAAAATTTTATCTAATGATCAAATTACTATAGGACTACAAGTCCAACTTTTTAGTGATAAAAACTACTGTACTGGACAAATTCAGTAGTCCTAAACTCACATCTACTCTAACAAATCTGAATAGTGCATGAGTGACAACAGTGTGAGGAAGAGTGTCCTGACACATCACAGGGCTCTAGATGGTCACAGATTTATGCAGATGCCATTGTTACAGATTCCCACTTACAATGTCACATTAACTCATATAAAAATACCTTGACCCTACACAAAATGTCCTTTTAGCAATGATCAAAGTAATTAACTGTTACAATGCAATCCCCATCAAAATTCCAACTCAATTCTTCATAGTTAGAAAGAGTAATTTGCAAATTCATTTAGAATAACAAAAAATCCAGGATAGCAAAACCTATTTTCAACAATAAAAGAACTTCTGAAAGAATCACCATCCCTGATCTCAAGCTATATTACAGAGCAATAGTGATAAAAACTGCATGGTATTGGTACAGAGACAGGCAGGTAGATCAATGGAACAGAATTGAAGACCCAGAAATGAACGCATACACCTATGGTCATTTGATCTTTGACAAAGGAGCTAAAAACATGCAGTGGAAAAAAATGTTTTCAACAAATGGTTCTCGTTCAACTGGCGGTCAGCATGAAGAAGAATGCAAATTGATCCATTCTTATCTTCTTGTACAAAGCTCAAGCCCAAGTGGATCAAGGACATCCACATAAAACCAGATACACTGAAACTAATAGAAGGGAAAGTGGGGAAGAGCCTTGAACAATTTTCAAAGTGGCAGAGGTATTCTTTAAGTGCTTCTCAACCACTGGAGATTCCTCTGTGAGAATTCTCCCTTTAGCTCTGTATCCCATTTTTGATTGGGTTATTTGGCTTGTTGGTGTCTAATTTCTTGAGTTCTTTATATATTTTAGATATCAGTCCTCTGTCAGATGTAGAGTTAGTGAAGATCGTATCCCAATCTGTAGGCTGTCAATTGGTCCTGCTGACAGTATCCTTCATCTTACAGAAGTTTGTCAATTTCATGAGGTCCCATTTATTAACTTTTGATCTTAGAGCCTTAGCCATTGGTGTTATTTTTAGGAAGTTGCCTCCTGTACCAACATGTAAAGAATTTATCCCACTTTCTCTTTTAGTAGATTTTCTATATCTGGTTTTTATTGAGGTCTTTGATCCACTTGTACTCGAGTTTTTTGCAGGGTAATAAATATGGATCTATTTGCATTCTTCTATATGCATACATTCAGTGAGTCCAGCACCATTTGTTGAAGATGGTCTCCCACACCCTATTGTATGGTTTTGGCTTCTTTTTCAAAAATCAAGTGTCCACAGCTGTCTGAGTTTATTTCTGAGTTTTCCATTTGATTCCATTGATCAACCTGTCTGTTTCTATACCAATGCCATGCAGTTCTTATTACTTTTGTTCTGTAGTACAGATTGAAATCAGGGATGGTGATACCTCCATAAGTTCTTTTATTGTACAGGGTTGTTTTAACTATACTGTTTTTTTTTAAATATAAAGTTGAGAATTGTTCTTTCAACATCTGTAAAGAATTGTGTTGAAATTTTGATGGAAATCAAAATTTCCATTGAATCTATAGATCACCTTTGATAAGATGGCCATTTATACTATATTAATTCTACCAATCCATGAGCATAGGAAATCTTTCCATCTTCTGGTATCTCCTTCAATTTCTTTCTTCTGAGACTTGAAGTTCTTGTCATACAGATCTTTCACTTACTTGGTTAGAGTTACACCAATGTATTTTATGTTATTTGTGGCTGCTGTGATTTCTCTAATTTTTTTCTCAGCCCATTTATATGATATAGTTCACAAACCCAAAGAAGCTAAGCAATAAGAAAAGCCCAAGCAAGGGTGCTTGCACTCATTTCCCCCCACATTAGATTATTTGGTTTGTTGGTGTCTATCTTCTTGAGTTCTTTATATATTTTGGATATTAGTCCTCTATCAGATGTGGGGTTGGTGAAGATCTTTTTATATTTGAAAGGCTGCCAGTTTATCCTATTTATGGTGTCCATAGCCTTACAGAAGCTTTTCAGTTTTGTGAAGTCCCACTTATTTTTGATCTTAGAGCCTGAACCATTAGTGTTCTGTTTGGGAATGTATCTCTTGTGCTGATTTGTTAAAGACAGTTCCCCATTTTTTCTTGTATTAAATTTAGTGTGTCTGGTTTTATGTTGAGATCTTGAATCCAACTGGACTTAAGTTTTGTACAGATGATAAATATGAGTCTATTTTCATTCTACTACATGTAGACATTCATTCTACTATGTGTAGACATTAGCTATAAAGTGCTTAAATCCAAAGAAACTGAGTATGAGGATGGCTCAAGGGTAGATGCCTGAATCTCACTCAGAATAGAGAATAAAACAGACATCAGAGATGGATTGGGGGGGGGGGACTTGATGGGAGTTGGGGTAAGGCCAGGAATGGAGATGGGGATATTGTGTGGACACAGGAAGGATTAGAGAGGGTTGTGAGAGAGAACAAAAATTGATTGGGGGTCATCTCTAGGGCTAGCTTGAGACCTGAGAAATGGGAGGCTCCCAGGAGTCTATGGAGGTCACTCTAGCTGACACACCTAACAGTGGGAGTTATTGACACCAAGTGGCCACTTTCTATAGCCAGTCAGGACTTCCACTGGAGGGAAGGGGCATCAAATCTTTCACCCAAAACTTGTCTTGCCTACAAGATGCACAGTGCAGCTAAGCTTGAGACCCATCCCATAGGAGACAGCACTATTAGTGGTACTTTGTTGTGCTTGCAGATAGAAGCCTAGTGTAGCTGTATTCCAAGAAGCTTCATCCAGAAGCTGATGGTAACAGATGCAAAGACCCATCACCAAATACCAGTCAGAGCTCCAGGAATCTTGTGGAAGAGTTGAGGATAGGATAGAGCAAGCTAAAGGGGTCAAGGATACCACAAGGAGACCTACAGATTTAACTAACCTGGTCCCATAAGGGTTTACAGAGACTGAACCACTAACCAAAGAACATGCAGTGGCTGGACCTGCACATTTATAAAAGATGTGCAGCTTGCCCTTCATGTTAGTCCCTTAACAATTGGAGCCTGGGCTGTCTCTGACTCTCTTGGCTGCCATTAGATTTTCTTCCCTATGTGGACTGCATGGTTCAGCCTCAGTGAAAGAGGAAACATTTAGTCCCACTGTGACTTGATGTCCCAGGACTGGGCGGTACTCAAGAGGGGGGATAATAGGGAGGAATTTGTGAGGGAATTTGAAGGGGGGGAAGGAAGGGGCTGTGACTGGGATGTGAAGTAAAAACATAAATATATTAATGAAAAAGTCATGTCTGTATGTATGTGGATGTATGCCTTGGTTTTCAACTTGATTCCGATAATTAGAATGCTTGTTTTCAAACCAATACCAGACTGCTTTAAAATTAGTAAGCACATTGCAGTACAACTTGAAATTGATGATGCTGATGCCTAGCAGTTCTTTTATTATTTGGGATTGTTTTCAGTACCATGATTTGTGTGTGTATGTGTGTGTGTGTTTCCACATGAAGTTGTAAACTATCTCTTCAATTTCTGTGAAGAATTGTGCTGGAATTTTGATGAAAATTGTGTTGAATCTTAGGTTGCATTTGATAGATGACCATTTTCATTATATTAATCCTACCGATCCATGAGCTTGGGAGATTTTTCCATTGTTTGAAGTCTTTCTCAATTTCTTTCTTCAGTGTCTTAAAGTTTTTATTATAAGAGCTTTTCACTTGCTTGATTAGACTTACCCTTAAATATTTTTAGGTTATTGTGAAGGTATTGCTTTCCTCATTTTTTTCCTCTGTCCATTTTTTATTTGAATGTATGAAGGTTAATGATTCTTGAGTGTTGATTTTTGTATCTTGCTACTTTGTTGAAAGTGTTTATTAGCTGTAGAAGTTTCCTGGTAGAGGTTTTAGTGTCATTGATATATGCAATCATATCATCTGCAAATAAAAAACCCTTTACTTCTCCATTTCTTATTTGTACCCCTTTGAGTTCTATCATTTGTCTTATTGCTCTTGAGTATCCTAAGGTCTTTATTGAATAGGTATTGGGAAAGTTGACAACTTTGTCTTGTTCCTGATTTTAGAAAAAATCCTTTGAGCTTTTTTTCCATTTAAGTTGATGTTGACTATGGGCTTTATGTAAAGCTCCTTTATTTCATTGAGGTATGTCCTTTGTGTTCTTAATCTCTCCAGGTCTTTTATCATGAAGGGGGTTGGATTTTGTCAAAGGCTTTTTCTGGATCTAATGAGATAATCATATGGTTTTTGTCTTTAGTCTGTTTATATAATGAATGACATTTATCAACTTAAATTTGTTGAACCACTTTTTATCTCTGGGATGATGTCTACTTCATCATGGTGAATGATCTCTTTGATGTGTTCTTGGATTTAGTTTACAAATATTTTATTAAGAATTTTTGAATTTATGTTCATAAGGGAGATAGGTGTGCAAAACTCATTCTGTTTGAGTCTTTATGTGATTTACATATGGGAGTAATTGTAGCCTTATAAAACAACTGGCAATGTTCTCTATACTTCTAGTTTGTGGAATAATTTGAAGAATATTGGCATTATTCTTCTTTGTAAGTCTGGTAAAATTCTGTGTTGAATCAGTCTGGCCCTAGACTTGTTTTGGTTGGGCAATTTTTATTTATTGTTTCTATTTTACCATATGTTATATTTCTGTTTACATTGCTTATATGATCTCGATTATCTGATCTTGATCTTGAACTTCAATAGGTTGTACATCTAAAGAAATTTATTCATTTCTTTTAGGTTTTACAATTTGGTAAAATACAGGTGTTTTAAAAAGTATTTCTTGGCTAAGGACAAGGAAGTGAGCTTCAGGTAGGAATCTGACATTAGGCTAGAACAAAGAAGTAATTTCAGGCAGGAATCTAAATCTTAGGCTAGAACAAAGAATTAATTTCAGGTAGGAATCTAAATCTTAGGCTAGAACAAGGAAGTAGGCTTCAGACATGAAAATGACTTTGGGCTAGGACAGGGAAGTAGGCTCAGATATTTTGGTCATCCTGATAAGCCCTTAGAAACAGTGATCATGGGAGTGTTTATAGAACTTTGCTTATTGCTTTGCTTGTTCTTTGACTATTTGTGTTTATTGTATTGCTTGTTCCTTGACTATTTGCATCTATTATATTGCTAGTTCCTCAACCTAGAACTGACTTTAATACTTGCATGTAATTAAAATGATATAAAAGCAAAAAGGAGGAGGGGAATGGGATTAGGGGTTTTCTAGGGAGGAGAAATGGGGAAAGGAGATGGCATCTGAAATGTAAATAAATAAAATATACAATAAAAAAATAAGAAGTATTCCTTATCACCAACTCTTGCAACAAAGTTACATTCTGCCATAACTGCAAAATATGCTAGGGCAATAGTGGCATAAAACTTGGAAGAGTAGTCAACTTATGTCTGATTTGATCTAAGGACCACTCAATGAGGAGGAACACACACCCAACACTGCTTGGGTAACCAAGAATCAGATGCTAGATAGACAAGAGATATAAGGTAAAACCAAACATTAGCAGTCTATAAAAATCCAGTAAAATAATTCTTTTTTTTAGCGTCTTTTTTTTGATATTTTATTTACACTTCAGATGCCATCCCCTTTCCCCATTCCCCCCCCCCCCCCAGAAAACCCCTATCCCATGCCCCCTTTTCCTTTTTGCATTTATACATTTTTAAAAAAATGTTAATCATAGGCTTTATAAGTTTGGTATTGTTCAATCAGATGTGTAACCCATTACACAACCTAGATATAACCACTATCTTTGACTGGTGGAGATACATGAACATCTGCCTCCCTGTGTCCCCCCTCTTTCTCTCTTTCATCACCTAGCTTCTACTCTCCTTCTTCTACTCCTTTTCGTACTCCATCTCTTCCTCTCAGTACTCATCCCACCTTAGCTCATCCTATATATCACCCTTCCTGATAAAATGAAACTTTTCTCTCAAAATACAATTAGAGCATAATTATGACAATTTGTACCAGTCCATCATTTTGTAGACTAAACAGCACCTCTGTCGTCTATCCTAACTAAAACATTTAGTTCTGAACCTGGCTTTAGAATGAATGTCAGCTGACGACCATCCATTCACATCTTTTCTCTCAAAGTAAATAGTCAGGATTGGCTATGAGGCTATAAGTTTTCAACCATATCAGAAATCCAGAACGACTGAGTTAACTGAAATTATGGGAAGCACAAAGCATAGCTTCTAAAACTTAGCCAATTTATAGAGACCGCTGAACGCCTGGACAGCCCCTATACTACAGAATGTTGGAGCATCAAATCTTTAGCCTTATGGCCCAGAATCATCTGACAGACCTTAGTGCTGCAGAATTATTAAGGGCTGATTACTCTGTCTAGGCAGATATAATCAGTCGACTATTCTGCAAGTGTGTCCTTTTTCTGGACAGTAATTTGTCTGTAGAAGGAAAGAGGCAATTCTTGCCTAGTGGCTGTCTCACCACAACTGGAGTAACTCCAAGAATGCTCAATTTCTTCTTAGAATCCAAGACAGGAAGCTGTCAGGAGCGGACAGGTCTCTAATAAAAATGAACATTAATACAGAAATGTTTGTCATGTCAATTCTATGGATTTCTGATGTTTTGAAAACCAACTATCCATGTAAGGTAATCTGGACTGTTGCTTGTTAACTCCACTCAGCTATTTCTAAATAAAACATAGAAAACACCCTTATAATAAACTCCAAGCCATGAATTTGCTATAGTCCCTTAACTCACAGGCTGACCATCTCAAATCAGTTAAAAAAGTTAAAGAAGGACTGGGTCTAAGCCTTGTATTCCTAAATGTGTTATACTGGTGCAATGCCTATGAGAGTAACAATATTCATCTCACTCTTATATCAATAAGACACTCATGCCATAGCCATAATCTATTGGTAGAAATCTGTATAATTATTATCAAGATGAAGTTATAATTTTTTAAATGGTACAAAATTTACTTTGATTTCAAATTTAAGGTTTTCATTGGTATGAGCCTCTTATTAATATAAAAATGAGAGGAATATTGATACTCTCATGGGCATTGTGCCTGTATAACACATTTAGGAATACAAGGCCTAGACCCAGCCCCTTTGTTAACTTTTTTAACTGATTTGGGACGGTTAACCTATGAGTTAAGGGACTATAGCAAATTCATGGTTTTGAGTTTATTGTTAGGGTGTTTTCCATATTTTATTTAGAAATAGCTGAGAGGAGTGAATTTGTTTTTTACTTTTTTTTTTTAATGGAGTGTGCTGGATGTCTCTACAATTTTGTTCAAATGACTGCAGAACCTTGAAAAGCTGTTGCTGCTATTGATGCATAACATACTGCTATTATTGGTCTTTTTATATAAATATAAATATATATATATATATATATATACATATATAATTTGAATTTTTGGAAATTTTAGCTGTGCTGTCAACTTTGGAAAAAAGTATCCCAGTTTACTGTGTTGAGTTGGCATTGTACAGAAATTAACAGCCATATTGGTCTAGAAATGTTGAACTTAATTTTTTTCCGTTTGTACAGGGGTAACACACTGTATTAAATATGTAAGGTCTTATCTACGTGGGTTTGATTACAAAAACTAATAAAGTATTCTCTAAATTAAAAAAAAGGTCAAACTTAAAAAAAAAAAGAAGAAGCTCATGTCAATGAAAACCTTAAAATCTGTAATCAAAGTAAATGGGTGCCATTTAAGAATTTATATCTTCATCTTGATACTAATTATACAGATTTCTACTAATAGGTTATGGCTATGCAATTAACCCCTAGCTAATCCTCTCTATTCCCACAAACCACTACTTTTCCCTAGAAAGACAGCCCAACATTTACCACCTTAGTCCCCAAGCCCAGGGAATAGGGGCGCTGACTCTTCATTAGCTTCTTCAAGCTGACTATGGGCGTTGAGATATTATAAGAGGAGTGGGGGTAAGAGCAAATTGATAAGCCTCTGATGCTGTGTCTTCACTGCCTCCAGATGGAATTCCCGGACCTCAGAGGTTTGAGCAGGTCTGCCCAGCTTGCTTGTTGAGTAGATACACCAAGGCTGATCATTCTGCAATATACAATTCTCAAAACAAATTTTAGTATACAAATTTTAGTATCAAATAGTTTTTTTTTTTAAAAGAGGGCTGACATTTTATTAAGGTTGTTGGCTCTAACTGCTTTTCTTTTTTCCCCCTCTTTTGGATATTATATTTACATTTCAAATTTTATCCTCTTACCGTGTTCCCCCCACCTCCCAGGAACCCCTTATCCCGTCCCCCCTCCTCCTGCTTCTATGAGGGTATTTACCCACCTACCCCCCAATCCCCCTTCCCACCCTCTGATTACCCCCCTCTCCCCCCACTCAGTGCTTAGCTTTCAAGGTACCATTGACCTCATCTCCCACCTATGCCCAACAAGGCCATTCTCCCCTACATGTACAACTGGAGTCATGTGGCCCTCCATATTGCTCCTAGGCTGGTGGTTTAGACCCTGGGGAGCTCTGGCTGGTTGGTATTGTTGCTCTCCTTATGAGGCCACCAACCCTTTAGGCTCCTTCAGTTTACTCTCTAACTTCTCCATTGGGAACCTTTGATCAGATTAATGGTTAGCTGTGAGTATCTGCCTCTGGGTATGTCAGATTCTGGGGGACCTCTAATGAGACAGCCTTATCAGGCTGCTGTCAGCTTTCCCTTCCTGACATCCATATCAGCGTCTATTTTTGGTGACTGCCCATGGAATGAATACCTAGGTGGAATGGTCTCCATATAACCTCTTCTTCAGATTCTGTCCCACACTGTGTCTCCATATTTGCTCCCTTGAGTATTTAGTTACTCCTTCTAAGAAAGACCTAGGTATCCTCACTTGTTCTTTCTTCTTCATGAGCTTCATGTCATCTGGTAGTTGAATCTTTGTTGTTTCAAAATTTGGGCTAATCTCCGCTTATCAGTGAGTAAATACCATGTGTGTTCTTTTGTGATTGGGTTACCTCACTCAGGATGATATTTTCTAGTTCCATCCATTTACCTAAGAATTTCTCGAATTCATTATTTTTATTAGCTGAGTAATATTCCATTGTGTAAATGTACCACGTTTTTTGTATCCATTCCTCTGTTGAAGGGCATCTGGGATCTTTCCAGCTTTTGGCTATTATAAATAAGGCTGCTATGAACATAGTGGAGCATATGTCTTTGTTATATGTTGGGGCATTTTCTGGGTATATGCCCAGGAGTGGTATAGCTGGGTCCTCAGGTAGTGCTATGTCCAATTTTCTGAGGAACCACCAGACTGACTTCCAGAGTGGTTGTATCAGTTTGCAACCCCACCAACAATGAAGGAGTGTTCCTCTTTCTTCACATCCTCGCCAGCATCCACTATCACCTGAATTTTTGATCTTAGCTATTCTGACTGGTGTCAGGTGGTATCTCAGTGTTGTTTTGATTTGCATTTCCCTGATGACTAAGGATGTTGAACATTTTTTAAGGTGCTTCTCGGCCATTCGTGTTTTCTCAGTTGAGAATTCTTTGTTTAGCTCTGTACCCCATTTTTAATGGGGTTATTTTGTTGTTTGGTGTTTAATTTCTTGAGTTCTTTGTATATATTGGATATTAGCCCTCTATCGGATGTAGGATTGGTAATGATCTTTTCCCAATCTTTCGGTTGCTGTTTTGTCTTGTTGACAGTGTCCTTTGCCTTACAGAAGCTTTGCAATTTGATGAGGTCCCATTTGTCGATTCTTGATCTTAGAGCATAAGCCATTGGTGTTCTGTTCAGGAACTTTTCCCCTGTGCCTAGGTATTTGAGGGTCTTCCCCAACTTCTCTTCTATTAGTTTCAGTGTATCTGACTTTATGTGAAGGTCCTTTATCCACTTGGACTTGAGCTTTGTACAAGGGGATAAGAATGGATTAATTTGAATCCTTCTACATGTTGACCTCCAGTTCAGCCAGCACCACTTGTTGAAAATGCTGTCCTTTTTCCACTGGATGGTTTTAGCTCCCTTGTCAAAGATCAAGTGCCCATAGGTGTGCGGGTTCATTTCTGGGTCTTCAATTCTATTCCATTGATCTTCCTGTCTTTCTCTGTACCAATACCATGCAGTTTTTATCACTACTGCTCTGTAGTACAGTTTGAGGTCAGGGATGGTGAAGCCCCCAGAAGTTCTTTTATTGTTGAGAATAGTTCTCCCTATCCTAGGCCTTTTGTTGTTCTAAATAAATGTGTAGATTGCTCTTTATATCTCTATGAAGAATTGATTTGGAATTTTGATGGGTATTGCATTGAATCTGTAGATTGCTTTTGGCAGGATGGCCAATTTTACTAAGTTAACCCTGCCAATCCAGGAGCATGGGAGATCTTTCCATCTTCTGAGATCTTCTTCAATTTCTTTCTTCAGAGACTTGAAGTTCTTGTCATACATATCTTTCACTTGCTTGGTTAGATTCACTCCAAGATATTTTATTTTATTTGTGGCTATTGTGAAGGGTGTCATTTCCCTAATTTCTTTCTCAGCCTGTTTATCCTTTGAATAGAGGAAGGCTACTGATTTGTTTGAGTTGATTTTATATCCAACCACGTTCCTAAAGTTGTTTATCAGGTTTAGGAGTTCTCTGGTGGAAGTTTTAGGTTCACTTAAGTATACTATCATATCATCTGCAAATAGTGAAATTTTGACTTCTTCCTTTCCTATCTGTATCCCTTTGACTTCCTTTTGTTGTCTAATTGCTCTAGCTAGGACTTCCAGTACTATATTGAATAGGTAAGGTGAGAGTGGGCATCCTTGTCTAGTCCCTGATCTTAGTGGGATTGCTTCCAGTTTCTTTCCATTTAGTTTGATGTTGGCTACTGGCTTGCTGTATATTGCTTTTACTATGTTTAGGTATGGGCCTTGAATTCCTGATCTTTCCAAGACTTTTAAAATGAAGGGATGTTGAATTTTGTCAAATGCTTTCTCAGTGTCTAGTGAGATGACCAGGTGGTTTTTTTCTTTAAGTTTATTTATGTAGTGGATTACATTGATGGATTTCCGAATATTGAACCATCCCTGCATTCCTGGGATAAAGCCTACTTGATCTTGATGGATAATTGTTTTGATATGTTGTTGGATTCGGTTTGCGAGAATTTTATTGAGTATTTTTGCATCAATATTCATAAGAGAGATTGGTCTGTAGTTCTCTTTCTTTGTTGGGTCTTTCTGTGGTTTAGGTATGAGTGTAATGGTAGCTTCATAGAATGAATTGGGTAGTGTTCCTTCTGTTTCTATTTGATGGAATAGCTTGAAGAGGATTGGTATTAGGTCTTCCTTGAAGGTCTGAAAGAATTCTGCGCTGAAACCATCTGGCCCCGGACATTTTTTGGTGGGAAGATTTTTAATGACTGTGTCTATTTCTTTAGGCGTTATGGGGCTGATTAGATGGTTTATCTGCTCCTCGTTTAACTTTGGTACCTGGTATCTATCTAGAAAATTGTCCATTTCCTCCAGATTTTCCAATTTTGTTGAGTATAGGCCTTTGTAGTAGGATCTGATAATTTTTTTAATTTCCTCTGTTTCTGTTGTTATGTCTCCCTTTTCAGTTCTGATTTTATTAATTTGAATGCTGTCTCTGCGCCCTTTGGTTAGTCTGGCTAAGGGTTTGTCTATCTTGTTGATTTTCTCAAAGAACCAGCTCCTGGTTTTGTTGATATTTTGTGTAGTTCTTTTTGTTTCAGCTTGGTTGATTTCAGCCCTGAGTTTGATTATTTCCTGCCGTCTACTCCTCTTGGGTATACTAGCTTCTTTTTGTTCTAACACTTTCAGGTTTGCTGTCAAGTTGTTAATGTATGCTCTTTCCAATTTCTTTTTGTGAGCACTTAGAGCTATGATTTTTCCTCTTAGTACTAATTTCAGTGAGTCCCACAAGTTTTGATATGATGTGTCCTCATTTTCATTTAACTCTAAAAAGTCTTTAATTTCTTTCTTTATTTCTTCCTTGACCAAGTTATCATTGAGTAGAGCATTGTTCAGTTTCCAAGTGTATGTGGGCTTTCTGTTGTTTTTGTCCATGTCAAAGACGAGTCTTAGTCCATTGTGGTCTGATAAGGTACTAGGGATTATTTCAATCTTTTTGTATCTGTTGAGGCCTGTTTTGTGACCAATTATATGGTCTATTTTGGAGAAGGTACCATGAGGTGCTGAGAAGAAGGTATATTCTTTTGTTTTAGAATGAAATATTCTATAGATGTCAGTTAAGTCCAATTGGTTCATAACTTCTGTTAGTTTCATTGTGTCTTGGTTTAGTTTCTGTTTCCATGATCTGTCCATAGCTGAGAGTGGGGTGTTGATATCTCCCACTATTATTGTGTAGGGTGCAATGTATGCTTTAAGCTTTAATAAAGTTTCTTTTATGTATGTGGGTGCCCTTGCATTTGGGGCATAGATGTTGAGAATTGTGAGTTCCTCTTGGTACATTTTTCCTTTGATGAATATGAAGTGTCCTTCTTTATCTTTTTTGATTACTTCTGGTTGAAAAATGATTTTATTTGATATTAGAATTGCTACTCCAGCTTGTTTCTTGGGACCATTTGCTTGGAAGATTGTTTTCCAACCTTTTACTCTGAGGTAGTGTCTGTCTTTTTCACAAAGGTAAGTTTCCTGAATGCAGCAAAGTGTTGGGTCCTGCTTATGTATCCAGTCTGATAGTCTATGTCTTTTTATTGGAGAATTGAGTCCATTGATATTAAGAGATATTAAGGAGAAATGGATGTTGTTTCCTGTTATTTTTTTTTATTGGCAGTGGAGATATGTTTGTGTAGCTACCTTCTTTTATGGCTTTTGGAAGATTACTTTCTTGCTTTTTCTAGGTTGTAGTCTCCCTCCTTGTTTTGGAGTTTTCCATCCTTTATTCTTTGAAGTGCTGGATTTGTGTTGAGATACTGTGTAAATTTGGATTTGTCATGGAATATTTTGGTTTCTCCATCAATAATGATTGACAGTTTTGCTGGGTACAGTAGTCTGGGCTGGCATTTGTGTTCTCTTAGGGTCTGTATGATATCGGTCTAGGATCTTCTGGCTTTTATGGTCTCTGGTGAGAAGTCTGGTGTAATTCTTATAGGTCTGCCTTTATATGTTACTTTGCCTTTTTCCCTTACTGCTTTTAGTATTTTTTCTTTGTTTTGTACATTTGATGTTTTGACTATTATGTGGCAGGAAGTATTTCTTTTCTGGTCTAAACTCTTTGGAGTTCTGTAGGCTTCTTGTATATTTATGGACATCTCTTTCTTTAGGTTAGGGAAGTTTTCCTCTATAATTTTGTTGAGGATATTTACTGGTCCTTTAAGTTGGGAGTCTTTCCCCTCATCTATACCTATTATCCTTAGGTTTGGCCTTCTCATTGTGTCTTGGATTTCTTGTATATTTTGGGTTAGTAGCTTTTTGTATTTTGCATTTTCTTTGACAGTTGTGTCAATGTTTTCCATGGTATCTTCTGCACATGAGATTCTCTCTTCCATCTCTTGTATTCTGTTGGTGATACTTGTGCCTATGACTCCTGATCTTTTTTTTAGGTTTTCTATCTCCAGGGTAGTTTTCGTTTGTGATTTCTTTATTGTTTCTACTTCCATTTTGAGATCCTGCATGGTTTTGTTTAATTTCTTTTCCCGTTTGGTCGCATTTTCTTGCAATTCCTTAAGGGATTTTTGTGTTTCCTCTAAGAGTTTCTATCTGTCTACCATTGTTCTCCTTAAGTTCTTTGAGAGTGTTATTTATGTCTTTCTTAAAGTCCTCTATCATCGTCATGAGAAGTGATTTTAATTCTGAATCCTGCTTTTCTGGTGTGATGGGGTGTTCAGGGCTTGCTATGATGGGGGAACTGGGTTCTGATGATGTCATGTAACTTTTGTTTCTGTTGCTTGCGTTCCTCTGCTTGCCTTTTGCCATCTGGTTAAGTCTAGTTCTGCCTGTACTTGCTGTCTCTGACTGGAGCCTGCCTTTCCAGTTATCTCGCTTGTGTCTGATCTTCTAGGGGTCCAGATATCTCTGTGATCTTTTCCAGCTGTACTCATTACAGTGGTACCTCTCGGATCCCTCAGGATTTGGTGCCTCCAAGGTAGCAGTCTAGCTAGGTGTCTGCTATTCTGGGTGCAGTGTCTCCTCTAGGATATCTCAGGATATGTTGTCTGATGCTCTGAGTTCAGTTGTTCCTCTGTGGCTCTGGGTTGAGTGGACCTTCCAGTATGTCTCAGGCGGAATCCGGGGTCCACGCAACAGCAGACCCGGCAGAGGTCTGGTCCAGGCCTCAGATCCAGGAGAGGGGCCATTAAAATAATTCTTAAGATACCCTTCTATACTCATCTACCAGGACCTTATTTAATCATCATCAAAGAGACTTCCTCTGGTAGCATATGGAAACACCTGTAGTGACCCACAGCCAGACATTATGTAAAGAAAGTGTAAATTATTCCATCAAAATCATTCCCTCAGAGCTTGGGGAATCTCTTTGAAGATGGAGATGAAAAGATTGTAAGAGGTGGAGGGGATGGAGGACACCAGGAATACAAGACCTTCTAAATCAACTAAGCAATGTGAATATGAGCTCACAGAGATTGAAACAGCAAGCACAGGCCTATATGAGTCTATACCAGGTCCTTTGCATATGGAACTCCTGACTATGAGAATGAGTAGCTATCCCTTGTGGCTGTTCTTGGGATTCTTACCTTCTATTGTATTGTCATGTCCATGTTTGATATGAAATTTGTTCTTTATCTTATTATATTTTATTTTGTCATGTTTGGATATTATTTCTGAGAAGTATGTTCTCTTCTAATGAGAGATAGAAAGGCAGTGTATCCAGAGGGCAGTGTAGGCATGTTTTTGTGAATTGTGTAAAGGTAATTCTTGTGTTATACAAATATTGATTTCTCACCTCATATCTTGTTTCAATCTGGGCACAGAATTTTAATGCTTGTGACAGGAATCTTCTGTCTTGAGTTTGTGTGAACAATTCTTATGATTTATTCTCTGCTTGTCAATAAATGCTGATCACCTAAAGATTGGGAAGAAGAGAGAATAGGGCAGGACTTCTGCTGGTGAGGGAAAAGAAAGGGAGGAGGAGTTTCAGTTTGAGCAGCAGGGGAGGGATTTGGAGAGAGTCCATGGAAACATAACTGAAACCCAAAGAGCCAGACAAATAATAAAATACAGGTACCATGGTAATTTGACTGGAAGCTAATTTGACATTAGCTTAGAGAACTAATAGACCAATACTGCCCAGGTATTGCATTGATGTTGTAAAATAAATCTTGGGTTTTCCGTGTCACTATTGGGAACAAGCTAGGATAAAGTAATATAACTGCTAGATTAATTTGGTGTTTACATTTATATTAAAACCATTCATTTTACAGGTAAGGGGTTGTGAAGGAATTGAGAGGAGTGGAAGAAGAGGGATTTAAAATCAGGATATATTGTATAAGAAAAGAATCTATTTTCAATAAAAGAATTGAAAAAGGAAAAAAATAAAGCATGTCCTAATGAATCTCAAGATTTTCTGTTGTTATGTCAACCTTTTTATCTCTAATTTTTATTAATTTGGACCTCATTTTTGTCTTTTAGTTAATTTGGAGAAAAATTTATCAATATAATTGATTTTCTTAAAGAAACAACTTTTCATTTCATTGAGTCTTTATATTTTTTGTTTCTATTTTATTGATTTCTGCCCCAAGTTTGATTATTTCTTGCCATCTACTTTTGTTAGATATCCTTCCTTCCTCTCCTCTCCTTCCTTCCTTCCTTCTTTCCTTCCTTCTTTCCTTCCTTCCTTCCTTCCTTCCTTCCTTCCTTCCTTCCTTCCTACCTTTCTTCCTTCTTTTCTTCCTTGTCAGGAGTCATAATAGGACACGCTAATAACTAGTAGGTGATCTTCCTAAGATGGTTTGCTTCTCATTATAATAAAATCTGTGACAAATTTGCTCTCGTAGGCAAAACTCAAGAAAATTCATTTTAGGAAAGATTCCTGCTATTAATATGCTTCCCCTATTATTATTAAACATATATAACAATCACTAGGTATTATCCTACCCCTTTTGAGCAGATCTCTGCAGATCTATGAAGATGTACTGTCATGTAATGATGCTATATACACAAATAGATGACTTCTTAAGTCTTACTGATGATCCTATAAGAATTCCTAAAATTATATCAGTGATTATTAAGGTATTTTATGGAGGGACTACTATTATGTCCTTTTCTGATAGTCAAGAAGGCAATGAGAACTCTGTCAATCTTCCATGTGTTACCAGTTAATTGGGCTTAGTAACCAGACTTTCTCCTACTCAGAGCACATTCCATGAGGTTGTAAAACTATTAACCAGAGGTCATAAAAAGGGAAATAATGATTTATTGTAGGTGTTAGGACAGAAGATAAAATATTGACTGGGTTTATCTATACAAAACTTCACTAATAACTTATTTATGGTTTTCAACCTTCTATGAACCTGTGGAGCTATGACAGGTGATGGATGTTTAGCCAGATAATTACTCCTAATGGATATGCATATAAGCCTTCTCTGTTGTAAACTTCTATTTCAATTTATAATTTGATTTTTTTTTTGCTGTGTATGTGAACTTGTGATGAACTTTGTAATATGTGATCATGTATTCTGAAAGATGTCTAAGTATTGAGGAAAAAAAGAGTTAGAGGAACTGAGCTGAGGAGAACTTTATTTGGACAGAACACTTCTTAGACAAAAAGGAAAAGCTAAAAAGAATTTTTCCTTCTTGGCTTAAGATCTTTCCACTCTTCCCCTTGTCATAGGAAACTTTTTACAATGTAGTAATAAATGTTATAATCACTTTTCAGAGTGTCCCTTATTTTTCCTGTGACTTCTGACTAGCAGAAGTTCTGCTAGTTTGAAGTTCTGAAAGTTAGAGCTGCACAATTCCTGCTGAGATAGAACAAAGGCCATGCTGAGGAAAACCAAAGGCCACATTATTTAATCCCCTGCTGTTATGCTACAAGTGTCAATCACCTAAGCCAGCAGCTTTTTATCCCCAGAAAAAGCAAAAAAGTTTTTAGGACTTCTTAGAAGTTATCATCAGCATTTCAGTGTAGTTAGAGGGCTAAATGCCCTCAGACTTTAAAGCCACACCAGAATCCTACTCTGTGCCCCCCATTACCCTTTCCAGGCTACCAGTTGATTCTTTCTTTCTTTCTTTCTTTCTTTCTTTCTTTCTTTCTTTCTTTCTTTCTTTCTTTCTAGGTTTCAGATTTGCTGTTAAAATAAAAATATGAGATATCTCTAATTTGTGTACTTTTTATTAAAAATAGATTGTTTTCTCATGTAATATCTTTCATATAATATTTTTCCTCAATCTACTTCTTTCAGTTCCTCCCTGCCTCCTCTTCCATCTGGGTTTATCTCCTTCCTGTTTCTCACTACAAAAGTGTCTTCTAAGAGGTAATAACAAAACATAATAAAATAAAATATATAAAATAAAACAAAACCATTATATCAATGTTGGATGTGGCAAACCAACAGAAGGAAAAGGATCTAAAAGGAAGCACAAGAATCAGAGACTTGATTTTTCATATACACAGGAGTCCTGCATTTCTTCTCTCTACCTCACCTCAACTCCTCTGCCTCTTTATTCTCTCCCTTAAAAAAAAAAAACTTTTTATTCCTTCTTTGTGAATTTCACACCATGCTCTCCAGTCCCATTCATCTCCCCTTCCCATTGTACTTGCCCTCCACCTTTGCAACCTCCTCCTTAACAGAAAAAAATAAAATAAAAATCTTGTTGTGGATGCTGTGGTGTGTCATAGTGTGTCTCACAGTGTACCCTTTCTTCCATCCTTTGTTTGTAAATGTTCATTGCAGTGACTCATTGGTCTGGTGCAAGGCCTCTGGCTGGCTTATGCTACTCTATCAGTACTGGAACCCCACTGGTATTCCTTTCAGATATCCTGTTGTTTCTCTGTATCATGAAGAGCCTATAGTTTTGGATTGGTAGGATTGGCCCCTACATGCAATCTGGGAGTTAGTCCATGGGGTAGATGATGGGGTGGGCTAATTCAAAGCTCTGTATCTGGGTCTTAGAGGTATTTGAGCTGGTCAGTGTACTGGCTTTCCTGCTCTTATGTCCTCAGGGCTGCTCACCATCAACCCCCGTACCTGCTTCCCCTGACCAGGGTCAGTTCTGCTGTGATGACTAGGTGAGATGCAGGGTCTGTTTTCCAGCATGCTACAACATGTGAGAGGCAAGGCCAGCTCTGATCTGGTGACTCCAGGCTGTCTCTTTTGCATGCCATAGGTCGTAAAGGGGCAGGGATGCACCTCTCCCTTGCCCATGTCACTGTGATGCAGACAAGTGGTAGGGCCAGATTTCCTATGCTTACACCCTGAGGCTGGCTCCCCACTCCCTTGTCACCAGGGTAAGCTCTACTGTACTTCCCAGGCAAGGTGCTGCAGCTGTCGAGAGAGGCAGGGATAGCTCTACTGCTCTCTTGAACCCAAGATCCAGGTCTCCCATCTGCCTCAAGTGGTGAGGTTTGAGGAGAGAGGAAGGTATCCCTCCCTAAACTGTGCCATCTCACAGAAGATGAGTGGTATTGCCAGTTCTCTCATACTTGTATCCTCAGGGCTGGCTCATCCACAAATCTGGCAATGTGAAGGGGGCTGTTCTCCCAAGTACTGCAGCTGACTATATGTGAGGTAAACATTCTGTACAGCTCTCAGACATCTACATGTCCTGGTGTCCACCTTGCCTTTGGTGGTGACACACTGTGTTACTCCAGGCTTTGCTCCCCACCCCCACCCAGAGGCAGAACAGTCGAGGACCCCACCATGGTCTTAGGTGGCATCACTGGGTACTCACAACAGTACCCTTGAGTCTCCAGTTCTGCCTGTCTTTATGTGCCCATAAGCCTTATATTTCTCTTTCTTTTCCATTTCTCCATCACTTACTTGTTTCTCTTAGTGCTGCCTGGGGTCTCTGAGTCTCTGGAATCATCTCAGGAATAGTCTCAGGAATGCTATGCCCCAATCATGTTTTGTGATACTGGGCAGGGGTCATCTTGGATATGTTCTCCCCATACCCCTAGCCTGTGTGGGCCCAGTCTGGTGATCATCAAAGGCTCACTCTTCACCTGGCCTGCCAAAATGTTCCCCTTTAAGGATCCTCTGTTTCAGGCTCACTCTTGTCTGGTTCCCAAGTAAAGTTCTAGTCTCTGGTTTGTGTCCCCATACTGGGAGACCATCCAGGCCTGCCTGGTGCTAGACTTGTGGTTGTCTCAGGCTTGGTTTTTTCAGGGAATGTTAGACTACTAATAATTTAGATGTTCATAGGTCAGAACAAAGAGCATAGACATAGCCTCTTGCTTCTCTGCCACCTACTGACACATATGTGGCAGGCATATCAGCTACATCTGCAATGCCTCTAGATACAGAACTCTTTGTAGGTTTTGTTGTTGTTGCATGTCGTTTTGAGTCTGAGTTACCTAACTCAGGATGATATTTTCTAGTTCCATCCATTTTCTTGCAAAGCACATGTTGTCCTCCTTCTTAATAGTTGAGTAGTCCATTGTATAAATGAACCACATTTTCTGTATCCATTCTTCTGTTGTGGGACATCTGGATTGTTTCCAGCTTCTGGCTATCACAAATAAGGCCTCTATGAACATAGTGGAACACATGCCCCTGTGGCATGGTGGGGCTTCTTTTAGGTATATTCCCAAGAGTGGTATTATTGGGTCTTCAAATTGATCTATTTTCAATTTTCTGAGGAACCTCCAGATTGATTTCCAGAGTGGCTGTACCAGTTTGTAATCCCACCAGCAATTGAGGAGTGTTCTACTTTCTCCACATCCTCACCAACATGGGCTGTCACCTGAGGTTTTGATCTTAGCCATTCTGATTGGTATAAGGTGGAATCTCAGGGTCATTTTGATTTGCATTTATTTGATTACTAATGACTTTGAACATTTCTTTTTTATTTTATTTTTTGTCTTTTTTTTTTTTTTTCAGAGCTAAGGACCAAACCCAGGGACTTGCACTTGCTAGGCAAGTACTCTACCACTGAACTAAATCCCTTACCCCCTTTGAACATTTCTTAAGGTGCTTCTCAGCCATTTGAGATTCCTCTGATATGAATTCTTGGTTTAGTTATGTACCCCATTTTTTGATTGGGTTGTTTAGTTTTTTTTGATGGTTAGCTTCTTGAGTTTTTTATATATTTTGGATAGTAGCCCTCTATCAGATGTGGGGTTAGTGAAGATTTTTTCCCAATCTGTAAGTTGCAGAGTTGTCTTGTTGACTATGTTCTTTGCCTTACAGAAGCTTTCCAGTTTTATGAGGTCCCATTCATCAATTCTTGATCTTAGAGCCTGAGCCATTGGAATTCTGTTTAGGAAATTTCCCCTGTGCCAATGAGTTCAAGGTTCTTTCCCAAGGCTTTTTCTTCTTTTAGATTCAGTGTACCTAGTTTTATGTGGAGGTCCTTGATCCACTTGGATTTGAGCTTTGTACAAGGACATAAGAATGGATCAATACGCATTCTGCTTCTGCATGCCGACCTCCAGTTTAATCAGCACCATTTGTTGAAAATGCTGTCTTTTTTCCACTGGATGGTTTTAGCTCCTTTGTCAATGATCAAGTGACTATAGGTGTATGTATTCATTTCTGGGTCTTCAATTCTTTCCCATTGATCTTCTTGCCTATCTCTGTACCAATGCCATGCAGTTTTTTTTTTTTTTTTTTTTTTAAATCACCACCTCTCTGTAGTACAGCTTTAGGTGAGGGATGGTGATTCCCTCAGAAGATTTTTATTGTTAAGAATAGTTTTCTCAATCCTGGTTTTTTGTTATTCCAAATGAATTTGCAGATTGCTCTTGTTAACTGTATGAACTGAATTGGATTTTGATGGGGATTGCATTGAATCTGTAGACTGCTTTTGGCAAGATGGCCATTTGTTATTCTATTAATTCTGCCAATCCATGAGTGTGGAAAATCTTTCCATCTTCTGAGATCTTTGATTTCTTTCTTCAGGGACTTGAAGTTCTTGTCATACAGATCTTTCACTTGCTTGGCTAGAGTCACACCAAGGAATTTTATATTATTTGTGACTATTGTGAAGGGTGTCATTTCTCTAATTTCGTTCTCAGCCTGTTTATCCTCTAAGTAGAGGAAGCCTATTGATTTATTTGAGTTAACTTTATATCCAGCCATTTTGCTGAAGTTGTTTCTCAGGTTTAGGAGATCTCTGGTGGAAGTTTTAGGGTCACTTAAGTATACTATCATATCATCTGCACATAGTGATATTTGACTTCTTCCTTTCCTATTTGTATCCCTTTGACTTCCTTTGTTGTCTAATTGCTCTGGCTAGGACTTTCAGTACTATATTGAATAGACAGGGAGAGAGTGGACAGCCTTGTCTAATCCTTGGTTTTAGTGGAATTGCTTAAATTTTCTCTCCATTTAGTTTTATGTTGGCTGGTTTGCTGTATATTGCTTTTACTATGTTTAGGTATGGGCCTTGAATTCCTGATCTTTCCAGGACTTTTACCATGAAGGGGTGCTAAGTTTTGTCAAATGCTTTCTCAGCATCTAGTGAGATGATCATGTGGTTTTTACTTTGAGTTTGTTTATATAGTGTGTTACATTGATGGATTTCTGTATATTGAACCATCCCTGCATTCCTGGATAAAGCCTACTTGATCATGATGGACAATTGTTTTGATGTGTTCTTAGATTCAGTTTGTCAGAATTTTATTGAGTGTTTTTGCATTGCTATTCATAAGGGATATCAGTCTGAAGTTCTCTTTCTTTGTTGGGTCTATGTGTGGTTTAGGTATGAGCATAATTGTGACTTCATAGAATGAATTGGATAGTGTTCCTTCTGTTTCTATTTTATGGAAAAGTTTGAAGGGAATTGGTATTAGGTCTTCCTTGAAGGTCTGATAGAATTCTGCACTAAAACTATTCGTTCTTTGCTTCTATGAGGATGTGCCACCCACCCACCTACCCATTCCCAGCTCCCCATCCTCAAATTTCCCCACACTGGGCATCCAGCCTTCACAGGGCCAAGGATCTCCTCTCCCACCTATGCCGGACAAGGCCATCCTCCCCTACATATACAGCTGGAGCCATGGGTCCCTCCCTATGTGCTCCCAGGCTGGCGGTTTAAACCCTGGGAGTTCTGGTTTGTTGGTATTGTTGCTCTCCCCATGGGGTCACAAGCTCTTTCAGCTCCTGACATATACAGATATGGATGCTCACAGCTAACCATTGAACTGATCAAGAAGTTCCCAATGGTGGGGTGACTTTTAATGACTGCTAGTGTTACCTTAGGAGTTATGGGACTGTTTATGTGGTTTATCTGATCTTGATTTAACTTTGGTACCTGGCATCTGTCTAGAAAATTTTCCATTTCATCCACATTTTCCAGTTTTGTTGAGTGTAGGCTTTTGTAGTAGGATATGATGATATTTTTGAATTTCCTCAGTTTCTGTTGTTATGTCTACATTTTCAGTTCTGATTTTATTAATTTGGATACTGTCTCTGTGCCCTCTGGTTAGTCTGGCTAAGGGTTTGTCTATCTTGTTAATTTTCTCAAAGAACCAGCTCCTGGTTTTGTTGATTCTTTTTATAGTTCTTTTTGTTTCTACTTGGTTGATTTCAGCCCTGAATTTGATTATTTCCTACTGTCTACCTCTCTTGTGTGTATTTGCTTCTTTTTGTTTCTTGAGCTTTCAGGTGTGCTGTCTAGCTGCTAGTATATGCTCTCTCCAGGTTTTTTTTTTTTGTTGTTGTTGTTGTTTGTTTTGTTTTTGGCACTTGGAGCTATTAGTTTTCCTCTTAGCATTGCTTTCATTGTATGCCATAAGTTTTGGTATGATGCACCTTCATTTTCATTAAATTCTAAAATGTCTTTAGTTTCTTTCTTTATTTCTTCCTTGACTAAGTTCATTGAGTAGAATTTTGTTGTTTCCATGTGTATGTGAGCTTTCTGTTGTTTTTGTTGTTATTGAAGACCAGTTTTAATTTGTGGTGATCTGATAAGATGCATGAGATTATTTCAATCTTTTTGTATCTGTCAAGGTCTGTTTTGTGACCAATTATATGGTCTATTTTAGAGAAGGTTTCATGAAGTGCTGAGAAGAAAGAGTATTCTTTTGTTTTAGGATGAAATGTTCTACAGATATCTGTTAAATACATTTGGTTTATAACTTCTCTTAATTTCACTGTGTCTCTGTTTAGTTTCTGTTTCCATGATCTGTCTATTGCTGAGACTGGGGTGTTGAAATCTACCACTATTATTGTGTAAGTTGCAATGTATGCTTTGAACTTTAGTAATGTTTCTTTTATGAATGTGGGTGTCCTTGCATTTGGAGCGTAGATATTCAGAACTGAGAGTTCGTCTTGGTAGACTTTTCTTTTGATAAGTATGAAGTGTCCTTCCTTATTAATATTTTTTGATAACTTTTGGTTGAAAGTTGATTTTATTTGATATCAGAATGGCTACTCCAGCTTGTTTCTTGGGACCATTTGCTTGGAAAATTGTTTTTTAGCCTTTTACTCTGAGGTAGTTTTGAGGTATGGTTCCTGCATGCAGAAAAATTCTGGGTCATTTTAGGTATCTAGTTTGTTAGTCTATTTCTTTTTATTGGGGAATTTAGTCCATTGATGTTAAGAGATATTAAGGAAAAGTTATTGTTGCTTCCTTTCATGTTTGTTATTAGAGGTGCAGTTATTTTTGTATGGCTATCTTCTTTTGGGTCTGTTGGAAGAAGATTACTTTCTTGACTTTTCTAGGGTGTAGTTTCCCTCCTTGTCTTGGAGTTTTCCATCTATTATCCTTTGTAGGTCTGGATTTGTGGAAAGATATTGTGTGTAAATTTGGTTTTGTCATGGAATATCTTGCTTTCTTCATCTATGGTAATTGAGAGTTTTGCAGGTTATAGTAGCCTTGGCTGGCATTTGTGTTCTTTTAGGGTCTGTATGAATTTTCATGTATTGAATCAAACTTGCATCCCTGGGATGAAGCCTACTTGATCATAGTGAACAATGGTTTTGATGTGTTCTTGGATTTAGTGTGCAAGAGTTTTATTGAGTATTTTTGCATTGATATTCATAAACAAAATTGATCTGAAGTTCTCTTTTTTTTTGTTGGAGCCTTGTGTGGTTTAGAGATCAGAGCAATTGTGGCTTTCTAGAATGAATTATATAGTGTTTCTTTTGTTTCTATATTATGGAAGTGCTTGGGGCATGCTTGTATTAGCTCTTCTTTGAAGGTTTGATAGAATTCTGCACTAAAGCCATTTGGTGCTAGGCTTCTTTTGGTTGACAGGTTTTTAAGGACTTCCATTTTCTTAGAGGATGTGGGCCTGTTTAGATAGTTTATCAGCTCCTGATTTAGCTTTGGTATGTGTTATTTGTCTAGAAAATTATCCATTTCATCTAGATTCTCCAGTTTTGTTATGTACAGGCTTTTGTAGCAGGATTTGATGATTTTTGGATTTATTTTCACATTAAGAGTTTACAAGGGCACTCTCCTTTAAAATCCAACCAAACTTATTATCTTTAAATTTTATTCAAGATTTTGAAATTAAAATACAATCACCTTATTTTCCTTTTCTTTCTTTTCTTCTCACAATATTTCCCATCTACCTTCCCTTGTTATTTATGGAAAATGTGAAGCAATATTTCACTGCAGTCTGGAGTTATGATCCTTTGATGACTAGTGATGCTCTGAACTTCTTTATATATGCAGGACTTTACATTAATATAATTATAATTTAAGTTTCTTCTGTTTCTTTCTTCAGGCAGCACTGTCAACAGATCTAATAAAAGGAGTGAATCAGTCTGTGGTGACAGAGTTTGTGTTCCTGACACCAACTCCTGGAGTATTCAGCTATTGCTGTTTGTATTCTCCATGTTTTATATAGCAAGCATGATGGAAAACTGCCTCATTATGTCCTTTGTGGCATCTGACCCTCACTTACATGCTCCACGTATTTTCTTTCTTGAGAGACTTGAAGTTTGTGTCAAACAGATATTTCACTTGTTTGGTTAAGGATACTGAAAGATATATTATATTATTTGTGACTATTTTAATGGATGTTAATTTTAATAATTTTTTTCTCAGCCCATTTACCATTTGTATTAAGGAAGGCTACTGATGTATTTGAGTTAATTTTATATCCAGTCACTCTTCACTGTAGTCACTTAGTGCTCTGAATTTGCCTTGTAGAAATGCCTTCCAGATGTTCATGTGTCTCCACAAGTCAAAGATAGTTGATATATCTAGGTTGGGTATTGCGGTACACTTCTGATTGAGTATTATCAAACTTATAAAGCCTTTGATTAACATTTTTAAAAAATTGTATAAAAGAAAAAAGAAAAAGGGGGCATGGGATAGGGGTTTTCTAGGGAGAGGAATTGGGGAAAAGGGATGGCATCTGAAATATAAATAAAATATCCAATAAAAAAAGAAATGCCTCCAATGTTTCCCATAGGTTTTGTTATGTTGTATTTTTTTCATTCAACTCTAAAATGTTTTTACTTTCCTTCATAACTCCTGTCTTTGCCTATTTTTATTCAACAGTAAGTTGTTTAGCTCCCAGGATTTTGTGTTCTTTCTGTTGTTCTTGATATACAGCTTTAATCAATGGTGGCCAAATAATATGCAGGTTTTTGTCCCCAATTTTATTTTATTCATTAAGCCTTAAATTTTGTCCAAATATATTGTCAATTTTGTATAAAGCTCTATGAGCCTCTGGGAAAAAATGCATTCTTTTGTGAATGGGGAAAATGTTCTGTAAATATATTACATCTATTTGATTTGCAAAGTCATTTAGCTTGAGCGTGTTTTTTTTTTTTTTGTTTTGTTTTTTTTACATTTCACTTTTTACTAATAATTTGCTGTGCCCAAAATGAATTCTTACAGTCCAGAGCGTGGGCTGCCTGAGGGCTTAGGTTTTGTTTTCATTTTAGGGGCTTTTGTGTCTTTCTTTTTTTTAAAGTTTGTTTATTTTTTTATTTTTATTTTTTTCATATTTTTTATTGGATATTATGTTTGCATTTCAGATTTTATCCCCTCACCCCATTCTCCCTACCTCCCAGGAACCTTCTATCCCATCCCCCCTCTCCTGTCTCCACAAGGGTGTGCCCCCACCTGCCCCCAGCCCTCCTTCCCCACCCTCAAATTCCTCCCTGCCTGGTGTTCAGCCTTCATGGGACCAAGGATCTCCTCTCCCACCCATGCCTGACAAGGCCATCCTCCCCTAAGTATACAGCTGAAGTCATGAGTGTCTCCCTTTGTACTCCCAGGCTGGTGGTTTAGACCCTGGGGAGCTCTGGTTGGTTGGCACTGTTGCTCTCTTCTTGGAGCCACCAACCCTTTCAGCTCCTTAAGTTCTGTAACTTCTCCATTGGGAACCCTTGATCAGATCAATGGGTAGCTGTGAGCATCTGCCTCTGGATATGTCAGACTCTGGCAGACCTCCAAGTAGACAGCTATATAGACAGCTATATCTGTCAGCATGTACTTCCTGACATCCATATCAATGTCTATCTTTGGTGACTGTACATGGGACGGATACCAAGGTAGAGTGGTCTCCAGACGACTCCTCCTTAACTTTCTGTCCCACACTTTGCAGCCATATTTGCTCCCTTGAGCATTCTGTCACTCCTTCCAAGTAGGACCGAGGCATCCACACTTGGTCTTCCTTCTTCATGAGCTTCATGTGGTCAGTTAGTTGAATCTTGACTATTTCAAGCTTTTGGGCTAATATCCGCATATCACTGAGTAAATACCATGTGTGTTCTTTTGTGATTGGGTTACCTCACTCAGGATGATATTTTCTAGTTCCATCCATTTACCTAAGAATTTCTCAAATTCATTATTTTTAATAGCTGAGTAGTACTCCATTGTGTAAATGTTCCACATTTTTTGTATCCATTCCTCTGTTGAAGGACATCTGGGTTCTTTCCAGCTTCTGGCTATTATAAATAAGGCTGCTATAAACATAGTGGAGCATATGTCCTTTTTATATGTTGGAGCATCTTCTGGGTATATGCTGAGGAGTGGTATAGCTGTCTTTGTTTAGTTTCTGTCTGCCTGATTTGTCTATTGGTGAGAGTAGGGTATTGAAATCCACTATTTTTAATGTGTTAGTGTTCATATATGTTTTAGTAGTATTTCTTTTACAAATTTGGGTGCTCTTTTATTTGTTGTATAAATGTGATTCTAAATATTTCAGTATTCATGTTAGATTTTTCCTGTGATAAATATATAGTAATCTTCCTTATCTATCATTAGTTTTGATTTGAAATCTATTTTGACCCATGTAAAACTAGCTACACCCACATGCTTCTTGGGTCCATTTGCTTGCAATATATTTTTCCAGCCTTTTAACATGAGGTGATGTTTATCCTTGATGGTGAGGTATATTTCTTGGGTATAGCAGAAGAATGAATCATGTTTTCTAATATTATCTTTTTATTTGGTAATTAAGAATTTTAATACTGAGAATTATCAATGAACAGTGTTCATAATTTGTTGATACGATATTGGTTCATCTCACCTTTTTGATCAACTGGTTTGGTTATTTCTTGTATTTTTTGGGGTGAAGTTAAGTTTTTCTTTCAAGAGCCTTCTGTAAAGCTGGATTTGTAGATAGAAACAATTTAATTTTTTATTGTGGAATGTTTTGCTTTCTGCATCTATAGTGATTGAAAATTTTCCTGGTTATAGTTGTCTTTGCTGAAATTTAGGCTTTAAGATTTTTCATTGAGATGTCAGGTGTTATTCTAACATGTCTGCTTTTACATGTTCTTTTCTCTTATTGGTTTTAATATTCTTTTCTTCTGTATGCTTAGTGTTCTTATTATTACATACCATGGGGTTTTGTTTTCTAGTCCAGTTTATTTGGTTTTCTATATGCTTCTTATACCTTGAAAAGCACATCTTTTAGATGAGGGAAATTTTCTTCAAAAATGTTGTTGAAAATATTTTTTTTCATTGACCTAGTTTTCTTTTTTTCTTAATTACTATTAGTTATAAAATTTGCATATTTACAGTGTCCCAGTTTTCCTAGATGTTTTCTGGCCAGATTATTTTTTAAGTTTAACATTTTCTTTGACTTAGGTATAAATTTCTTATATCTTGTCCTTAATACCTGAGATTCTGTTTTATATCTCTTGTACTCTGTTGATGAGGATTACCTCTGAGATTTTTATTTGACTTCCTAAACATTACATTTCAGATTTTAGCTCAGTTTGCATTATTTTTATTCAGTCTATTTCTAGTTTCATTTCTGGAAAATTTTTCATCATTTAATTTCATTGTGGTTTTACATACTTTATTAATGGATTTATTAATATTCTTTTTACTGTCCATGAACACATTCATAATAGCTATTTTGAAGTCCTCATCTTCTGCTTCAGCTATATTGCATTTCTCAGAGCATACTGTAGTAGGGTTGCTGAGTTCTAGTGAAAACATATTGTGTTGTATGTTAATTGTGTTCTTTGAAGTGGTGTCTGAGCACCTTGGTTTGGACCGATGGGTATTGATATCTGTCCTTGTCTTTGTTGGGTAGGTATTCCATTCCTTGTTTCTGTTTCTCTCTCTGGATCTTAAGAAAGTGTGGTGGCTGTGTGTTGCCAAATAAGGAGTGCTACTAAGTCCCTCACAGGTGTGGCCAAGGCTCACAGAACATCATGAAAGTGAAAGCATAATGAACATAAGAATTGGAAGATGGAGAGGAATGTGGTAGACTTGACATAGCTGTTGCACTAATGAACTTACAGAGTCTGTGATTACCTGCTCAACATCTACACAAGATCAAGCCTGTTGTAATTTTAGCCTGGATCAACGAGGTGCTCACAACTCTCCACCTTTAACCAGGGAACTGTGAGCAGTTGATAGCTGCTGGGGTATGAAGAGTTACTCTTGAGAGTGTGATCATGGATTGTTTGTCTATGCTCCAATGCATGGCCTCATACCCTTACACGTATAAGAAACATTAAGTAGATTCATTGGTTAATTGAACAAAAGAAAAAGACATAAAGTTGGGAGAGGCATGGATTAATGTGAATATTGGATGAATTGAAAGCTGGAAATTGTGTTTGGATATACTACATTGCATATATGTATAAAAACTCAAGAATAGAAAAGGAAAATTAGTAACAAATGAAGTAATATCCAAAAAATCTCTGAAAATCAAAATGTCTCTTCATAAGGGATTTACAAATCTATTTCCCTCTATTAACAGCTTCTTTCCTTGGCTCCCATGGGGAGAACCAATATACCTGTGGGATATTCTTCAGGTCATGCTATTTCAGTCTCCCAGAAAATTCCAGATCTGCAGCACTATGTAACCACTTCCTCACAGAGTCACAGTTAGCTTCCATACTAACAAATGTAGGGCTATTTTTTGCCTACAATAATGCTGCAGATGGCCTAGTTGACACTTTGGGAATGATCACATCCTATTCCGTAATGACATTGATTTAGTTTTTCTTCCTTTAGAACAAAAGGTAGGTGAAGGGGAATAGCTACAATATCAGAGAATACAAGATTCTGTTTTAAAGAAGGAGGATTTTTTGTTGTTGTTGTTGTGTGATAAAATGGTATTCATAGGCAATTATTATTTTTTTTGTCCTTAGAGTTTATATACCACATTGATAAGCAGGTCATCTACCTTGAATACTGTTCTCATTAATTCTTGTCTCCTATGTATATGTTCATTACCTTGAATATATTTACTAATATATTCAATATAATTTCAATATAATTTCCTCTGTCATCTTATAGCCTAAGCCCAGGCAACACTACTTAACTGTCATTTTATTTTGAGTGTTCTAAATAATTCTATCCTTCCTTCAACCTGTATTCTTCACCAGTATCCAAGAGTTCCTCACACTGGCCTGCTTTCTGATATGGATCATTTGCTTGAAATAATTTCTCAAGTTTTATCCTTAAATATTTAATTGATTAAAGTGTCATTAAATATAACATTTTCAATATTTTATTATCTGATCATCTTGCTACAGCTATCTTTTTTAGTTTACTTAGGCATTATATAGTCGATGGTGCTTCTGCAGTATTTTCCATACTGTTCTTATATATATTATATTAATAGCAACTGTTTTTAAGCATTTAATACAGAGTACATTCTCAGTAGATACACTTTAATTAATAAACTAATTTAATAAAATGTTACATTGAATAGAAACAAAGAGAAATAAGTTTACACTTCCCCTGACTTGGCTTCTGCAACCATTATTGATTATAATAATTGCATGATTCATGCATATATGTGCTCTTCATTTGTATGTGGCTATGTCTAAAAAATAGTAAGTGGTGAAGGTATATTAGATACATATGCTGTATATATTTTTCAAAAAATCTCATCAATATTTTCTCATGCTTAGAGGGGAAATGGAGAATAATTTGAAATAGTCTGGGCTGATTTCAAAGCCCATGCCACTCATCACTCTACTGTACTGTACTAAAGAGAATACTCTAAATTTTCTCTTATTAGAGGTGTTCATGAAGAGAAATAGAAATTTTTTTTGAGGGTTCTGGATATTTAAATTTTGCATATACTGAGTCAATATGTCTGCTATGCTATTACAGGGTCTCCTGCTCAATACACTCATGGCTTCTTAAGTAAGTATGACAATTATAATTTGTGGCTCATTCACATATCTATTACCTAGTAAAGAGCAAATTTTATATGCATTATTATATTGGCAGTTAAGGAGTGGTCTTTTTCTTCTCCAATCTCAGAGCCAGGAGTAGTTCTAGATAATTTGATTGAAAGGTGGAATTGGATTTTATGATCATACTCATTGTTATCTGACCTGCCTGCTTTCTTTGTCTAGTTATCTCTCTCTCTCTCTCTCTCTCTCTCTCTCTCTCTCTCTCTTTCTCTCTCTCTCTATCACTTTCCATAGCTTCTTTGACTGTTTCCCTTCCATTTTCTACCTTCTTCCTCATTTTTTCTACCTCTCGGATTGTTGCTTAAACTTTTAAAATGAGTGTTAATATGTACCTAAGCAAGAAAGTTTTCTCCTATGCTATGCAAGGTGTATTCTATTGTTTTGTATAGAACTTGAGAATAGACTACTAATTATAATTAGTATTAATTTTGATATGAGAAAAATTTGCATATGGAGCTCATTTAAGACAATGCAGAAAGAAAATGAGGGATTATTAGTAGTGTTTTACTCTAGAAATATTTACTCACTTTCATGACCATTGTGATCTGTGAGCAACAGAAATGAAAATGTAGAGTACATGTTAATGATCAAGGTTATTTTTATTTTATTATTATCAGTTATTTTCCACGATAGTTTACCTTCTCCATAAATGTATTGTATTTTCTAGATAGCCTGAGTGTTTTATCTCTCTATCTCTCCCTCTCTCTCTTTCTCTCTCCATATATATTTATATATGTATATAATTTTCTCTACTCACTGTATATTACATATAAAATATATCTGTATATTTTATATTACTGATACTATTTGTGCACTTTATGCTTTTCTAACTGATTTACTGAGCTGAGAACCTACAGATTTTTGACAAAATTCTAACTTTTATCACATGCTATGGTGAAAAAAACATTGTGAATTTTCATTGATTTTTTTGTCAGCATTTGTTAATTTTACAAAATGTTTTACTATGATGTTTCAATTTATTCTCATAATGTATGTTGATTCTATTTACTATTTCTCCTACTTTGTATTAAGACTTCCCCATTGTTTTAGTCTTCTTCTACATCCTTAATTTCTTCTTTCCACTCTACTTCCTAGCTCCAAAATATGATAGAAACTGTACAATATTTCTACTTCTATGTCCGAGTTACTTTAATCACAGTGGTCTCCAGTTTCATCAATTTTATTGAAATAAATATAAACTTCTTTTTTATCATTGAGTAAAAGTCAACTGTGTATATCTAACACATTCTGTTTATCCATTAATTTGCTTATGGACACCTAACTCAGTTCCACAGGTGGTTATTGTGAATAGTGACACAATGCACATGAACATTCAAGTCTCCTTGTAACATGGTAATTTACCTTGTGGGTATATAACCAACAATGATATTGCTAGAGTATATAGAAGTTATAGCATTAACTTTATGAGCAGCTTGTAAACTTATTTGCGTAGTGTCTGGATTAATTTTCTTTTGGACAGTAGTGACTAAGGGTCCTTTCCCCCATGCATTTTATCAGCATTTTTTGTTTATCTTCCCCATTATAGCCATTTTAGTTGTAGTGCAATAAAATTTCAATGCAGTTTTAATTTGCATATCAATGATGATCATGTATGTTAAGTGTTTTGAGAAGATTAAAAATGTGGAGGCAGAATATATGTTCCAATAATAAATATTCCTTAAATTTTTAAAACACTTCTGAGTTTTTTCAAATTAGCACTAAAGTAATAAGTGAAAATGATGTATGGCAGCAGCAAATATTTTCATAGATTTATTCACAGTTATTAGTCAGAGTTAATATTTTGTTTAATTATTATTATGCAAAACATTTTATGCAAATAGCAGAAAATTTGGGTCAATATTGAATTGTTAGTTTTAATACAGAAATCACATTTTAAATTTTGATATTTGCTTCTTTTTTTCTTAGGTAATTTTTTACTAGATATTCAGTTTGTAGATCAAAAATTCAGGGTCCTGGGCTCTGCTTCTTAGTTCTGAGAATAGTGTGAATATTCTGTTTATACTGTTGAGTCTCATGTTTTTTTTCTTTGTTTGTTTTGTTTTTGTTTTTCCAGCTGAATAGTAAATCCCTAGTGAAATAGTTCTAGGTGTTTACTAGGTGATTATATTTTCCCACTCAAAGCCTTGATTTCTTTTTATCAGTAGAACATCCCTTAGTCCTCTCAGCAGTGCATCACTTGTTCATGTTTCCTTCTTAACTGACTTCATTCCGTTTATTCTTCTTATGCAGGTGAACATATGGAATTTCCTTCTCTAAGATTTCACATTTCTGAGAATAAAAAAAAAGCAGAAAATGTCTTTTTGTAGACTGTGGAGTGTAGGTTCAGGAGGTGACTGCAAAGCCATTTGTCTTAACTGAATGTGCAAACACTTGGCTGAGTGGTCCTAATCTCAACAAGACTAAGACATGGTGAAAGCTTCTGGCATGCTTGAGGCAAAAAGGTAAATTAAAAAGGTGTCATCAGTTTCTGAAGCTGTGTCTACAATTGAAGGGTGTCAGAAAACTGATTCTCCATCTCAGAGTCTTCTAAGGCAATAAAATTTTTAGATCTCAAATCCACTATGAACTAACTTTAGTTCCCATAATTTTTTCTCCCCTCAACTTCGACATTCAAAAAATTAAAAGGTGTCAGTTGTTCTTCAGTACTGGATTTAGTTATATATTATCAAAGCTAAGTAAACATCTGCAGTGTTTTCATAGATTGCTTGCTAGTTCTCTTTTTTAAATTTAAAAGTGAGCTAAAAATTTGTAGCTTTGAACATACAACATACCTACATCATGTCAGACATAGCAAAGATGTTGTTATAAGATACCAGACCAGTGAGCATAAAAGCAAAATCTAAATGCTTTAAAGGGAACAAAAAAATCGAACTAAAACAACAAACAAACAAATGAAACCAACCAATCAACCAATCAACAAACAAATAAAGAATGGATGAGTAAAGTTAGGACAATGATGAAGAAAACTTCACATTTCCTCTTTTACAAGAACAGCGACGAGCATGTTAGGAAATGTGTACAATTAATGAGTTTGTAGATGTATTTGTCATCCAAGGTAAGCAGATCAGCATGTACATTAGGAGAAGAGAGAGTAAAATGTTCAATGTCTGTATATTTTTCAGGCCCAGAGAAAAACCTTCCAGGACCAGATAATAGGCTCCACAATAATCCTCTTAGTGCTATGGCGAGTAGAAGCTTACTATAATCTAGGTGGAACTTGGAAACATAGGAAAAAACAATTCAGTGGACCAGTTTGAAGCAGATTCTGATGAGAGAGAAAAAATACTGACAGAGAGCAAGATCCCAGATGATTCCAATTGTAGTCAACATACGAAGGTGTCAGATTGACAGACCCAGAAAGTAGAATGTCTACTAGAAACGAGAAAAGGGTCTTAAGAGTCATGCTTTAGAGATGCTTCATAGACATAACATTTCAAAGTTATATTATGAAGTCTGGAATATTTGTTTTACAATAATATGAGATATTCCACATTACCAAACTATACATTCAAAATGGTCAGGATGGTGATTTTATGTCCTGTTTTAAAAATCACATTTAAAAAGATATGACTTACAAGTATAGGGAGCCTGGTCAACCTGACAAAGAATGTACATTCTGCCTTTGATAAAGTAATTGCACTTCATATACTATATTAGTTTCATTTATTCAATATTAAACAATATCTTATGATTTAGACTATACAATTTAAATTCAATTCCAGCTTAAGTATTATATAGTTCTCACTTTTGGATGGAGATTCAACAATTAATTTTTAGTTTGTGTTTCCGTTTAACAGTCTTTGTGTAATTTTTATGTGAAATATGAAAATTGCAATAAAGTAAAGAACCGATTTAGAATTTCATAATCATATGTAACACTGTGGTCTTATTTACCTTTGAAGAAAATTACATTTCCCATGCATTCTTTCTATATTTGTCAGCAAACATACTTGCTTACATATTCTATTTATTGGTGTAGATATCTGTGAAAATTTTAGTTTTGTGTAATTTCCTCATTAATTTTAGGCTATTAGAGGCTTCATTGGTAGTTTTTTTAAAATGAACTTTGAATTATGCCTTTATTATACAGTATTATTGTAATCTTTATTATCATTAGTATCATTATAATTCAGTCTGTGTGATGAATTTTATAATTAGGTAGTTTTGTTTATAATATGAATGGAAGTAATCAAATTACTATAATTCCTAATAATTATGCTTTCTTGTCACTTTCTAGTTTTTATAAGTGTATCTGTAATCCAGTTGGCTGAATCAATGGATGGAGAGAACTACACAGTGGTATCTGAATTTGTGTTTCTGGGACTCACCCATTCATGGGAGATTCAGCTCCTCCTCCTTGTGCTCTCCTCTGTGCTCTACATACTAAGCATGACTGGAAACATCCTCATTGTATTCTCTGTGGCCATTGACCCTCACTAACACTCTCCCATGTACTTCCTTCTAGCAGGTCTCTCCTTCATTGATTTGGTAGCCTGTTCTGTTACTTCTCCCAAGATGGTTTATGACTTGTTTAGAAAGCACAAAGTCATCTCATTTGGAGGCTGTATCACTCAGATCTTCTTTATTCATTTAGTTGGTGGAGTGGAGCTGGTGCTACTTGTGGCCATGGCATTTGACAGATATATGGCCATATGCAAGCCCCTGCACTACCTGACCATCATGAGCCCAAGGGTGTGCATTTTGTTTCTGGGTGCTGCTTGGGCCCTGGGCATTAGTCACTCATTGTTCCAGCTGGTGTTTCTTATTGACTTACCCTTCTGTGGCCCAAATGTACTGGACAGCTTTTACTGTGATCTTCCTAAACTTCTCAGATTGGCCTGTAGAGACACCTACAAGCTGCAGTTCATGGTCACTATCAACAGTGGGTTCATCTGTGTTGGCTCTTTCTTGTTGCTTCTCATTTCTTACATCTTCATCTTGTTCAGTGTCTGGAAACATTCTTCAGGGGGTTCATCCAAAGCCCTCTCCACTCTCTCAGCTCACATCACGGTGGTGTTCCTTTTCTTTGGTCCCACTCTGTTTATATATACCTGGCCCCACCCTAACTCCCAGATAGACAAATTTCTTGCCCTTTTTGATGCGGTTCTTACTCCTTTTCTAAACCCAGTCATCTACACATTCAGAAATAAAGAGATGAAGGTAGCAATAAAGAGAGTTTTCAAAACCTTATCAACATTTAGAAATATTTCATAAATAGTATAACAACATTTTTATTTGAATAACAATTTGTCCGGTGTGAGGCATTTTTGAAATGGAATCAGTAGAGTGGATAATTAATGAGTCTTTTCACGTTCTGTATCTGAAGTGGAAATTTAAAGGTTCATTGGAAAGTCAGTTGTGTTGGATGGTGTTTTGCTGGGGCAAAGTTATGAAGGAGTGTTTTCCTGAAACAGATCCAAGTGAAAAGATGTTTGTAGACATATAAAGGAACATTTCACTGAAGTGGACACAGATTAAAGGATGTTTCACTAAGGCAGACTTGTGAAGGAAGGTTTTGGTGATGCAGACACATGTGCAAGGATGTTTTACTAAAGCAAGTGTGTGAAAGGATTCGTTATGAAGGATTCTTTGCTAACAACTCACATGTATTGGTCCACCTTACATGCATTTTGAGCTCCATTTGTCCTGACTCCATAGAGAGAAATGCACCAAAAAACTGGTGTGCTTCTTGTGGCTTTTTGCCACTTCCATGGACTCGGGCCCATTGGCACAGTGATGTCAGCTGATACAGACTCATGTGGAGTTTTGCTAAGACAGATTCACATGGTGAGGCAAGACATGTGGAGGACATCTGATGTTTGGAGGGAGTATAAATAGGATTCAGTGAACTGGGAGCAGGGCTGCTGGTAAAGCTGCCTCTGCCAAGCTTCTTGGTCTTGTGTCTTTGCTGGTCTTCATTTCATTGAGAGATTTCCAGCTGAGCACTTCATCTGGTGTCCCTGCTGGTCCAAATTTCTTCTGCTGATTTGTTTTGATTTATCTGAGGCCATCTCCCAATTCTACTGAACTGGACTGCTGGTATATTCATGAAACACTTTTTTGTTTTTTTTTTGTTTTTTTTTTGTCTTTTGCTTTATCTAGAAATCAGGGTGGTTTTTTTCTGCATTTTTAATTTATTCTTTAATCTTTTTGTTTACAGTCCATACTTTATCCCACCTTTGGTTCCACCCTTAGACTGCTCCACATCCCACACCTCCACCCCCTTCTCCAAGAGGATGCCCCCATTCCCACCCCAACCCCAGCAGACCTCTCCATTCCCTGGAGCCCCAAGTCTCTCAAGGGTTAGGTCCATCTTCCCTGCCTGAGTCCAGACCCAGAAGTCCTGTGCTGTATATGTGTTGGGGGCCTCATATCAGCTGGTGTATGCTGCCTGGTTGGTAGCTCAGTATCTAGAGATCCCAGGTGTCCAAGTTAGTTGAGACTGCTGGTCTTCCTATATGGTCACCTTACTCCTCAGCTTCTTCCAGACTTTCCCTAATTCAACCATAGGTGTCATCTGCTTCTGTCCATTCATTGGGTGCAAATATCTGCATCTGACTCTTTCAGCTGCTTATTGGGCCTTTTGGAGGGCAGTTATGATAGGCCTCTTTAGTATGCACACCATAGCAACAGTAATAATGTCAGGCCTTGGAGCCTCCCTCTGAGCTGGATCCCAATTTGGGCCTGTCACTGGACCTCCTTTTTCTCGGGATCTTCTTCAGTTTTGTTCTTGAAGTTCTTTCAGACAGGAACAATTCTGGATTAGAGTTTTTGACTGTGGAATGGCAACCCCATCCTTCCACTTGATGTGGATAGAGCTGCTGCTGCTGACCTGTGAACTGTACTGTTGATTTCCTGACAACCTAGATGGGATTTACTCCAAAGAACAATTTCTAAACAGGTCCATTTCCTGTATCCTTTCTTTTCTACTACCTCTGGTGGGTGGTGGGCTAGAAGGGAGGTTAAAGTGTTTAAGAACCATTATTAAAACTAGGCACTGAGAAAAATTAAAGCTACACTTAATAATGTTTTTGTATATTCAAAGAAGGAAGATTCATTTAAATAAAACTGTTGATTAAGATAGTGTGTATAAATATGCAGCAATTATACTCAATTTCCAGCTTATTTTTGATTTTATTTTATTTCAAAATTATCAGCTTATTATTGTTTTTCAAGCTACTTATATTCTTACTAAAATACTAATTCTTCACCTGTCATTATATATTTTTACTTTCAATAATGATGGTGATTTTCTTCTTTCTTCAGTGTTAAAAAATATCCTTGTCTTATAAGAAAATTATGACTATTACAAGCTATCATCTTTCACTTTAATATTCTTAGGCAGACACATCACATCCAGCTTCTCTCCCAGCCAGATCCCGTAGAGTATTTCCCAGGGTCTAGGTTAGTGAATATCTATGACCCTTCCTTGAATGCAATCTTCTTAATGTGGAAGATAAAGCCAAGGTCCCAAATCAAGTTCCCTAGCTTATTCTAGCCACTCTGCCTTCTCTACAACCAATCTTTAGGCTTTGCCCAGAACATACCCTGTCTGTGTTGCAACCTATGCTTCCCTCCAATATCACATCCAAATTTCCTCTCTGCCATATGTATCTCCACACTCAGGTGTGGGCCAGGATGCACATTTTGTTCCAGTCCCATTTTTTTTACCTGATTTTATTTAATATAAGCTATTTCCACCCTCTAGACCCAACCCACTCATGCATTCTCTATTTTGCTCTAACTTGCTCTGTCCGTATCAACCATACAGCTAACAAAAGAAGTCCACTTGACTAGATCTCATTGAAAAAATAGATCAAGCCTTTATCTCTCATCAAAATCTACCAGTTCTATAGAATATTTGTCAGTGAAAACTACCTAGGTGAATTGCAGGACACATATTTTAAGAGAAAAATCATAAACTTTATCAAAGAATTCAAGGAATTTATAGAAGATAGAAAAAACAGATCAAAGAAATTAAGAAGAAAGAACTTATGAAGAATAAATGACCAAATGATTCTGAAAAAAAAAAAAAACCCACAAGCATAAGTCTGATGGAAATGATGAAGAGAATGCAGAAATTGAGAACAGAATTCAATAAGAAGATAGAACTTTAAAAAGAACTCAAGCTGAAATGGAGATGAAATGAAAAATTTCAATCTTTCCAATAATTCAATTAGAAACAAAACAAAACAAAACCCTACAATTATAATGAATCTGGTGTAATTTTGATAGGTCTGCCTTTATATGCTATTTGGCCTTTTCCCCTTGCTGCTTTTAAAATTCCTTCTTTGTTTTGTATATTTTGTGTTTTGATGTAGAGGGAGGATTTTCTTTTCTGCTCCAATCTGTTTGGTGTTCTGTAAGCTTCTTTTACCTTTATAGGCATCTCTTTTTTAAGTTTGGGAAATTTTCTTCTATGATTTTGTTGAAGATGTTTTCTGGGCCTTTCAGCTGGGACTTCCTATTGTTCTTAGGCTTGGTCTTTTCATAATGTCCCAAATTTCCTGGATGATTTGTGTCATGAACATTTTTGATTTTGCATTTTCTTTGATATATTGATTTCTTTTATCCTATATCATATACCTAAGATTCTCCCTTCTAGCTTCTGTATTCTGTTGATGATGATTACATCTATAGCTTCTGTTCTTTTTCCTATGTTTTCTATTTCCAGGATTACCTCAGTTTATGTATTTCACTTTTCAGGTCTTGGTCAGTTTTATTGATATCCTTCACCTGTTTGATTATATTTTCATGTAATTTTTTATGCTTATTTGCTTCCTCTTTTAATGCTTCTACATGTTTGAATCTATTTTCCTGTATTTTCTTAAGAGATTTATTTATCTCTCCTTAAAGGCCTTTATGCCATCTTTATAAAATGGAATTTAAGATCATTTTGTGCTTCAGTTTCATTAGGAAATCCAGAGTTTGTTATAGCATGATAGCTGGACTCTGGTGATGTCATATAAGACCTGGGTCTTGTGGATTTTGTTCTTATGCTATTCTTTAGGCATCTGGTTTTCCCTGGTGATGGCTAGATAATCCTGATGGCAGCAGGATGTCTTGGGATGATGGAACAGCCCTTGACCAGACAATGAGGGTCAGGGTACCTATCTCTGTTAGCTGTGCCTCAGGTCGACCCCACCTTTCAGGCTGTGTCCTAGGAGGACCCTACTCTACATGCTGTGTCTCAATCAAACCCAACTGGGATAGCAGAGAGATCTGACTCTGTAGGCTGTGTCTTAGGTGTTCCAAATGGGAGGGTGGGTGGATCCAACTAGGATAAAATTGGTTAGGCAGTTGAAGCTGGTTAGATTTGGGGTCTCTCAAGGTGTTCATAGGGAGACAGGATGCTATTGGGGTCTTGAAGTGCTCCTCTGGACCAAAGAGCTTGCCCAGAGAGAAACAATGGGATTCAGAAGACCACATGCCACTCACTTCTGCCATTGAAGTTCTAGAGCAGTAAGACAACAAAAGGAGATCAAAGGGATACAAATTATAAAGGAAGTAGTCAAAGTATCATTATTTACAGATGATAAAATAGTACACACAAGTGACCCCTAAAATTCTACCAGAGAACTCCTATAGTTGATAAACACCTTCAGCAAAGGGGCAAAATTAACTTAAAGAAATCAGTAATCCTCCTTATACAAATAATGAACAGGCTAAGAAAAAATTAAGGAAACAACATCCTTCACAATAGCCACAAATAATATAAAATATCTTGATGTAACTCTAATCAAGCAAGTGAAAGACCTGTATGACAAGAACATCAGGTGCCTGAAAAAAAAATTAAGAAAGATATCAGAAGATGAAAATATGTCTCATGTTCATATAGTAGTAGGATTAATGTAGTGGAAATCACCATCTTACCAAAAGCAATCTATAGATTGAATGTAATTCCCATTAAAATCCAAACACTATTTATTTATTTATTTATTTATTTATTTATTTATTTATTGTTCAATGAAAATCAGGATTTGTAAGGTAGAAATATTTAATACCATTTTCAGGTTAACATTAAGATCCAGTCATTAAAATGAAAGCAGTGTTTGACAAACAACTTGACACTGGCACACGTGTCTTCTCAAGTGTGCCTGCCCTTGTCCAACACAGGGTTGACAATTCACTCTTTGCATCAACAGAAGCTGAGTGCTACTTTTAGCTTTAATTGAATTAAAAAAAACTAAAAGCAATCAACCAAACAAAACCCCTTGCAGTTTTTCAGTGTATGAATATCTGAAAATTCTTCCTTGTGAAAGTATATTCCTTTGAAGAGGAAAAAGGTATAAAAGATGCAAAAAAAAAAAAAAAAAAAAAAAAAAAAAAAAAAAAAAAAAAAAACCAAAAACAAAAAACAAAAAAAAAAAACCAAAAAAAAAAAAAAAAAAAAAAAAAAAAAAAAAAAAAAAAAAAAAAACCAACCCATCCTCACCCCTTCCAAAATGTTATTTCTCTAGGTGGGTAAAAATTGAATTGACTTTGAAAGTTCATAATGGGCTCTTCATGAATGCAAATTTCTCCACAAAACAGCATGCTGTTAAAGAGTGTGCAGTATGAAGGAAATGCCATAATGTTTACTAATGGGACTGGCAAAATATAGTCATTTTGTAAGGTAAGGCAGAGTTTAATAAATAAACCTTCCTCCAGCTCAGACTGGGATAATGTCTGCTCAGGTCTCCAGATGTGTGGTTGTAGCAAGCTGGAACTTGGCTACACCATATATATGAGGGTGTTGATATCATCCCCATCCCTCCTGATGTACTTGTGTTCAATCAGCCATTCAATTTGCTCTTTTATTATCTTCATTTGTGGCAAGAATGTGTTTTTCAAAATTTCAACTAATTCAGTCTGTAGTTGAGCATTGCTAATTTTCTTTCTCATTTTCATTATTTGTATGATGGCTTCCTGGGTACTTAATATTCTTAGTTGAACTATCTCTTCATTTTCTTCTCTCTTTTGTTCTGTAGTGGGCTGCAAATGTCCAGTCAAGTTGATTTTTCTCGTTTTCTGTACTTTTTCATTTTTTATTAAACTGAAGTCCTGGTTCACTGAGAAGACAGTACCTTCTGTAAACCTGTGGGTAAGTTGACTTGAAGGTAATACAACAAAACTTGCCATTTGAGCTTGGAAAAAGCTACTAAAGACCATAAAGTCCTAAGTTTAGGCTCAGGGAGTTTCATTGCAAGTTTTAGATTTTCAAAGATGATTTTTTTCTCTAGACCCTTGGTTCCATGCAAACAACACAGCCAACTGAAACATGGTAATGTCCAAATCATATTGACCTACTTCATTTTTAAATGTTATAATACCATTTTTTTTTTTGTAAAATTCTTCTACTTCAGGTATCAAATCCTCCAGTTCAGTAGGAAGTGAGAAAAGACTTTCTCAGAGCTTCTAGACCAAGTACCAGCATTCAAAATCTTTATAGTAAATGAATCAGCTGGTAATGCCATTTTATTATTTTTGTGCATTTCCTTAAAAGCTTGGCTCAAGACTCCAGATACTTTTATGTCCTGAAACATTCTAGCAAGCTTGTTCACACAATCTGCTGGCATCCCAACTTCTCTTAGCCACTCTACCATGTTTTCTTCAATCTCACTACCAGCAGAGATGTCCAATATGAGATGTTGAATAATACGAGCTCTGTGATACCTCATAAAAACATCTTTGTTTTGTACGTACTTAAGTACCAAGAGCATTTCTTTAAGCTTTGCTTCAACCTCCTCAGATGTTAGTTTTTTTCTTAATGATGTTTTCCTTAACAGCATGTCACAGTAATTGGCAACTCAGGGCATTTTGATGCAGGCTGAGTTTTCAACCCCACTCCTTTTTGCTTCAAAGGCAATTCAAGTTTAAATATAGTGGCATCATTAACCACTGCTTTATATGCCTATCTCTTCCAGTAAAGAAACAAGGATCATCCTTGTTTACTGAATCATTAAACAGCATAAGTAATTGCTCCACATACTTCTCAGAGTCAGTAGTGATGTTTTTAGCAGCTGTCACCATGTCTGATAGGCCAGCACTTACGATGTGCTCCTCCAAATCCTTCAACATTGGCTCTATCCCATTAGGAACTTTGTCCATCAATGAAAACATCAAATGAAACTTTTCAGTTTCATTTTGCTTGATCATTCCTTGGCATTCTGCTAAAATCGTGTCTTTAAATGAGGTCACCAGTGCATTTACACAGCATTCCATAAGTGCTTCAACAGAGTTACATTCTTGTCTCATTTCTAAGTATTGGAGTGCTCATTTTTCTTCTTGTAATTTAGCATCTGCATATTTCATGTAATTCTGCGCACCATTTTGCTGTAAATACGAGGGTGCCTGTGTTCTGTAAAATCTCTCTGTTGAGTCCATGTATGCCTTCTCAAAATTATCCCTATAGATCTGAAGCTTGTCCTCAGGATTAGAACAAAGATTAACATAGGACTCTTGCACTCCTATTTTAATGTTAGCTAGGAATCAAATGCTTCCCCTAATCTCTCAGTATACATCAGCTTCATTGCATTATCCCGTAGTCTGTTCTTTATATTTGAAAAAAATCAACTCATTCCATGTATCAAGTATGAGCTTTAGAACAATACTCTCTTCCGTATTTGGTTTTTTATTGCTGCTTTGTTTACCCAATAATGTCACCTCTAGTTGACAACACTGTGTGAAGGATTTTTGCCATTCAACGATACATGCCTTTAGCAAAGCTGTGACATATTGATGGCTCAGGACACATGCCTGTGGTTGCTTAATAAACTGAAGGATATCTTCTTTTAAAGCCTGATGAATTTATGATGAGCCTTAATCCTCCTTTCTCTCTCTCTTCATTTTGTCTGTTTCCTAGCCCTTGCAAATCTTGAGGTTATTTATTTATTTATCCTGAACTTGAAAGAACAATTCTCAACTTCATATCTTTTTTTTTTTTTTTTTTTTTTTTTTTTTTTTGAGACAGGGTTTCTCTGTTTAGTCCTGGCTGTCCTGGATTCACTCTGTAAACCTAGGGGATCTGTACTCCACTTTTTGGTGTGTTGATGTATAGTTTCTTGAGCTCTTTATATATTTTGGAAATTGACCCTCTGTCAGATGTGCATTGGTGAAAAATCCCCCATTCTGTAGGCTTCCATTTTGTCTTATTGATGGTGTCTTTTCCTTTACAGAAGCTTTTCAGTTTCATGAGGTCTGATTTATTAATTATTGATCTTAGTGCTTGTGCTATTCATGCTTTGTTTAGGAAGTTGTCTCCTGTGTCAATAGGTTCAAGGGTAAGTTCTTTATTAAATAGATATTGGGAGAATGGACAACTTTATTTTATTCCTGATTTTAGAAAAAAAAATCCTTTGAGCTTCTTTTCATTTAAGTTGATGTTGGTTATGGGCTTTATGTAAACTTTCTTTATTATGTTGAGGTTTGTTCCTTTTATCCCTAATCTCTCCAGGACTTTTATCATGAAGGTCTGTTGGATTTTGTCATAGGCCTTTTCTGCATCTAATGAGATGATCATGTAGTTTTTGTCTTTAGTCTGTTTATATAATGGATTATATTTTTCCACCTTTGTTGAACTGTCTGTGCATCTCTGGGATGATATCTACATGATTATGGTGAATGATTTTTTTTGATGTGTTCTTGGATTCAGTTTGCTAATTATTTGGGAGATAGTGTTGCAAATCTCTTTCTGTTTCAGTATTCATATGGTTTAGGTATAAGGGGTAATTATAGCCCCATAAAGCAATTTGGAAATATTTTTTGTGTTTCTATTTTGTGGAGTAATTTGAAGAATATTGGCATTAATTCTTCTTTGAAAGTCTGGAAGGATTCTGTGCTAAATCCATATAGCCGTGGGCTTGTTTTAGTTGGGAGATTTTAAATTATTGTTTCTATTTCACTCTGTGTTACAGTTATATTTAAATTGCTTATCTGATCTTGGTTTAACTTCAGTATGTTGCATATATGAAGAAATTTATTCATTTATTTTAAAATTTACAATTTAGTAGAGTACAGATTTAAAAAAAGCAACACATGACATGTCCTCATCACCAACTGAGCTACAAATGTATAATCTGTCATGCCTGAAAAAAAATGATAGGGCAATGGTGGCACAAAACTTGTGAGAGTAGCCAACCAATATATGATTTGACCTAAGAACTACTCAATGAGAAAGAATCCACACCCAACACTGCTTAGGTAACCAAGAATCATAGGCTTGATAGATAAGAGATGACAGGGTAAGACCAAATATTACCAATATTAGAGAATCTATAAAATGATGTCTAATGATTTACTGTTATACTCATAGATCAGGGCTATATCTAGTCATCATCAAAGAGGCTTCCTTTGGCAGCATATAGAAACAGATACAGTGACCCACAGCCAGACATTATGAAAAGAAAGAGTGTAAATTAGAGGCTTCCATCAAACCTATTCCCTCAGAGTTCTGGGAATCTCTTGGAAGAGGGGTCAGAAAGAGTGTAAGAGGCAGAGGGGATAGAGGGCACCAGGTAAACAAGGCCCTATGAATTAACTAAGCAGGTGGTTATGAGCTCACAGAGACTGAAACAGCAATCACAGGCCTACATGGATCTATACCAGGTCTTCTGTATATGTGTTATAGCTATTAGTCTAACAGTTTTATGTAACTCTTGACTATGAGAACAAGTGGGTCTCTGACTCTTGTGGCTGCTCTTGGGACTCTTTTTTTCTCCTGTTGGGTTGCTATGTCATCCTTCTTTGATAAGAAAGTTTATGCTTCATCTTATTATATTTTATTTTGTCATGTTTGGTTATTATTTTTTAGAAGTCTGTTCTTTTCTAATAAGAGATAGAAAGGCAGCATATCCAGACGGGAGTGTAGGTATAATGCTTTTGTGCATTGTGTAAAGGGTAAAGGTAATCTTTGTGTTATTCAAATGCTTGTTTCTCTGCTCTCATATCTTGTTTCAATTAGGACACAGAATTGCGATGATTATATCAAGAATATTCTATGAGTTTGTGGCATAATTCACATGTGAGTTTGTGTAAACAATTCTTATTATTTATTCTCTGCCTTGTCAATAAATGCTGATCACCTAATGGTTGGATAGAAGAGAGAATAGGACAGGACTTCTGCCAGTCAAGAGAAGGAAAGGAAGAGAGGAGGAGGAGTTTCAGTTTGAGCCACAATGAACGGATTTGGAGAGAATCCATAAAAACACAACTGAAGCCCAAAGTCAGACCAATATTAAAATGCAGGTATAATTGGAATTTGAGTAGGAAGAAGCCAGATTATCTTAGAGGACTAATAGGCCCATACTGCCTGGGTATTTCAGTGAACCTTTAAAATAAATCTTGTTTTTTTTTCTTTGTCATTATTGGGAACTAGCTAGGATAAAGAAATAACAATGGTCAGATTAATTCTTTGTTTATAATATAATTTGTGTATATTAAAACCATTCATTTTACAGGAGAAAGGTTGGGAAGGAACTGAGAGAAATGGAAGAAAGGGGAATCTATAATCAAGATATATTGTATAAGAAAAAAACTACTTTCTTTTTTATTGAATATTTTTTTATTGAATATTTAATTTATTTATATTTCAGATGCCATTTCTTTTCCCCTCCTTAGAGCCCCCATATTCCATTCTCCCTTCTTCTTTTTGCTTTTATACCATTTTAATTACATGCAAGTATTAAGGTCAGTTCTAGGCTGTTTGCAACAGATGCAAATAGTCAAGGAACAAACATGACAATAAACACAAATAATCAAAGAACAAGCAAGGCAATAAACAAAATTCTAAGAACACTCCTGTGATCATTGTTTCTAGGGGATTATCAGAATGACCAAAATATTTGAGCAACTTCCCTCTCCTAGCCCAAATTTATTTTCATGTCTGAAGCCCACTTCCTTGTTCTAGCCTAAGATTTAGATTCCTGCCTGAGATTACTTCTTTGTTCTAGCCTAAGATTTAGATTCCTGCCTGAAATTACTTCTTTGTTCTAGCTTAATGTCAGATTCCTGCCTGAAACCCACTTCCTTGTCCTTGGCCATGTCATATTCCTGCCAAGCAGCCCATTTCCTTGTCCTTGGTCAATGTCAGATTCTTGCCAAGCAGCCCCAAAGCTCTCTATCTTCCTCTCTTTTTATTTCATAAACATGACTGAGCCTGCCCTAGGTCATTCTGACAAGAATGTCTTCCTTACTTATCATGGAAAATGCATTATCAAAAGTAGTGCACTTCTGTCTTAGGTTGATAAGTCTCTGTGCAGAATTTTGCCCATCCTTGGTTTGCCAGCCTGTTAATTTAATAACTCTGTCTGGGTATCCATCTTCAGGTTCAAGCCATGTACTTTGGCTGTCTACATGTTGATGTTGACTAGTGAGGGGAAATTTGAGGGTGGGGAGGTGGGAGTGGGTGGATGGGTGGGAACACACCTTCATAGAAATAAAAGGAGGGAGGATGAGATAAGGGGTTTCTTGGGTGCGGGGATGGGGAAAGGAATAACATCTGAAATATAGGTAAATAAAGTATTCAATAATAAAAAAACAAAACAAAAATGAGAAACAAACAAACCAAAAACAGATAATGGAACTGGCTATCACAGTGGAACATTTGAGTTTTTGATCTTAGCCATTTTGACTGTTGTGAGGTAGAATTTTAGGGTCATTTTGATTAGCATTTCCCAGATGACTAAGGGTCTTGAACATTTCTTTAAGTGCTTCCTGGCCATTTGAGTTACCTCAGTTGAGAATTCTCTGTTTAGCTCTCTGCCCCATTTTTAATAGGGTTATTTGATTGTCTGGAGTCTTATTTCTTGAGTTCTTTCTATATATTAGATATTAGCCCTCTATTGGTTGGAGGATTGGTAAAGATCTTTTCCCAGTATGTTGGTTGCTGTTTTTCTCTATTGACAGTGTCTTTTGCTGTACAGAAAGAAGCTTTGCAATTTTATGAGGTTCCATTTGTAAATTCTTGATCTTAGAGCATAAGCCATTGGTGTTCTGTTCAGAAACTTTTCCCCTCTGCCCATGTGCTTGAGGCTTTCCCCAACTTTCTCTTCTATTAGATTCAGTGTATCTGATTTTACGTGGAGGTCCTTTATCCACTTAGACATGAGCTTTGTACAGGGAGAAAAGAATGGATCAATTTGCATTCTTCTACATGTTGACTGCCAGTTGAACCAGCACTATTTGTTGAAAATGCTGTCTTTTTTCCACTGAATGGTTTTAGCTCCTTTGTCAAAGATGAAGTGACCATAGGTGCATGGGTTCATTTCTGGGTCTTCAATTCTATTCCATTGATCTACCTGCCTGTCACTGTACCAATACCATGCAGTTTTATCACTACTGCTCTGTAATACAGCTTGAGGTCAGAGATGGTGATTTCCCCAGAAGTTTTTTTATTGTTGAGAATAGTTTTTGCTATCCTGAATTTTTTGTTATTCCAATGAATTAGAGAATTGCTCTAACTCAATGAAGAGTTGAGTTGAACTTTTGATGGGGATTGTAACAAATCTGTATATTGCTTTTGGCAAGATGTCCATTTTTACTGTATTAATCCTGCCAATCCATGAGCATGGGAGATCTTTTCATCTTCTGAGGTCTTCTTCAATTTCTTTCTTCAGAGACTTGAAGTTCTTGTTATACAGAACTTTCACTTGTTTGGTTAGAGTCACATCAAGATATTTTATATTATTTGAGACTATTGTGAAAGTTGTCGTTTCACTAATTTCTTTCTCATCCCTTTATCCTTTGAGTATAGGAAGGCTACTGATTTGCTTGAGTTGATTTTATATCCAGCCACTTTGCTGAAGTTGTTTATCAGGTGTAGGAGTTCTCTGGTGGATTTTTTTGGGGTCATTTAGGTATAGTATCATATCATCTGCAAATAATGATTTATTTTGGATCTTTTATCTTTGTCTTTTAGTAAATTTGGGTAGAAGTTTATCAATATTATTGATTTTCTTAAAGAACCAACTTTTCATTTCATTGAATCTTTGTAATTTTGTTGTTGTTTCTATTTTATTGCTTTGTGGTTGAGCAGTAGAAGAGGTAGGCTGAGTGAGGAGTTGTGCTGGGGGCCACTTCCCTTGGGGTGTGAGGGGGAGAGAAGCTGCTTCTTCTTTCATCTCCTCCTCAGTCTTCTCCTCCTCAGTCTGGTTTGTCTTGAGGCAGAATAGACCATCCCACCATGGTCCCAGGTGCCATCAGTGGCTATTCACATCAGGCTGTTCTTAACTCTTTTGAGTCTCCAATTCTGCCTCTCCTTATTGTGCTCATATCATTTTATTTCTCTTCCATTTCTCCACCACTTACTTGTTCTTCTTAGTGGTGCCTGGGGTCTCTGAGTGTATGAGATCATTTCAGGAATGGTCTCAGAAGTGCTATGCTTCAATCATGTGTTGGGAGGTGTGATTTTGGACATGTTCTTCCTGACCCCTAGCCTATGTGGGCCCAGTCTGGTGGTCATCACAGGCTCACTTTTTACCTGACCTGCCCAAATGACCTTTTAGAGGGTCCTCTGTTTCAGGCTTACTCCTGTCTGGGGCCTAGGTAAGGTTCTTCTAGTCTCTGGCTTGTGTCCCCATACTGGGAGCCCATCTAGGCCTGCCTAGTGCCAGACTTGCAGTTGTCCCAGGCTTGCTTTTTTTTTCTGGGAATGTTAGGCTAGTAATCGTTTAGATGTTCATAGGTCAAAACAATGAACATAGGCATGCCCTCTCTTCTCTCTGCCACCTACTTATATACATATGACATAGTAGCCACATCTGCAATGCCTTTAGATACAGAACTCTGTTTTTTTTCTTTTTTTCTGTAGGCACTTAGTGCTCTGAATTTGCCTTGTAGAACGGTCTTCAATGTTTCCCATAGTTTTTGCTATGTTGTGTGTTTTCCTTTACATTCAACTCTAAAAAGTTTTTAATTTTCTTCATAACTCTTGTCTTGGCCTATTTTTATTCAGTAGTAAGATCCCAGGAGTTTGTGTAGCTTCTGTTGTACTTGATACACAGCTTTAATCTATGGTGGTCAGGTAATATGCAGGATCTTTTTTCAGTTTTATTTTTATCTATTGAGCCTTGAATTTTGTCCAAATAGGTGGTCAATTCTGTATAAAGCTTGATGAGCCTCTGAGAAGAATGTGCATTCTTTTGTGTTTGGAAAAATGTTCTGTAAATATGTTAAGTCTATTTGAATTGTGAAGTCATTTAGCTCCAGCATATCTTTGTTTGGTTTCTGTCTGGGTGATCTGTTTATTGGTGAGAGTAGGGTATTGAAATCCACCATTATCAATGTGTGAGGGTTAATGTATAATTTAGTAGCATTTCTTTTACAAACTTGGGTGCTCTTTTATTTGCTGCATAAATGTAGGTCTAAACATTTCAGTATTCTTGGTTGATTTTTTCCTGTGATGAATATATAATAATCTTCCTTATCTATCATAGTTTTTATTTGAAATCTATTTTGACCATTATAAAAATGGCTACACCTGCATGCTTCTTGTGTCCATTTGCTTGCAATATCCTTTTCCAGCCTTTTAACCTGAGGTGATGTTTATCCTTGATGGTGAGGTGTGTTTACTGGGTATAGCAGAATAAATCCTGTTTTCTAATCCTATCTTTTTATTTGGTAATTGAGAATTTTAATACAGAGAATTATCAATGAGCAGTGTTTATTGATTCCTTATAATTTGTTGATACAATATCGATTCCTCTTATCTTTTTTATTAACTGGTCTGGGTATTTGTTGTATTTTCTTGGGTATAGCTAACCTTTTCAAGTTGAAGGTTTTTTTTTTTTTTTTTTTTTTTTTTTTTTTTTTTCTAGAGCCTTCTGTAAATCAGGAGTTGTAGATAGATACTGCTTTTATTATTCTGGATTTTTTTTTTTTGCTTTCTGCATCTATTATAATTAAAATTTTGCTGAGTATAGTAGTCTGTGCTGACATTCAGGCTTCTAGAGTCTTCATTGAAATGTCAGGTGTTACTCTAACATGTCTGCTTTTACATATTAACCTTATTGCTTTTCATATTCTTCCTTTGTTCTGTATGTTTAGTTTTTTTATTATTATATGCTGTGGGGAATTTATTTTCTATTTCAGTTTATTTGATTTTCTGTATGCTTCTTATACCTTAAAAAGTACATCATTCTTCAGGTTAGGGAACTTTCTTCCAAAATGTTGTTGAAAATGTTTTTGTACTGTTGACCTGGTTTTCTTCTTCTTTTTTTTTTTTTTTTTTTAAAAATTTCCTATTAGTTATAGAATTTGTGTATTCACAAATTGTCCCAGTTTTCCTAGACCTTTTATGCCTGGATTGTTTTTTATATTTAACATTTTCTTTGATTTAGGTATAAATTTCTTATATATTGTCCTCAATACCCAATATTCCATTTTCTATCTCTTGTACCCTGTTGATGAGGATTACCTCTGAGGTTTTTATTTGACTTCCTAAACATTAAATTTCCTATTTTAGCTCTGTTTGCATTTTCTTTATGGATTCTATTTACACTTTAGTCTTGAACAATTTTCATCATTTAATTTCATCATTTTTCACATACTTTATTAATGGTTTTATTAATTTTTATGGTTTATAAACCCATTTATAATAGCTATTTTGAAGTCCAGTCTTGTGCTTCAGCTATATTGCATTTCTCAGGGCCTACTGTAGGGCTACTGGGTTCTAGTAAAGATATATTGTGTTGTGCATTAATGATTGTGTTTTTTGAAGTGGTGTCTAAGCATCTTAGTTTGGAATGATGGTTGCTGATATCTGTTCTTGTCTTTGTTGGATAGGTATTCCATCCTTGCTTCTGTTTCACTCTCTGAGTCTTATGAAAGTTTGGTGGCTGTGTGTTGCCATATAAGGAGTACTTCTGAGTCCCTCAGAGGTGTAACCAAGGCTCACAGAACATCATAAAAGTGAAAGTAGAACAAGCATAAGAAGGGGAGAAATGAAGTGGACTTGACATAGCTTTTTTCACAAATGAACTCACAGAGTCTGTGATTATCTGCTCTGAATCTACATAAGATCAAGCCTGTCAAAATTCTAGCCTGGATGGAGGAGGTGCTCACAACTCTCTACCTTTAACCAGAGAACTGTGGGCAGTTGATAGATGCTGAGGAAAAAAGAGTTATTCTTTGACACTTTGATCATGGATAGTTTGCCAATACTCCAAAGCATGATCTCACACCTTTGCACATATAAGAAACAGTAAGTAGATTCATTGGTTAATTGAACAAAAGAAAATGACTTAAAGTTGGGAGAAGCATGAGTTACAGTGAACCTTAGATGAATTGAAGATTGGAAATTGTGGTTGGATATATTGTATTGCATATATTTATAAAAATCTCATGAATAAACAGGGACAATTAATAACAAATGAAATAATATTCAAAATATTTTTAAATAGCAAAATGTCTCCTCATAAGGGATTTGCAAATCTATTTCCCTCTATTAACAACGTTTCTACTTGGCTACCATGGGAAAAACCAATATTCCTGTGGGATATTCTTCAGGTCATGCTATTTCAGTCTTTCAGAAAATCCCAGATCTCTGCAGCACTATGTGGTCACTTCCACCTAGAGCTAGAGTTAGCTTCCATACTAACAAATCTAGGGCTATTTTTTTTTTTTTTGCCTACAATAGTCCTACTGAGGGACTAGTTGGTGTTTTGGGAATGACCACATCTCAATCTGTAAATCATTGTTGTTGTTGTTTTTTTTTTCCTTTAGAACAAACGGTAGGTAAAGGGGGAATAGTTACAATATCATAGAATACAAGTTTCTCTGTTTTAAGGGTGAAGATTGTTGTTGTTTTGTTTTTGGTTGTGTGATGAAAATTTTCTGTTCATGTATTCACTGTTATTCCTGTTAAATTGAGGCAATTACCCTTTTTTTTGTTTTTAGAGTTTATATTCCATATTGATGAGCAGGTCATTTACCTTGAATGCTGTTCTCATTAATTCTTGTCTCCTATGTCTATGTTCATTAAGTTGAATTTATTTATTAATAGTGCTCTGTCGTCTTATAGCAACACTATCTAACTTTCTGTCATTTTATTTTCCAGTGTTCTAAATAATTTTATCATCACCTCAAACTGCATTCTTCACTGTAATCCCAGAGTACCTCAAACTAGCCTGCCATTCCTAATATGGATCATTTGCTTGAAATGATTTCTCAAGTTTTATCTTTAAATAAATTGACTAAAGTGTCATTTAATGACATATGCACAACATTTTGTTGTCTGATCATCTTGCTGCAGGTATCTCCTTGTACTTCAATTAGGCATTATACAGTCTATGGTGCTTCTGCAATATTTCCTTCCCATTTCTATTTATATTAATGTTAATAGCAACTGTTTTTAAGCATCTAATACAGAGCATATTCTCAGTAGATACACTTTAATTAATAAACTAACTTAATAAAATGTTACATTGAATAGAAACAAAGAGAAATAAGTTTACACGTCCCCTGACTTGGCTTCTGCAACCATTACTGATTATTACATTGGCACGATTCATGCATATATGTGCTCTTCATTTGTATGTGGCTATGTCTAAAAATAGTAAGTTATAGATGCATAGAGATACATATGCTGTATATGTTTTTCAAAAAAATCCCATCAATACTTTCCCATGCTTAGAGAGGAAATGGAGAGTAATTTGAAATAGTCTGGGCAGATTTTAAAGCCCATGCCACTCATCACTCTACTGTACTATACCAAAGAGGATACTCTAAATTTTCTCTTCTTAGAGGTGTTCATGAAGAGAAGTAGAAATTTTTGAGGGGTGTCTGGATATTTAAATTTTGCATATACTGAGTCAATGTGTCTGCTATGCTATTACAGGGTCTCCTGCTCAGTACACTCAGGGCTTCTCAAATAAGTAAGACAATTATGATTTATGGGTCATTCACATGTCTATTACATAGCAAAGAGCAAATTTTATACCCATTATCATAGTGGCAATTAGACACATTGTGAGTCTAATTGATCAGGTAATGGAAAGAGTGGTCTTTTTCTTTCCTAATCTCAGAGCCAGGAGTAGTTGTAGATAATTTGATTGAAAGGTAGATTTGGATTTTATGATCATACTCATTGTTATCTGAACTGATGGTTTTCTTCTTTGTCTGGTTATACCCTCTCCCTCTCCTCCCTCTCTCTAAGAGGAAGAATAGATACTACAATAATAAATATTCCTTAAAAGTTTTTTAAAATTCTGGGTTTTGTAAGGAGCAATAATGGGATGAGCTAATAACTAGCAGGTGATCATCCTGAAATGGCCTGCTTTGGATTATATAATCTGTGACAGGTGTGTCCTCATTCAGCAAAGTTGTAAGGGATTCATTTTAGGAAATATTCCTGCTATTGATATGCTTTCCTGTTAGTATTAAACATATATAACAGTCACTAAGTAATAACACACCCCTTTGAAGCAGATCTCTAAGATCCACGATACTGTCTTGTAGTGATGCTATATAGACAAATAGATGACTTTGTAAATCTTAATGATGATCCTGTAAGAATTCCTAAAATTATGTCAATGATTATTAAGCTCTGTTATAGTGAGACTGCTATTATGTCCTTTTCTGATTGTTAAAACTGCGATGAGAACCCTGCTAGTCGCCCAAGTTTTACCAGTTAATTGCTCTTTGTAACCAGACTTTCTCCTACTCAGAGCACATTCCAAAAGGTTGTAAAACGTAAGTAAAGGTCATAAAAAGGGAACTAACAATTTATTATAGGTGCTAGGACAGAAGATAGGACAAGATAATAGGCTTCAGAACAATCCTCATAGTGCTATGGCCAGTAGAGGCTTCCTATAATCTAGATGGAAGTTGGAAGCAGATGAGAAAAGATTCAGTGGACAAGTTTGAAGTAGATTCTGGTAAGAGAAACAAAACAGTGACAGAGAGCAAGGTCCCATGTGATTCCAATTGTAGTCAACATATGAAGCTGTTAGATTGACAGACACAGAAAGTAGAATGTCTACTCGAAATGAGAAAAGGGTTTTAGGGGTCATGCTTTAGAGATGCTTCATAGACATAATGTTTCAAAGTTATATAATGAAGTTTGGAATATTTATTTTACAATAATATGAGATATTCCACATTACCAAACTATGCATTCAAAATGGTCAGGATGGTGATTTTATGTCCTGTTTTAAAAATCACATTAAAAAAGATATGACTTACAAGAATAAGGAGCCTGGTCAACCTGACAAACAATGTACATTCTGTCATTGATAAAGTAATTGTCCTTCATAAACTATATTAGTTTCATTTATTCAATATTAAACAATATCTTATGATTTAGACTATACCATTTAAATACAATTCCAGTTTAAGTATTATACACTTTTCACTTTTGGATGGAGATTCAACAATTAATTTTTAGTTTGTGTTTCCATTTAACAGTCTTTGTGTAATTTTTATGTAAAATATAAAAATTATAATAAAGTGAAGAACTGATTTAGAATTTCATGGTCCTATGTAACACTGTGGTCTTATTTGCCTTTGGAGAAAACTACATTTCCCATGCATTCTTTCTGTATTTGTCAGCAAACATAATTACTTGCTTGTATATTCTATCAATTGGTGTAGATATCTGTGAAAATTTTAGTTTTGTGTAATTTCCTCATTAATTTTAGGCTGTTGCAGGCTTCATTAGTATTTTTTTTAAATGAACTTTGAATTATGCTTTTATTATACAGTATTATTGTAATCTTTTTTATCAGTATCATTATAATTCAGTTTGTGTGATGAATTTTATCATTAACTAGTTTTGCTTATAATATAAATGCAAGTAATCAAATTACTATCATTCCTAATAATTATGCTTTCTCATCATTTTCTAGTTCTTATAAGTGTATCTGTAATCCAGTTGGTTGAATCAATGGATGGAAAGAACTACACAGTGGTATCTGAATTTGTATTTCTGGGACTCACTCACTCATGGGAGATTCAGCTCCTCCTCCTTGTGCTCTCCTCTGTGCTCTACATACTAAGCATGACTGGAAACATCCTCATTGTATTCTCTGTGGCCATTGACCCTCACTTACACTCTCCCATGTACTTCCTTCTAGCAGGTCTCTCCTTCATTGATTTGGTAGCCTGTTCTGTTACTTCTCCCAAGATGGTTTATGACTTGTTTAGAAAGCACAAAGTCATCTCATTTGGAGGCTGTATCACTCAGATCTTCTTTATTCATTTAGTTGGTGGAGTGGAGATGGTGCTACTTGTGGCCATGGCATTTGACAGATATATGGCCATATGCAAGCCCCTGCACTACCTGATCATCATGAGTCCAAGGGTGTGCATTTTGTTTCTGGGTGCTGCTTGGGGCCTGGGCATTAGTCACTCATTGTTCCAGCTGGCTTTTCTTATTGACTTACCCTTCTGTGGCCCAAATGTACTGGACAGTTTTTACTGTGACCTTCCTAGACTTCTCAGATTGGCCTGTAGAGACACCTACAAGTTGCAGTTCATGGTCACTATCAACAGTGGGTTCATTTGTGTTGGCTCTTTCTTGTTGCTTCTTATCTCTTACATCTTCATCTTGTTCAGTGTCTGGAAACATTCTTCAGGTGGTTCATCCAAAGCCCTTTCCACTCTCTCAGCTCACATCACAGTGGTGTTTCTTTTCTTTGGCCCCACTCTGTTTATATATACCTGGCCCCACCCTAACTCCCAGATAGACAAATTTCTTGCTTTTTTTGATGCAGTTCTTACTCCTTTTTTGAACCCAGTCATCTACACATTCAGAAATAAAGAGATGAAGGTAGCAATAAAGAGAGTTTTCAAAACAGTCTTAACTTTTAGAAATATTTCATAAATAGTATAACATCCTTATGTGAATAACAATATGTCCTGTGTGAGGCATTTTTGAAATGGAACCAGTGGTGTTCATGATTATGGAGTCTTTTCATGTTCCTTCACTGAAGTGGAGACTTAAGGGTTCTGGTATTTTGCTGGGTCCAAAACATGAAGGATTGTTTTCCTGAAGTGGACATAGGTGAAAGGATATTTTGCTAAACTAAGCACATGAAAGGATGCATGATGAAGAATTCTCCACTAAAGACAGGCATGTATTGGTTTGCCTTACATTCATTGTTGAGCTTCATTTGTTGTTACTCCATGGAGAGAAATGCACCAAACATCTTTTGGTGATGTGCTGGCAGTTTCTTTCAGCTTCTTGCCACTTCTGCAGACTTGGGCTGATTAGCAGTGTGATGTCAACTGAGACAGATGCACACGGAGTTTTGCTAAAACAGACTCAAGTGCTGAGGCAAGACACATGGTGAGGCAAGACCCATTGAGGACATGTGATTTTTGGAGGGACTATAAATAGGATTCAATGAACTGTGAGAAGATCTGCTGGTAGAGCTAGCTCTGTAACAATTCTTGTTTTTGTGTATTCTCTGATCTTCGTTTGTTCAGAGAAGCACAGCTGAGAATTCTCCTGACATCCTTGCTGATCCTCCTGTAGACTCATGCTGAGGCCTGGCTGTCTCTGCTAGGTCATGTTACCACTGCTGAGTCATATCTGCTATTTCACTTTTACAGAATAGCACTGCTGGTATATTTGTGAATTGTTTGCCCATGGATCAAGCTGCTGCTGCTGACTGGTGAACTGAACGGCTGAATTCCTGATAACATAGATGAGATTTGCTCCAAAGAATAATTTCTAAACAGGTTCACTTCCCCCTGTATCTTTTGCTTTTCATTATCTCTCATGTGTGGTGGGATAGAAGGGAAGTTAAAGTGTTTAAGAACCATCATTAAAAGGAGACATTGGAAAATTAAAGCTACACTTAACAATGCTTTTATACATTCAATGAAGATTCAGTCAATAAAACTATATGTTGATTAAGATAGTGTGTACAAATATGCAACAATCATACTTTGTTTCTTGCTTAAGTTTTTTGATTTTATTTTATTTCAAAATTATCAGTTTGCTACTATTTTTCAAACTGATTATATACTTACTAAAATACTAATTATTCACCTGTTATTGAATATTCTTTCACTTGTCTTACCATAAAATTATAGGCCTATTATAAGCTATCATCTTTCATTTTAATATTTCTAGGCAGAAACATCATATCTACCTTCTTCCCTGAGCCAAATCCTGTACGATTTTTTTCTAGGATCTAGCTCAGTGAGTATCTATGACTCTTCCTTGAATGCAATCTAGATGTGGCAGATAAAACCAAGGTCCCAAATAAGTTCCCTAGCTTATTCTAGTCACCCTGACTTTTCTACAACCAATCTCTTGGTTTTGGCCAGAACCCACCATGTTTGTGTTGCAACCTACAGGTCTCTCCAATATCAAATTCAAGACTACTTCATACCATATATATCCTCACATCCAGGTGTGGACCAAGATGCACATTTTGATTCAGTTCCATTTGTCTTCCCAATGTTATTTCACATAAGCTATTCCCATCCTCTAGGCCCAGCCCACCTCCACATTCTCTGTTTTGGCTCAACCTGCTCTGTCCATATCAGACATACAGCTAACCAAAGAAGTCCATGTGATTATATATCATTGAAAAAAAAAAAACAGATGAAGCCTTGATTTCTCCTCTAAACCTACCAGTTCTATAGAATATTTGTCATTGAAAACTACATAAATTAATTGCAGGACACAGATTTTAACAGGGCAATCCTAAACTTTATCAAAGAGTTGAAGGAATTTAAAGAAGATAGGAAAAATCCAATCAATGAAATTGAGGAGAAAGAACTTATGGAGAATAAATGGCCAAATGATACTGAAGAAAACACAAATATAAGTCTGATGGAAATGATGAAGACAATGTAGTAATTGAGAACAGAACATAATAAGGAGATGGAAACACTGAAGGGAACTCAAACTGAAATAGCAGTGAAATGAAAAGTTCCAATCTTTCCAATAATTCAATAAAACAAACCAAAAATCTACAATTACAATGAATTTGGTGTAATTATGATAGGTTTGCCTTTATATGTTACTTGGCCATTTCCCCTTGCCTCTTAAATTTCTTACTTTGTTTTATATATTTAGTGTTTTGATGATTAAGTGTAGGGAGGATTTACTTTTCTGCTCCAATATGTTTAGTGTTCTGTAAGCTTCTTTTACCATCATAAGCATCTCTTTTTAGGTTAGGGAATTTTTCTTCTATGTTTTGTTGAAGATGTTTTCTGGGTCTTTCAGCTGGTAATCTTCTTTTACTATTATTCTTATGTTTGAGTTTTTTAAAGTGTCCCAAGTTTCCTGGATGTTTTCTGTCATGAACTTTTATGATTTTGCATTTTCTTTGATATATTGATTTCTTTTATCCTATCTTGTACACCTGAGATTTTCTCTTTTCTCTTCCATAGTCTGTTGGTGATGCTTATGTATATAGTTTCTCTTCTTTTTCCTATGATTTCCATTTCCAGGATTTCCTCAGTTTGTGTTTTCTTTATTGCTTCTATTTCGCTTTTCAGGTCTTGGACAGTTTTATTTTTTTATTGATATTCTTCACCTGTTTAATGTTATTTTCCTGTATTTTTAAATATTTATTTGCTTTCTCTTTTAATGATTTTACTTGTTTGAGTACTTTCCTGTATTTCCCTAAGAGATTTATTCATGTCCTTTAAAGACTTCTATCATATTTATAAAGTTGAATTTAAAATCCTTGTCTTGTGATTTAGTTCCATTAGGAAATCCAGAGTTTGTTGTAGTAGGATAGCTGGGCTTTGGTGATACCATATTGTCCCGGGTCTTGTTGATTTTGTTCTTATGCTATCTTTTATGCATCTGTTTTCCCATGGTGATGGGTAAATAATTCTGATGGCAGCAGGACTTCTTAGAATGGTGGGAGATCTGTGGACCAGAAAATGAAGCTAGCTGTGCCTCAGCCAGACCACACTCTTGAGGCTGTGTCCTAGGAGGATTGTACTCTTCATGCTGTGTCTTAGTCAAATCCAACTAGGATGGAAGACAGATCTGACTCTGCAGGCTTTGTCTCAGGTAGACCAACTGGGAAGGTGGGCAGATCAAACTAGGATGAAGTTGGTTAGGCAGTTCAAGCTGGTTAGATTTGGGTCCCCTGCAGATTTCCACAGGGAGGCAGGATGCTTTTTGGGTCAGGCAGAGCTCCTCTGGTTAGAACAGACCCAGAGCTAGACAATAGGCTTAAGGGACTACACACCACTCACCTCTGCTAGTAATTGAAGTTCTAGCTAAAGCAGTAAGACAACAATGGGGAAATCAATGGGATACAAATTGGGAAGGAAGAAGTCAAAATATCACTATTTGCAGATGATGTGATAGTACACATAAGTGACCCCCAAAACTCTGCCAGAGAACTCCTCCTACCAGGTAAACACCTTCAGCACAGGAGTTGGCTACAAGATTAACTCAAAGAAATTAGTAGTTCTCTGATATACAGATGATAAACAGGATAAGAAAAAAATTAACATCCTTCACAATAACCACAAATAATATAAAACATTGGTATAACTCTAACCAAGCAAGTGAAACACCTTATCATAACTTCAAGTCCCTGAAGAAAGAAATTAAGGAAGACATCAGAAGATGCAAATGTGTCTCATGCTCATGTATTAGTAAGATTAAGGTAAAAATCACCACCTTACCAAAAGCAATCTATAGATTGAATGTAATTCCAATCAAATTCCAACACATTTTTTTTCTTTATAGAACTTGAAAGGCCAATTCTCAACTTTATTTGGGAAAACAAAAACCCAGGATAGCTGAAATGACTCTGAACAATAAAAGAACTTCTGAAGAAATCACCATCCCTGATTTCAAGCTGAAAAACAGAGAAATAGTGATTTAAAAAAGAACTGCATGGTATTGATACAGGGACAGACAGGTGGATCAATGGAATTGCATGAAAGACCAAGAAATAAACCCACACACCTATGAATATTTGATCTTTTGACAAAGAAGCCAAAATTATACAATGGAAAAAAGCATCTTTAACAAATGGTGTTGGTCTAACTGGATATCTGCATGCAGAAAAATGCAAATAGATCCATATTAATGACCCTGCACAAAACTCAAGTCCACATGGATTAAAGACCTCAAAATAAAATGAGATACGCTAAATCTCATAGAAGAATAAGTGAGAAACAGCCTTGAATGCATTGGTACAGGAGACAATTTCCTGAACAGAACACCAATGGCTCACGTTATAAGATCAAACATTGATACATGGGACCTCATGGAACTGAAAATCTTTTATAAAGCAAAGAATACTGTCAATAGGACAAAACAGAAGCCGACAGATTGGGAAAAAATTCTCCTTAATCATACATCTGACAGAGGGCTAAAATCCATAATATATAAAGAACTCAAGAAGTTAGACTCTAACAAATCAAACAGACAGCCCAATTAAAAATTGGGTACAGAACTAAACAGAATTCTCAACAGAGGAATCTTCAATGGCTGAGAAGCACTTAAAGAAATGTTCAACATCTTGAGTTATCAGGGAAATGCAACTTACATCAATCAGAATGGCTAAGATAAAAAAAATCAAGCAAAAGCACATGCTGACAAGGATGTGGAGCAAGAGGGACACTCCTCCATTGCTTGTGGGAATGGGAACGTGTACAACTACTCTGGAAATCAATCTGGCAGCATCTCAGAAAATTGGAAATAGTTCAACTTGAGCACTATTCAGCTATTAAAAACAAGGACATCATGAATTTTGCATGCAGATGGATGTAACTAAAAATTATCCTGAATGAGGTAATCCAGACCCCAAAGGACATGCATGATATGCACTCACTTATAAGTGGATATTAGCCATGAAGTACAGGATACCCACAATATACTCCATGGACCCAAATAAACTAAACACTAAAGAAGACCCAATTTTGACCCAAAAGTTTTGATAAAACTTTTGACCCAAAATAGATCCTATCTAAATGAAATACAGGGACAAAGATGGAACAGAGTCTAAGGAAACAGCCAAACAGTAACTGGTTCAACTTGAGACCCATCCCATGGGCAAGAACAAATCTCTAACACTATTAATGATACTCTGTCATGCTTGTCGATAGAAGCCTAGCATAAATTTCCTCTGAAAGGCTCCAACCAGTAGCTGACTGAAACAAATTTAGATACCCATAGACAAACACTGGAAGGAGTTTAGAACTATTATAGAAGAGATAGAGAAAGGATTAAAGTCAAGAAGGGGATAAGGACTACATAGGAAGACATACAGAGTCAAATAACTTAGACCTTTGGGGGCTCTCAGAGACTGATCACTAACCAAATGCATACATGGCCTGGAAAGATTTTCTTGGCACATGTGTAGCAGATGTATAGCTCAGACTCCATGTGGACAACATGGAATAACAACTAGAATAGGAGCTGTCCCTAAAGTTGTTGTCTGTCTGTGGAATCTGTTCTTATCTGTGGAATCTGTTCTCAAACAGGGCTGCTTTGTTTGGCCTCAATGGGAGAGGATGAGCCTAATCCTCCAGTATTTGATGTGCCAGTGAAGAGAATATCCAGGGGACCCCCACCCTCTCAGAAGATAAGAGGAGAGAGGATGGAGGATGGAGGATGGAGGGAGGAACTCTGTGTGGGGGATAAGGAGGACGGCAGCAATTGAGATTTAAAAAAATAAACATGCTATAAACATAGTTGAACAAGTGTCTTTGTGGTAGGATAGAGTGTCCTTTGGGTATATGCCCAGTGGTGGTATGACTGGCTCTTGAGGTAAATAGATTCATAATTTTCTGAGAAGACACCGCATTGACTTACAAAGTGGCTGTGCAAGTTTGAACTACCATAGCCCATGGAGGAGTGTTCTCCTTGCTCCATATCTTTGCCAATATGAGCTGTCACTTTTTTAAAAATCTTAGTCATTCTGACAGGTATGAGGTGGAACCTCAGTCTTTTTTTATTTGCATTTCCCTGATGCCTAAGAATGTTGAAATTTTATTCAAGTTTTTGACCATTTGAGATTCCTTTGTTGAGAATTCTCTGTTTAGATCTGTACTCCCATCATATATATATATATATATATATATATATATATATATATATATATATGTATATATATATGTATGTATATATATATATATACATACATATATATATATATACATATATATATACATATATATACATATGTACATGTATATGTATATATACATATATATATGATGCACACACATATATACATATATACATATATACATACACACACATATATATATATATATACATACACACATATATTATATATATATATATATATATATATATATATATATATATGATAATGTGGTGTGTTGATATCTAGTTTCTTGAACTCTTTATATATTTTGGAAATTGACCCTCTGTCATATGTGGACTTGGTGAAAAATCTTTTTCATTGTATAGGCTGCTATTTTTGTCTTATTTATGGTGTCTTTTACTTTACAGGATCTTTTCCGTTTCATGAGGTCTGATTTACTAATTATTGATTTTAGTACTTGTGCTTTTGGTGTTCTGTTCAGGAAGATGTATCCTGTGTCAATGGGTTCAAGGGTACTCCCCACTTTCTCTTCTATCAGGTTGAGTGTATCTGGTATTATGTTGAAGTCTTTGATCCACTTGGACTTGAGATTTTGCAGGGTGATAGACATGGATCTATTTGCATTCTTGTACATGCAAACATCGAGTGAGACAAGCATCATTGTTGAAGATGCTGTCTTTTTTTTTCTATAACTCTGGCTTCTTCATAAAAAAATTAGTTATCCATAGGTATGTTAAGAAGTAGTGTTCAAGGGAGGATGAAGGAATCTTGCTGAGAAGGGGAAATAGACTAGATATCAGTAGTGGACTGGGGTGACAAGAACAGAGGGAGTCAGGTGAGGGGAGGATTGGGAGAGAGAGTCTGGAAAGAGACAATTAGAATTAGACAGCAATTCTGGTGCAAGATATAAACCTATTGAGATGGAAACTCTCAGAAAATTATTGTGGTGACCCTCACCAAGACTCCTAGTAATGGGGGATATGGAGCTTTCAACAACCATCTTTTATATACAGTCAAAACTTCCAGTGGTTGGATTGGTTGCATCTGTTTCTATCTGTTGCTGAATGGAGTCTCTTTTATGATCATTATGCCAGGCTCCTGTCTGTGAGTAGCCAAAGATTAGGTGGAACTCAGCAAATATCGTGGAAGAACGGGAAGAGAATTGTTGGAGCAAGAAGGGTTGAAGGACTCCACAAGAAAACTCTCAGAATCAACAAACCTGGGCTTAGTGGTTCAGAGACTGAACTGACAATTGAGTAACTCACATAGGTTTGATCAAGGTCCTGTGTATGTTATAGTTATGTAGCTTGGTGTTTTTGTCGGAATCCTAACAGAGGGAGCAGGGGCTCTTTCTGATACTTCTGCAAGCCTTTGTAACTCCCTTTCTCCTATTGGATTGCCATGTCCAGTCTTAAAATGAGTGGAAGTGCTTAATCTTATTGCAACTTTATATGCCATGTATGATTGATGTCCATGGGAGACCTTCCCTTTTATCTGAAGGGAAATAGAGGAGAAATTGGATATGGAAGGGGAATAAGGGGAAGGAGAAGGAAAGAGGAGGAGGAGGAGAAAGAAGAAGAAGATAATGTTGCTACTGCTGATGAGGAGGAGGAGGAGGAGGAGAAGAGGAAGGAAACTGTGGTAGGGATATAATATATGATAGAATAAATTAACAAAACATTAGCAAAATACCCTTCCCCCCAGAATGTTAGCTGAGCATACGTCTGAGAGCAAGAGAACAAGTCAGTAAGCAGCACTTCCATTGCTGCTTAAGGTCCTGCCAAGACTTTCTTAATGGCAGGTTGCAACCTAGAATTGTGAGGTGAAATAAATCTTTTCCTTCCTGGGGGGAAATAAAGTCACAAATGTAACAAACAAACAAACAAACAAACAAATTTATGTTCTAAAGTCATACCAAAGAAAATATAGAAAGAAACATTTTGGGCTGAAGAGAGGAGTGAGCAAAGCTAAAGATAAACACAAAGATATAAATCACTAAAACACTATTATAAAAATACTAAAATCAATAGCACAATGACCACAAATAACACATACATTTCATTATTAACTTTAAATATTAATGACCCCAGTTATCCAATCAAAAGATACAAGCTGACTGAATGGATAAAGAAACAAAATCTATCTATCTTTTGTCTACAAGAAATACATCTTAGCGTTAAAGGTAGATACTTCCTCAGAGTAAAAGAATAGACAAAAGCACTCTAACCAAACAGGACCATGAAGAAAACAGGCATCACTATCCCAATATTTGACAAAAGATATGTCTAACTAAAACTTACTAGAATAAATAAAAAGGGAAGCCTCATTTCAATTAAGGGAACAGTTAAGTAAAAAGACATTACTATCCTCAGCATATATGCGTCTAACTTTGTTTCTCAAAAGTTCATAAAAAAGTAACTACCAGATCTAAAGACTCTGATTAACATGAATCCATTAATAAATGATTTTTAATACTGTATTATTTTCAATAGTCAGGTTATCAGGGCAAAAATTATATAGAGCACCATCAAAATTAAATGATAACACACACAGAACAGATTAACAGATACCTACAGAATATTTCATCTAAACACCAGAGAGGACACATTCTACGCAGTGTTACACAGTAACTTCTCTAAAACAGACCATATCTTGGGTCACAAATCTTGATGCATTAAAAAATACCTAAACATGTCCTTGTATCCTATCTAACTACAATGTAAGAAACCTTACAACTTCCAACAAACAAATATCTAGTAGATACATAAACCCTTAGAAGTTAAAAAACTCATTACTGACTGATGGATCAAAGAAGAAATAAAAGAGAACCCCCCCAAATCTGAAAATAAATGAAAATGAACACACACACACACACACACACACACACACACACACACACACACACAGGCATGCACACATGCACACACATACATGCACTCACACACATCTTCTGGCTTCAGACCTACAGGGAAATTTATATCTCTAAATGCCTACATTAAAAAACTAGAAAGAAGAAAACAGATGACTTAATGATGGAACTAAAAGTTTTGGAAAAACAAGAATGAACCAAGTTTAAACCAATTCTGTTAGAACAATTTTAAAAGTAGCAGGTTTTTCCCTTTAACCCAGCTAGCTCCCAAATAAATGAGACAAAGACTATTAGATTTATTTAGACAAGTTTTATGGCACAATAAATGAATAGATATTAATTTATTCTAAAATTTTAAACTAATATGGGTCTTTCTCAGCCAAAATCCCTGAGATCCTTGCAGTTTAGTACTGATCTGGCTCTTTCTGTATGTTCTCATGGTGTCTTCCTTACCCTCTTCCTGGCAAAGTCCTTCCCTTTCCCTGTCTCTCTCATTCCTCACTGGAAACAGAAGTCCAGTTCTATTCTCTCTATTCTTCTCAGTCATTGGCTGATCATTTTAAATGAAAAATCAGAGAATAAATGGGGAGCAATATTTACACAACACTGAGGCAGGAAATTCATAGAATAAGTATTTCAATGCCATGTCCATATTGAAACCAGATATTTGGATAAAGAACTCAGTATTTGAATAATACAAGGATAATCTTTGCTCAATGAACAAGAACACATGCCAACATTGCTACTTTTAGTCAAATAAAAGGCTCTTTTTCTTATACTAATAAGGTATAAACAGTAATAACAATTATGAAATAATCAGGTAAGATTTACACTCACAATTCCAAGTCCGTATATATTAGAATTTTAAGATAAAGTAATCTATTATCTATCCTATCTTAGTGAGTTCAGAGCCCTTGTGCCTAAAGCAGTTTTTATCCTGACTTGCATTACCAACCTAAAAACATCTTCTTAGGCTTAAAACATTTCCTTGAATCCTAAGAAATCCTTAGCTTAATGGGAGATTATAACTATCTAGTCTTCAAACCCATCAGTGATTTGAGAAGGAATAAATATTAATGGAGTATGTTGAAAGTACAAAACAAGCAGCTTCCAAAACTATAGAAATAAGAGAGAATGTTGGCTCTTAGTCACCCAAGATTTCTGAGTGGTAGGAGAATCATCTTCAGCCTTCTGGCCCAGCCTATCTGACAGACTTTTCTGTGAATAAGAAATTACGAAAGACTTTCCTACTTTGTCTTGGCAAAGCTCAGCAGTCAGCTTCCCTGCATCCCATTTGTCCAATTTGAATAGCATTTTGTTTGCAGTTGAAGAAAGAGCAGTTTTTTCTCAGTGGTTAGCTTGCCACATATGAAGCAAACTCCATAAGGAGATTCTTTGATGCTCATCATTTTCTTTGAAGTAGAGATACTCAGTGCTTCCAGGAGCTAGTATGTCCTATAGCCAAAAATAAATGAAACATCTTTAAATGCCATATTGTGAAGATCTCTGAGGTTTATACAGACTATCTATCTATCTATCTATCTATCTATCTATCTATCTTCTATCTATCTATCTATCTATTTTCTATCTATCTATCTATCTATCTATCTATCTATCTATCTATCCATCTATCATCTGATATCTGAATTGCTCATTTCTAGCTATTTGCTATCTGTTCAACCTAGGAAGCATATTTCTGTAATTAACTAAACTAGTATTTGACATGATCATATTTTTGATTGACTATCAACTTACATTGTGTAAGTATACTAATCAGTTTGTAACAGCAGCTTTTAAAAGGACTGGAACATACTATTGCATTTTTAAGAATTAACTAGGTACAATACCTCAAACAAGAATTAAAAGCACAGACACTGACATACACATAAGTCATATACACAACATGTCATAGCAAATATATCAATATACAAAGATCTATATAAATATAACCTCAATTCTGTATCAATATATAAAGATGTATATCATGTAAGATTTTTGGTTTATTAATTTTCTTTGGTCAAAAAGTAGTTTCAATAGTCTACCCTTTATTCCTATTATTCCTATATTTCCCCCTTTTTTATTCTCTCTCCCTCCTTTTCCCTCTAACATAAGATAGGAGAGAAAGAAGGAAAGAAGAAAGAAAAAAGAAAGAGAAAAATCTCTGAATCTAAATAGCCTCCCTCACTTTAATTCTTTCCTGACCAGGAGCATAACAATTTGTAACCACCCCCTTTAGATGACAACAAGTATCCATAATCCATTGAATGACAAAAACCTATCAATCCCTCCTCTTGGAATGGGGATATTGTTCTTTTAAAATTGCTGACTACTGATTTGAGGCATCATTTTCCTCTTTCTAATTGCCCCCTCTCCCCAAACTGGAATACTGTCAGTCTTAAGAAAGCAAAATGTAGCATTTTTTGTCCATTCTTTGGATGATGAAAATGTTTAGGGCTTAACTGAAGTCCTGATTGGAGCAGTCTGTGATGCTGAACCAATTGGGATCAGCATCTTTTTCAAAGCTGCACTGGATACAGAATTTTGAGGGAACAGCATTAAGGAAGTCTGAGGTAGAATCATTCAGGATGCTGTAATAATTATGCTTCAGCATTTCAGCATCATCAAAGTAAATCTTGTCAGAGATGTTTTTCTTGTTTATTTCCCTACACATTTAATTTTTCAAAGGTATTTCACACCTCTACACTAACATAAATACGGAATGTGCAGTGTGCACAATACAGTTAAAGATTATTCTCTGCCCTTTTTTGGAGCATGTAATGTATCTATCTTTTTAATAAGTTAGTTTGGATTATGTAACAAAACCATAATATAAATTTCTATCTATGCCAATTGAAAGTATGACGTGGTAAGTCCTGAGGATTCTGTAGCCAAAGATATATTGGCTATGCATTGCTGAGGTTTTGGCTGAAGACATTTTACTGTCTCAGCCAGTCTCATAGCTGTTTCCATATGGAGAAAATCATGTTACTTGTCCTGTTTGTACTGTTTATTTCTTTATTCCCATCTGTAGCTTGGCTCTTCATTATGTCTCCCCAGGTCATAACTGATTTTTTTTTTCAGTTTGGAAGAAATCCGTAAGTTCTCTTTTCCTATAGAAACATATACAAAACCTCTTCCCCAGTGTAATGGTTTTTTTTTTTTTCTTTTCATTCTTTGGTTAGGGCATACTTAATATAAACAGGCTGATTTAGTTCATCAGTTTTTCATAATCCAATATATTTTGGCCCTGTGTTATTTGTAAAATTGACATACAAACAATTTAAAGTAAATAAAGCATTATTTAAACTATCTTTGGGATATTCCATCTCTCTCATTTGTTCCACGAGCATTTCCTTTAAAGTCTTGTTAGATATCTCCATAATTGATTGACCTGTAGGACTGTAAACTATATCTTTAATAGGCTTTATACTCTAATGTCTAAAACATTGTTGTATTTTAAAGGAAACACGTGTTGAAGCATCATCACCTTCAACTGGCAAAGGCATCTCCAAGATAGCCATCATCTCTAATAGATATGCAATCTCAGAATCAACCTTTTCAGAAATCAATGCAGTGGCTTCTTGGAATTTTGAACATGTATCAGTTGTATGGTGCATCAACACATATACATATCATATTTCTTCAAACTCTATAAAATAAAACATATAATCTATTATGTGATAGTGTTCTAAGGTAGCATCAAACATAATATGTACTCTTAACTCAATGTATTGTATCTCCATAAGATGCCATTCCAATTTCTCAAGGCTTTGTAGATTTTTTTTTTTCAATCTGGAACTATCTTTTCTGCTGTTGTTGAAGGTTCCAGATTAGATTCCTTTGAAGATTCTTTACTTTGATTTTTTGTTTTGTTTTGTTTTTTGTTTTTTCGAGACAGGGTTTCTCTGGGTAGTCCTGACTATCCTGGAACTCACTCTGTAGACCGGGCTGGCCTCAAACACAGAAATCTGCCTGCCTCTGCCTCCCAAGTGCTGGGATTAAAGGCGTGCGCTACCGCTTGGCAGATTCTTTATTTTGATATAAAGACTCCTCTAACTCCTGTTCTGTCAACACTAATCTGGTATTCCATATTTCAGTCCTTTTCTTATCTAAGTCTGTTTTATTCTGATCTTTCTTAAAGAGTATATATAAAATTGTAATTGCTATTGAACATATAATTATTTTTTATGCTCACAGTTAAAATAAAACTATATGGGGTCCAAATGTCTTCAATTTTTAACATGGAATATATTTTCTTTTTTAATCTCTCTAATTTTCTCCTGTTTCTGAAAACTTCACCTTTTTTTCCTTCTCTCTCTGGTTTTTGGAGACTCTATCCTATTTTTCTTCCTTTCTTTTCCTTGGAGACATTATTCTTTATGTTTATTTATTAATTTATTAATTATTTTATTTATATTCTTGACAATATTTTATGTATAGGAATAAAAAAGTCTCTTTAACAAATAATGTTGGAAGAACTGGATATTTTCATGCAGACATCTATGACTTGATCTCTATCTCTCTTTCTTATGGTCTGCATAAAAAACTCATAATTGACAAGAAACTATAAATTTTCTAAGTCTAGAAACTTTGAAACTATAGGAGAAAGTTTGTGAAAGCTAATTAATATATAGGCATAGGCAATGACTTCCTGAGCAGGACTCCAGTAAATTGGGAAACAATAGCAAGAATGGACAATGGGATTATACCAAACCAATAAACTTCTATATAGTAAAGGAAATTATTATTGGGTTAAAATACTTTGGTATATATTTGTGAAATAAGATCAATAGTCAGGATATATAAAGAACATACATAACTTGAATAAATGGAGAATTCATAATCCATACAATAAGTAAGGAATGAACAGAACAATTAATTTGAAATAGAAATACAAATGGCTAACAGAGACAAAGATGTTCAACATTTTTAGCCATTAGGAAAAACAAATCAAAAGTACATTGAAATTCCCTCTCAATTTAGTCAAAATGAATATCATCAAGGGAAACAAAAACAAAATAATAAATCATGGCAAAAATGAATCTTTATCCACTATGAGAAAAGTACACTTTTTACCTGTTTGTCAATCAGCATAGGATGGACCTATATCTCTACTTATTTTTAAGTTTATTTTGAGATAGAGTTCCAGTAAATTTCCCAAACTGGTCTTGAGCTCATGATCCTTCCATTTATATCTCTCAAGTAGCTGGGGATTACAGACACATCACTACATCCCATGTAGGTAGTTTTGTTAGGTTTCAGAGATGATGATGAAGATGATGATGGTGATGGTGATGATGATGATTTAGACAGATCCCACTTATAATTTATATAGCCTAGGAAAAGTTAGTGCACTTTTGTTGCTATTGTCCTAACATTCCTATTTATTTGTACTATCATTATTATACCATTTATGTGGCCCTCATGTTAATCTTTTTCCTCCTGTTTCTTAAAAATAGAGTGTTTTCTCATATAATATTTCCTGATTATAGTTTCCTCTCCCTGTAACTCTCTGAGTTTCTTCTTTTTCCCTTTTTGTCTTTCATTAGAAAGAAATAGGATTTTAAGATATAACAACAGACCATAAAAATACAATAAAATAAAAAGCAAGGAACATTGAAATTGGACAAAGCAAACCAACAAAGGAAAAAAGCTCCCCTGGTACCCTCAATCCCCACTGTCTCCCCAATTCTTTTTGTCTCCTCTTTCATGGGGTTGCCTAAGCTTTGAAGGGAGGGATTTGATGGAAACATCCCATTTGGAGCTCTGTGTTCTAAGGTCTCTCTCTGCATAGTTGTCTGGCTGAGTATCTCTGTATTTGTTCTCATCTACTTCAGGAAGAAGTCTCTCTGATGTTGGCTGATAAGGCACTGGTCTATGAGTTTAGTACAATATCTTTAGGAGTGATTATATTATTATATTTTATTGATTAGTAGTATTTGGTTTTAGCTTTCATTTCTGGGATGTCTAGTCTCTGGTTCTTGACACAAGCAGTGTCAGAAACAGATTTTACCTCATGGAGTGGGTCTTAAATCAAATCAGACACTGATTATTCCCTCAAGTTTTGTGCCACCATTGCTCCATCATAATTTGCATGCAGGACATTGCATTTTCAAAGGTTTTGTAGGTGGAATGGGGTGTTTGTTTCTTTTTCTTTCTTTCTTTTTTCTTTCTTTTCTTTTTTTTTTTTTTTTTTTTTTTTTTTTTTTTTTTTTTTTTTTTTTGTAGCTTGCAATGTACCTATCTGTACCAAAGACACTACAACATGGGGGTAAACGTTCTATGTAGGCACCAACTCTACCTCCCTGTTTTCAGCAGTGGGGTCCTGCTGTGAGTTTGCAGAGACAATCCATTGTCTTGGCAATACCCTACATTGTTTGGCAATACCATACGTTGTTTGGGGATTTTTTGACCAATAACTCTGTTGGATGCAACCAAATCCCAGTATTGTAGCTACTTATAGTGACAAAAGATGACCAGATGAGACTCTGTCTATGCAGAGATTATTTTTTATTTTAAGGTATTTGTCTGTGACAATTTTATACATGTATGTAATGCATTCTAGTCATGCACTTTGCTCCACATTTTTATTGAAGTTTCTATTCATTTACATTTTAAAAGGATATTTCTAAAGTTTGTAATCAATATTGTTTTATAAATTGCTTTTTGTTTTAATATTAGGGCAATGTTGACCTTTTAGACTGACTTGAAGTATATTTTCTTTTCTTAAATTTTCTATTGGAATTTTATAGAAAAAATGTGATTTATTCCTTAAAAGTATTTTCATGGCCTGTTGGCAGCAGGAACATCCAGCTCTGACTGCATTTTCAGAGGCCTACCAGCACCAGGGACACCCAGGTTTGCCAACATTTAGGGCAACCAGTAGGACTCTGCCCCAGGACCATTGTTGGCCAGGTCCCTGTAGGCACATCCAGAATCAGGGAAGTGCACCTGTCCCTTGCATTCTATTTTCACCACACAACTCTGCCTGCAGTTCCAGAGACATGATGGCACCAGGAACATCTGGGATAGACCCCTTCCACTGAATTTTCTGCCTGCCTGGATCCCTTCAGGGTACACCCAGCAGAGGTTAGCTATGCCTCTTCCCTTAGCTCTATTGTCCATCCTGCATTACTAGAGGCCTGCAACCATCAGGAACAACTAGGGGAGACACCTTTTTCCCAAAACCCTGCCTGGCAGTTTCCCTTGTGGCCTGCCTAAAAATAATTAGCTATGCCATGTCCCCTGAGATCCATTTCCTGGCCCATGTCTCTGCTTACATTCTTAGAGGCCCGACAGCATCTGTGCAAACCAGGTAGGACTGATCTAGACCCCTGTCTGCCAGGTCTCCTTAGGCACACGCAGCAGCAGTGAACTGCACCCTGTGCCCTATACTCCATTTCCAGGATCATGACTCTGCCTACATTCCCAGCGGCCTGCAGGCACCAAGGACTGCCAAGTAAAAACCTTCCCCCTAATCCCCTGCTTACTATGTCCCTCTAAGGCACACCCAGAGCAATAAACTGCATAAACCACCCTTTTGCTCCATTTCCAGCCGACAACTCTGCCTGCATCCCTGGTGGACTGCCAGCACCAAGTACAACCAGATAGCTAAAGGTCAGCATAAGAACACAATTAATATGAGCCAGGACACAAATAGAACCCAGAATCCTACTACAGCAAGTCCTGGCTATCCTAACACAACCAAAGCACAAGAAAATGACCTTAAATCCAATCTTATAAAGGTGATATAGGCCTTTAAAATAGAAAGAAATAAATGTCTTAAAAATGTACAATCAAACAGGTGGAGAAAATGAATAAAACTTCAAAACCTGAAATGGAAATAGAAGTGATATGGAAAACATTAACTCAAGCAATCCTGGAGATGGAAAGCCTAGAAAAAAGAACAGGAGCTACAGAAATAAACATCACCAAAAAATACAAGAGAGAGAAGAGAGAATCTCAGATGTAGGAGATACAATAGAAAGAAATCAATACTTTGGTCAAAAAGATTAAATCTAAAGTGTTCTTGACACAAACCATTCAGAAATCAGAGACACTGTGAAAAGACCAAGCCTAAGAATAATAAGAATAGATGAAAGAAAAGATTTTCAGCTCCAAGGCCAAGAAAGTATTTTCAACAGAATTATAGAAGAAAATTTCCTCAACCTAAAGAAAAAGATGCCTATAAACATACAAAAAGTTTACAGAACACCAAATAGATTGAACCAGAAAAGAATATTTACTGGACATATAATAATAATCAAATCACTGGATGTACAGAACAACAAAAAAGAATATTAAAAGCTACTAGAGAAAAAAACCAAGTAACATTTATAAATGCATACTTATTAGAATTACACAAGACTTCTCAACAGAGACTCGAAAATCTGGAGGGGTTTAGACAGATGTCTTGTAGCTTCTAAGAAACCACAGATGCAACCTCAAATATTATACCAAGAAAAACTCTCAATCACCATAGATGAGGAAAACAAGATATTCTAAGACATAACCAAATTTAAACAATATCCATCCACAAATCCAGCCCTACAGAAAATACTAGGAAAAAAAAACCTCCTACTCAATGAAGTTAATGACACACAATAAAACACAGGAAATATATAATTCCACATCAGCAGAAACAAGATAAGGTAAGTACACACACACACACACACACACACACACACACACACACACACACACTAACATGACCAACATTAAAATAACAGGAACTGACAGTTATTGGTCATTAGTATTTCTCAACATCAATGAACTCAATTCCCTCAATAAAACATTCAGGCTAAACAAATGGATGCAAAAAGAGGATCCATCATTCTTCTGCATACATATTACATCCGTGTAAAAAACTTAAAAAGGTTTTCCAAGCAAATAGACCCAAGAAACAAGCTGGAGTAGTTATTCTCATATCTAATAAAATAGACTTTCAACAAAAATTAATCAAAACAAATGGGAAAAGATACTTCATAGTCATCCAAGAAAAAATCCAAGATGACATCTCAATTCTGAATCTTATGCTCCAAATGTAAGGGCACCCAAATTCACAAAAGAAACATCATTAAATCTTAAATCACACACCAAACCACATACATTAATAGTGCAAAATTTCAACACTCCTTTCTCACCAACAGACAGGTCATCGAGACAAAAATTAAACAGAGAAATAATGAAACTAACAGAGGGTAGAAATAAATGGATCTAACAGATATCTACAGAATATTTCACCCAAACACGAAAAATATACCTTCTTCTCAGCATCACATAAAATTTCCCCAAAATTGACTATATAATCAATCAAAAAAGAAAGCCTCAACAGATACAAGAAATTTGAAATAACTCCTTGTTTCTTATCAGGTCACCATGGATTAATGATGAACTACTACAACAGAAACAACAGAAGGCCTACATACTCATGGAAATTGAACAACTCTCTACTAAATGACTACTGGGTCAGGGAAGAAAAAAGAAATTTAAGACGTTTTAGATTTCAATTCAAATTAAGGCACAGCATATGCAAACTTATGGGACACGATGATAGTAGTGCTAAGAGTAACGTTCATACCATAAGTGTCTTCATAAATAAATTGGAGAGATCTCATATGAGCAATTTAAAAGCACACCTGAAACCTTTAGAACCAAAAGAAGTCATCACACCCAAGGGGAGTAAAAGGTAGGAAATAATCCAAATCAGTGCTAAAATCAACCAAGTAGAAACAAAGAGAACAATTCAAAGAATCAACAAAACCAAGAGCTGATTCTTTGAGAAAATCAACAAGATAGATAAAACCTAAGTCAAATTAACTAAAAGGCAGAGAGAGAATATCCAAATTTACAAAATCAGAAATGAAAAGTGAGACTTAACAACAGATATAGAAGAAATTGTTTTCCAGACTTTTTCTCTATGAAACCAAGAGCTGATTCTTTGAGAAAACCAAAAAGATAGACAAATCCTTAGCTAAATGAAGTAAAAGGCAGAGACAGTCCCCAAATTAACAAAATCAGAAATGAAAAGGAAGACATAACAAAAGATACTGAGGAAATTCAAAGAATCATTAGGACTTACTTAAAATCTTAATGGAATGAATTTCTTTTTTAGACAGACACCAATTATGGAAGCTAAATCAAGATCAAGTAAACTATCTGAATAGTCCTATCACTCACAAGTAAATAGAAAGAATCATTAAAAGTATCTCAATGAAAAAAAATATGCCTAGCCCAGATGGTTTTAGTGCAGAATTCTACCAGATCTTCAAAGAAGAGCTAATGCCAATACTTACCAAACTACTCCACAAAATATAAACAGAAGGAACACTGCCAAACTCATTCTAAGAGGCTACTGTCACCCTGATATCTAAATCACACAAAAACTGAACGAAGAAAGAGGATTTCAGACCAATTTCTCTTATGAACATTGATGCAAAAATACTCAATACAATACTTGCAAACTGAATCCAAGAACATATCAAAGACATCATCCACCATGGTCAAGTAGGCTTCATCTCAGGGAAGCAGGGGTGATTCAAATTACCAAAATCCACTTATTCTATCATATAAACAAACTGAAAGAAAAAAAAAAACCCATGATTTTCTTATTACATGCTGAAAAAGCCTTTGACAAAATTAAATACCCCTTTATATGAAAAGTCTTGGAGAGATCAGGGATACAAGGCACATACTCAAACACAATAAAGACATTATACAAGCCAATATCCAACATCTAATCAAATGGAGAGAAATGTAAAGCAATTCCACTAAAATCATGGATAAATTAAGATCCACTTTCTCTATCTCTCTTTAATATAGTACTTGAAGTTCTAACTAGAGCAATAAGACAACTAAAGGATATTAAAGGGATATGAATTAGACCAGAAGAAGTGAAAATATCACTATTCATAGATGATATGATAATGTACATACTCCCAACATTCTACTAGAGAACTCCTACAGTTGATAAACAACTTCAGCAAAGTGGCTGAATACAACATTAACTAAAAAAAACAGTAGCTTTCTTTTACACAAGCAATAAATAGGCTGAGAAAGAAATTAGGAAAATGGTACCCCTTACAAAAGCTACAAGTAACATAAAATATCTTAGTGTAACTCTAGCCAAGCAAGTGAAAGACCTGTATGACATGAACTTCAAGTCTGTGAAGAAAGAAATGGAGAATGATATCAGAAGATGGAAAGATCCTTCTTGCTCATGGATTGGTAGGGTTGACATAGTGAAAATTCCCAAAAGCAATCTATAGACTCAATGCAATCCCTATTAGAATCTCAACAAAATTTTCATAGATTTGAAAGAGTAATTGTCAACTTCATAGGGAAAAACAACAACAACAAACAGGATAGCTGAACCAATCCTGGAAAATAAAAGAACTTGTGAAAGTATCACTATCCTTGACTTCATGTTGTACTATAAAGAAGTAGTGATAAAAACTGCATGGTATTGTCATAAAAACTGACAGGTGGGTAATGAAATAATATTGAAGACCCAGAAATCTCAAAGTCTACACTCTCACAGACTCTTGATTTTTGACAAAAAATGTATTGTATAAGAGGAGAATGTATTTTTTTAATCCATTTGTCAGAAGCCATCTAACAAAGGTTAAGGCTATCAGGTGGCCTTCCAGGAGGTGGCCCACTTTTTTGCATGGCCTAAGATATGTGAGCTTTGAGAGGCAAGGTCCCAAAATATTTAATCTCTGGAATGTTTCTTGCAGCTGATACTGCTTTCCTATTACTATTAGATAGCCTAAGGATTCCTGGGCATTAGCAAACAATATTGAGCAAATTTCCTGCATATCAACATACAGATGAACTTCCATGGCTTAATACTGTTTAGATGAATTAATGATTTTACAGAATTTCTGGTTTGATTTTTAGGCAGAAAGTTTTAAGAGATGATTTTAGTTGTTTTGCTAGAAAGAATGTAATTAAGTTAGAATCAAGAATAGAATATGCTTACTCCTTATAAACAATAAGTAAAGGCTGTATCATAAGGAATACAAAGAGCTTTCACCATAACACTAAAAGCAGAAATAGGCTTGGGACGAATTTTTGTTCAAGAAAAAATATTCAGGTCCAAGGATGAAGTCACAGGTGTGTACTGTGATAAGGCAAAGCCATGTGAAACTGTTGTTTTGAACTTATAATGAACTTACAGAATAACACACTGCTTTGAGTTTAATATCAGCATCCCTCATGATTTCTTTTTTTGTGTAACATTCTATTTATAGGGTAATTTTCTAATACCTTTTGTCTATAAAAAGGGCCAGAGAAAAGAAGTAAAGTGTTGACTTGGGGGAGTCTGTCCCATTCATCCATATAACAAATGTTTATGTCTTTTTGTCTATTTGTGTAGGTATGCACGAACATTTGTGTATCCTGGCCAGGGAGGGGCTGCTGGCTGACTGGCCAGAGAATGGAATTCTAGCAATTAATCCTTTATTAATCACCTGCTGCTAAACAGCATGTGTTAATTTGACATAGTAAAACATTCTGTGAGGGAGGAGAACAGGCCCCGTGTGATGACTAATGAGTGAGTCTGCAAGACTGCAAGAAAAGTACTTAACATTTTTTAAGAAGTCACACTCAGAGGTCCTCACAGCATTTGGAAACAGTCATGGCACCCCATAGAGCCCAACACATACCATTGTCTAGTCTACAAATCTTTTCAGAGGATCTGTAAGTCACAAAAGATTCTGGTAGTTAAAATGCATTAGTAAATGAAGCATTCAGCTCGGGTGCCATCAGAGATACTGTTCAGGAGGAACAAGTATTTATTTTAGGGCCTGGGGCCTCAGAGATACAGGAAAGACATGGAGGCTTCTTTACTCCATGTATTACTCATTTTACTCATATTACTCATGTTCCCAAAATTGGTGTTTATAAAAAATGAGAATCTTGGACCTTTACTGATGTAGGGAACAAGCACAGGAGTATAATTCTTATAGTTGGGTGGGTGTCTGCTTTTACTTTACCAGATCCTAAGGATTTGAAGTAGGACCCCAGTCTCAAAAACCTGTGTCAAGTGTCATTGTACTGAAGTCACCTGTGTTGCAGGATAGGGCTAACCAAACTCCTGGAGAATAATGACACAATTGTGTGGCTCAATATGTACCAATACTTTCTGGCTCTTAAAAAAGGAAAAGAACCATTTTTATTATAGCAGCCTCAGTCCCCCTTGTATGTCAAACTTTATATAATCAGAAAATTTCATGGCCTAGACACATTTCCAATGGCTTGCAGTTATCTGCCAGTAACAGACATGGGGATGCTTCTAGAGGATGCTTTGTTTCTCAGCTCACTGCATATACTCCTGGTTTTGTTTAGACATAGGCCCATGTAACCACAATTTTCACATTTCCTCTGTGGAACTTGATTAAATACTTTCAGCTCTTATTTTGTATTATCTTCATGATCTAGCTATCCAGTACTTCATACTATGATGTCTCCCATAACCTCTGTTTCTTTGTTTATTTGCTGGCTTTCACAGGTAATAATAACAGGACAGAGATAAAGTAGAGAGGCATCTCTGCTCTATTTTTTTGTCAACTGTTGTTTCTGATGTCCTATATAACTCAGCAAACATTGGTGAATTAAACTGTATTTTTGGAATACTGACTTGAGACTGCAATGGTAGAAATGTAACACAGGTGAACATGTCCTGTTTCTTGGTCTTTATTTTTACTTGATATAGATGACTTAAAAAATCTGTTGATTCTATAATTGTGGAATTATCTTACAGTAATGCCAAACTGTTCTAACATGTCATATCTTCTTTCTCTGTTCTTCTGTGTTTGTATATATGTGCCTCCATTTTGTTTAATATATGTTTATACACACGTATCTATGTGTACACACACATGTACATATACATATATACAAAAACCAAAGGTAGCACACATGAGCAGAACTGGATAGATGTGTATGTCCTAAAGGCATATTTCCTGTTTTCAAATATAAAATCCATCAATTTGGGATTATGGTAAAGGATAAGTAGAAAATATACTCTTAACACCATCAATTATTAGTCAACATATTTGCATTTATTATTACTGTGGATTTAAATTTTCACCACATTGATGAAATCATTGATATTTATTCTTTTTATAATATTTAATTAAAAGTTTTATGGTCAATCAGGTAATAAATATCTGTCCCCTTTAGATTTGTGTACTTTCATTATTATTTATCCTATTACTCTTTTTCCTTTTTCCATGATGAAATTAATAAGAAATTACAAAGCAGTAAGTTTTCCTTCCAGCTTCAATTTAAGTGTCCCTGAGATGATGGTTCCCTGTTCTTGACAATAAATATTACAGAAACAGGTCTCACAATTGTTTCATTTTTTTTATATATATTTTGTATTCTATTCTAATTTGTTTGCTTTTTGGATTCATAGGCAATATAATTATTAGAAAAGCAATGGTAGTGTGCAGAAATCAATGTCATCCCCAGGTGACTCATTAACTACTGTTCTTCTCATTACTGTGAGAAAGCTGATGTGATTCCAAAACATAGGTCCCATGATAGACTGGTTCCTGGCAGCCAATACCTGGTCTCTGAAGTTTCCCTTGGTCACTGTCCAAGCACAAGTAGCACTCATAATTAGTTGCTTATACTATGCCAGAGTTATGTAACACTCTTTACACAGGGGAAGGTCATGCAATGACAGAAACTTTGTATGCTCTTCTGACTCCCTGAGGATGCCAATGGTCTCCAGTCAAAGGACTAAAGTTTCTCTTGTTTATTGTACTCCATTGTCTGCAGAGAGTGTGCTAAGGGGATTTGCCTTTAGCAAATGGTAGTTGGATCTTGGCTTCCAGACAAAGAAGATTATGAGTTGGATTTATGTATTTCCAGTTTTCTAGCAAGCATTACATTTTGTTTAATTTATTTTATTGAGATTGCAAAAAATAGAACACAGAAAAGACAATAGAACAAATGATTTTATATAAAGTAAGCATTCTTGTAATTACTGCCCAAGTCTATAAATAGAATTTTCTAGCTACCCCAAAAATGCTTAAGTGGCTCTGCTTAATCTTACCCACTGTAAATATTCATCTTTGTATTCATAGGCTGTCATAGCTCTCTGTCCTCATCAGAGAAGTTTCTTTTAGCTACATACAATGTTAATACAGAGAGTCACAACTGGTCAAAGTGTAGAATGTGGAGTTCTCAGCCCTCAATGGAAATCTTTATCATCCCATCCTCAGCCACAACTCAGGGAACATTGTGAAAGGAGTAACAGAAAAATAGTAATAACTAGAGGTTGGGAAATACTGCTGTGAATCAGTCTTCTGGACATGACAGGACCATACCACTCATGAACTCACAGCATCTCTGATTACCTGCATAAATCCTCCATAATGTAAAGCTAGTCACATTCCAGCACTGATTGGAAAGTGGCATGAGTCCTTATATCTAATGTAGAAGCTAAAGGTAGTTGATGGCCACTGGAAGAGAGAGTCATTTTTCTTCATGGATGTGTTATCTGTTAGGTTGCCTGTGTTCTAATGTATAGTACCACATACATGTGCAGACAGGCAACAATAGCTTGATTCAGGGGCTGAAAAAAAGGCATGAAGTTTGAAATGGGGCATGCATGTTGTAGAGAGGGCAATAAAGAGTTGCAGAGGGGAGAGCTGGGAGTGTACATAATTTTATTGTGTGTGATGATTATCTTCATCAATGAACTTGTCAAAGAATAAAGAAACATACTTTAAAAAGTAGGAATGATCTGGTTTATATTAATCACCAGGGAAATTAAAATTATTCTAGCAATCAGTAGAAACAAATGGAAGAATAAATTGTGTTTGGTAAAGAATCACAAATGACATCTTTGCTCTTTACAGTTTTACTGTCCAAGTATGCATTACAAAATACTATAATTTAATTTTCCCTAATTTTTCATTTTTCAATAAAAATTTTAAATTTAGAACTTGATGTGATATAGAGTTCCTTCCAAAATCATTCCTTATTTTGTTGAGAGTTATTTTATGTCATTTGATTTGCAATTTGAATTTTTTCAATTATAGATTCAGTTCAGTTAATGTTACATTTCTAATCATTTTTTCATTTTATTAAATATAAAGCTGGATACAGAAGTTTGACTAGACACATGTTAGGCTCTATTTTTTATAACATAGTAGTTCTGTGTTCATGAATTAGGAAGCATAATTATGTGTTTTCTCTTACTAGCAGCTATTAACTTTCATTGTTAATAAATGTGCATATATGCATGTATTTATATATACACATATATTGCTATATTCTAGAATATATCTCTTTATACATATACACATTTACATATACAAAATAAGGTAAGGGAGAGGGAGAGAGAGAGAGAGAGAGAGAGAGAGAGAGAGAGAGAGAGAAAGACTGAGAGAGAGAATATAATAACAACACTGATTATAATCCAACATATTACACTTCTGTCCTCCCCTTGCTTCATAATTTTTTGTGCTTTTTCATAATAGTAACCCTCCAAGTTATAACTGTGAAAAATGAAAATGTTTGATGTGGAAAGTCCCTCATAGAAGAGGCTAAATAAATAAATACTATTTTTAAAAGATAGCTGTATGTTTTTTAAAAGAGAAAGAAATTTACAACATAATAGTTTAAGATTGAAAATGAAATTATATAACAGCAGATATCTAACAAACAAGAGCTCATTTGACAATATGAAGTAAAATAAATACATGTTAAAATATTTTTAAAAATAAAGAACGTTATTTTGTTTGTACAATAAATCTTATTTCTGGACAATTACTTTAATTGTTCTGAAGTTGTGTTGCTTTCTACTCTGGATTCTTTAGGCATCATTTCTGTATTAAGCTCAGACGTGATTTTGTTTCTTTAGATTATCTGTATGTCCCAAATGAAGCATCTCTATTTTTCATTCAAAAATTAATTATAAAATAAATTACCTACCAAAGTATGTATCAGAGGCCATTTTCTTCTTCAGTTTTGGTTATGATTTTTTATTTAAAATATATTTTGTTGAATGAAATCTGAATCTGATGGGGGGGTGAAGAGATGTGAGGATCTTTAGGATGAGATGGAAACCTAGGATAAAGGAGGCATCCAAGAATCAATGGAGGTTACCTTAGTTGTGACTCACTACATTAGGAATATAAAACCTGAAGGGACCACCTCCTGTGGCCAGGCGGGAACCACAGTGGAGCAATAAAGACACCAAACCATCAGCAAAACTTTCAACCCAAAATTTACTGTGTCTGCAAAAAATTCAGGCACAGGGTTAGAGCAGGGCCTGTGGGAACAGCCACCCAGTAACTGGCCTAACTTGAGACCTATCCCATGGGCAAGCACCAATCCCTGACATTATTAATGATACTCTGTTATGCTTATAGACAGGAGCATGTTGTCCTCTGTGAGGCTCCATCCAGCTGCTGACTCAAGACAGATTCAGACACCCACAGCTAAACAGTGGATGGAGCTTGGGGAGTCTTATGGAAGAATAGGAGGAAAGATTGCTGCCTGAAAGAATAGGAATTCCACAGGAAGATCAACAGAGCCAACTAACTTGAAGTGCCAGGGTAGAGGGATACCCAGGGGTGTCCCACACACTCAGAGGAGAAGGGGAAGAAGAATGAAGGAAGGATTGTGGGAATGAATGACCAGGAATGGGGCAGTGAGCAGGATGTAAAGTGAATAAGTAAAACAATAAAATATCTCATCTCATCTCTCTCTCTCTCTCTCTCTCTCTCTCTCTCTCTCTCTCTCTCTTTCTCTCTCTTTTTAGTATTTTTTTATTAGATATTTTATTTACACTTCAGATGCCATCCCCTTTCCCCATTCCCCTCCCCTTAGAAAGCCCCTATCCCATGCCCCCTTTCCCTTTTTGCATTTATACATTTTTTTAAAATAATGTTAACCATAGGCTTTATAAGTTTGGAATTGTTCAATCAGAGGTGTAACCCACTGACCAACCTAGATATAACAACTATCTTTGACTGGTGGAGATACATGAATATCTGCCTCCCTGTCTCCCTCCCTCTTTTTCTCTTTCATCACCGAGCTTCTCCTCTCCTTCTTCTTCTCCTCTTCTTACTCCTTTTCTTCTTCTCAGTACTCCTCCTACCTTAGCTCCTCCTACACATCACCCTTCCTGTTAAAATGAAACTTTTCTCTCAAAACACAATTAGAGGATAATTATGCCAATTTGTACCAGTGAGGTACAAGATAGTCCTAATACCCAGTCCATCCTTTTGTTGACTAACCAGCTCCTCTGTCATCTATCCTAACTAAAACATTTAGTTCTGAACCTGGCTTTAGGGTGAATGTCAGCTGACGACCATCCACTCAAATCTTTTCTCTTAAGGTAAATAGCTATAAGTTTTCAACCCTGTCAGAAATCCAGAATGACTGAGTTAACTATAATTGTGGGAAGCACAAAGCATAGCTTCTAAAACTTAGCCAATTTATAGAGACCTCTGAACACCTGGACACTCGCTCTACTTCAAAACGTTGGAGCATCTGTTCTTCTGCCTTCTGGCCCAGGATCATCTGACAGACCTTAGTGCTGCACAATTATTAAGGGCTGATTACTCTGTCTAGGCAGATATAATCAGTCGACTATTCTGCAAATGTGTCCTTTTCTGGACAGTAATTTGTCTGTAGAAGGAAAGAGGCAATTCTTGCCTAGTGGCTGTCTCACCACAACTGGAGTAACTCCAAGGATACTCAATTTCTTCTTAGAATTCAATATAGGAAGCTGTCCAGAGCAGACAGGTCTCTAATGAAAATGAAGATTAATACAGAAATGTTTGTGATGTCAATTCTAAGGATTTCTGATGTTTTGAAAACCAACTATCCATGTAAGGTAATCTGGACTGTTGCCTGTTAACTCCACTCAGCTATTTCTAAATAAAACATAGAGAACACCCTTATAATAAACTCCAAGTCATGAATTTGCTATAGTCCCTTAACTCACAGGCTGACCATCTCAAATCTTAAAAAAACTTAAAAAAAGTTAAAGAAGGACTGGGTCTAAGCTTTGTATTCCTAAATGTGTTATACTGGTACAATGCCTATGAGAGTAACAATATTCATCTCACTCTTATATCACTAAGAAGCTCATGCCAATGAAAACCTTGAAATTTGTAATCAAAGTAAATTGGTGCCATTTAAGAATTTATATCATCATCTTGATATTAATTATACAGATTTCTGCTAATAGGTTATGGCTATGCAATAAACCCTAGTTAATCCTCTCCATTCCGACAAACCACTAATTTTTCCTAGAGAGACAGCCCAACATTTACCACCTTAGTCCCCAAGCCCAGGGAATAGGGGCACTGACTCTTCATTAGCTTCTTCAAGCTGATTATGGGCGTTGAGATATTAGAAGAGGAGTGGGGGTGGGGAGAGCAAATTGACAATCCTCTGATGCTGTGTCTTCGCTGTCTCCAGATGGGATTCCCGGACCTCAGAGGTTTGAACAGGTCTGCCCAGCTTGCTTGTTGAGTAGATACACCAAGGCTGATCATTCAGCAGGCCAGGAAGAGCTCTCTCTCTCTCTCTCTCTCTCTCTCTCTCTCTCTCTCTCTTTCTCTTTGCCTAAAGTTGTAGGGTTTTTTTTTCTGTTGCATTATTGTTCCCCATGAGACACTATTTAATGTATAACAATTCCTGAAGATCAATAATGAGAGGTCAAACTATGATTTCATCAATCCAACTTGATGACATAAGTGAGTTTATGAGGTTGATTACATAGCACATCTGAGAGGTTACTTTTAGGAGTATGTGTAATCCCCAAATATCTGTGTCATGCATCATGGGTGGTGACCACATGGAAGTTGCATCATGGGGCACTACCTTCAATTCACCTTTCACTTCTTGTGTTTTCTAGCATCTCTCTCAGCACACTTCAGCTGGGAGAGAAAGATGTACAACTTATAAAATGGTCCTGCAGAAGAAACTTGTAGGTGATAAAAAGAGTCAATATGGGACCACACCTTGTTTTCTCTGCTTAGTTATACATATCTCATGTTTTCTATTTAAACTCTACTCTCATGTCATGGCTCAAAGGGGGACTGAAATAGTCACTGAATATCTTTTTTCCTTTTGTCAGTGTGGACACATTGAATAAATCCCTCTCTTTTTTTTCTTGCTTTGTACTATTAATTTGGTTCCTTAATTGGCTTATTGAGAACTGGTAGTGTAACCTGGCTTGTTATGAAATATGCTGTGACCCTTAGTTCAAATATAAAAACAACACTATCAGTATTCATTTTGTAGGTATTTTGTCAAGTTGTATTTTTTGCCTAATACTATATTTTGAATATATAAGACAAGAACTTGACGAAAATTCAAAATTATACAATAAGTCATTCTTTCATGAGTGTTCACTTCCATGACATTCCCTCTTACTTTTCACTGTCAGGGTGCAGCTAGAGTCTGGCAAATCTTTATAACATTAGTTTTTGAGCAGCTAAACATAATTTTAAGAATGCAGGTATGGGTAGTGGGTTAGCACCATCATAGAAGCAGGAGGAGGAAGGATGGGATAGAGGTTTTCTGGAGGGAAACCAGGAAAGAGGATAACATTTGAAATGTAAAAGAAAATATCTAATAAAGAATTATCTTCTAGGCATGCAAAGATTACTTGGTGTTAAAGAGTATGGACTTTCAAAGAACACAGCTTTGGGGATGTGATGCATTCTTCTGGGCACTCTGAGAATTTTCACTTACATGTACACACACACACACACACACACAGATCTACACAGAGATACACATATGCATATACACATACAAACATAAAATTAAAAAAAATAAAGCTTTAAGAAATAAGTAACTCAGAATGAGCCCAGATAAATAGCTTGAGGGTGCACCCAAAAAAACAATTTCAAAAGCTGTACACTTGAAGAAATAATAGAAACAAGTATAGAAGTTAATGAAGTGGTAAAATGATGAAGGTAACATCAGCTTGGCCCAGTGTTATCCTTTGCCTACCTGGTCACTTCTCAGTCATTATCCCACAACAGCCAAATTCACCTTGGCAATGCTTCAGGGAACAACCATGACCTTCACCGTAGTTTAAATATAACATGCAGTGTCTGGAACATACTATTGAGCTTTGCAAAGAAAGTAGATATTCTTAGGCAACTTGAAATCGGTTATTAATGTAACCCCACCCACTAGCACTGATGTATGCTTTTATCTTTATAAATGAGTTTGAACGCCAAGAGAATTTTCAGAGGTGTGAGCCGGCTCTTGGTCTGGCTATTAATAAAGAACTGAAAACTTTTAACTAGCTTAGTCAGCATGTTTTCAGTAACTATCTCCCATAGATCAACTCATTGGAAACAAGCAAATAAGCAAAAGCAAATGTAAAGAATCAATGTAGAGCTCTGCACCCAACCCCTCAAAACCCAGAGGAGGCTGGACTCCCAGGAGTTCCAACACACCCAGGAGTGTGAGTAAGTCACAACCCCACTGCCCACCAAACAGGGAGTAATTTGGGACCCACAAACTCCATCAAGGCCAGTGGCACAGGACCCTTCCTGTCTGCACCTGTGCCTGCACCTGAAGAAGCCCTAAGGCTTCAGCTCTGTACCCAACCCCTAAAACCCAGAGGAAGCTGGACTCCCAGGAGCTCTAACATATAGGAACATAGGATAATAGGATTGCAGGATCTCAGGAGCTTAGGCACACCAGGGTTTCAGGAGCCCAGAAGCACCCTGACTCCCAAGAGCTATCACAAACAGGATCTCAGGATCACAGGATCATAGAGACAGCTGGACTCTGATGAGTTCTGACACAGTCAAGATAACAGAACAGACAGGCTCCAGTCAGAGATAGTGAGTGAAGGTAGTACTAGATATAACCAGATGGTGAAAGGCAAGCACAAGATCATAAAAAACAGAAACCAAAGTTACTTGGCATCATCAGAACCTAGTTCTCCCACCATAGAGTCCTGAATACCTGATGACACCAGAAAAAGCAAGATTCAGATTTAAAATAACTTTTCATGATGATGATAGAAGACTTTAAGAAAGACATAAATAACTCCCTCAAAGAAATACAGGAGAACACATGTAAACAAGTAGAAGCCCTTAAAGAGGAAACACAAAAATCCCTTAAAGAATTACAAGAAAATACAACCAAACAGGTGAAGAAATGGAAAAAAAAGATTCAGGACATAAAAGCAGAAGTAGAATCAATAAAGAAATCAGAAAGGGAGACTACCCAGGAAATAGAAAACCAAGGAAAGAGATCAGGAGTCATGGATGCAAGCATCACCAATAGAATACAAGACATAGAAGAGAGAATCTCAGGTGCAGAAGATACCATAGAAAACATTGACAGAACTGTCAAAGAAAATGCAAAAAACTCCTAACCCAAAACATCAAGGAAATCCAGGACACAATGAAAAGATCAAACTAAGGATAATAGAAATAGAAGAAAACGAAGATTCCCAACTTAAAGGGCCAGTAAATATCTTCAACAAAATTATGAAGAAAAATTTCCTAACCAAAAAAGAGATGCCCGTGAATATATAAGAAGCCTACAGAACTCCAAATAGACTAGATCAGAAAAGAAATTTGCCCTGTCACAAAATAATCAAAACACCAAACAAAGAAAGAATATTAAAAGAAGTAAGGAAAAAAGGTCAAGTAACATATAACAGCAAGCCTACCAGAATTACACCAGACTTCTCACCAGATACTATAAAAGCCAGAAGATCTTGAACAGATGTCATACAGACCCTAAGAGAACAAATGCCAGCCCAGGCTACTACACCCAGCAAAACTCTCAATTACTATAGATGAAGAAACCAAGATATTCCATAAAAAAAAAACAACCAAATTTACACAATATATTTCCACAAACTCAGCCCTACAAAGGATAATAGGGGGAAACCACCAACACAAGGAAGGAAATTATACCCTAGAAAAAGCAAGAAAGTAATCTTTCAACAAACCCAAAAGAAGATAGCCACATAAATGTAGCTCCACCTCTAATAACAAAAATAACAGGAAGCAATAATCACTTTTCCTCTATATCTGTTAACATCAATGGACTCAATTCCCCAATAAATAGACATAGATTAACAAACTGGATAGGTAAACAGGACACAACATTTTGCTGCATACAGGAAACACACCTCAGTGACAAAGACAGACACTACCTCAGAGTAAAAGGATGAAAAACAATTTTCCAAGCAAATGGTCCCAAGAACAAGTTGAAGTAGCTATTCTAATATTTAATAAAATCGACTTTCAACCAGAAGTTATCAAGAAAAATAAGGATGGACACTTTATACTCATCAAAGTAAGAAGCAACCAAGATGAAATCTCAATTCTGAACATCTATGCACCAAATGCAAGGGTACACACATCCATAAAAGAAACTTTTTCTAAAACTCAAAGCACATTTTATCCCAAAACAAAAGAATATGCCTTCTTCTCAGCACCTCATGATACCTTTTTCAAAACTGACCATATAATTGGTCACAAAACAGGCCTCAACAGACACAAGAAGACTGAGATAATTCCAAACATTCTATCAGATCACCACAGGCTAAGGCTGGTCTCCAATAATGATAAAATCAATGGAAAGCCCATGTACACATGGAAACTGAACAACACTCTACTCAGTGATAACTTGGTCAGGAAAGAAACAAAGAAAGAAGTGAAAGACTTTTAAGAATTTAATGAAAAGGACACATTATAACAAAACTTGTGGGATACAATAGAAGCAGTGCTAAGAGGAAAACTCATAGCCCTAAGTGCCTACAAAAAGAAACTGGAGAAAGCACACACTAGTAGCTTGACAGAACACCTAAAAGCTCTAGAACAAAAAGAAGCAAATGTACCCAAGAGGAGTAGATGGCAGGAAATAATCAAACTCAGGGCTAAATTCAACTAAGTAGAAACAGAAATAACTATACAAAGAATCAACAAAACCAAGAGCTGATTAACCTTTAGCCAGACTAACCAGAGGGCAATGAGACAGTATCCAAATTAATAAAATCAGAACTGAAAAGGGAGAGATAACAACAGACACTGAGGAAATTCAAAACATCATCAGATCCTACTACAAAAGCCTATACTCAACAAATCTGGAAAATCTAGATGAAATGGACAATTTCCTAGACAGATACCAGACATCAAAATTAAATCAAAATCAGATAAACCATCTAAATAGTCCTATAACCACTAAAGAAATAGCAGCAGTCATTAAAAGTCTCCCCACCAAAAAAGAGCCCAGGACCAGATGGTTTTAGTACAGAATTCTACAGACCTTCCAAGAAGACCTAAAATCAATCCTTTATAAACAATTCCACAAAATAGAAATAGAAGGAGCACTAGCCAATTTTTTATAAAGCCACAATTATGCTCATACCTAATCTAAACAAAGACCCAACAATGAAAGAGAACTTCAGACCAATCTCCTTATGAATATCGATGCAAAAATATACAATAATATTCTCAAAAGCCAAATTCAAGAATACATCAAAATAATCATCCACCATGATCAAGTAGGCTTTATCTCAGGAATGCAGGGTTGGTTCAATAGATGGAAATCTGTCAATGCAATCCACTATGTAAACAAACTCAAAGGAAAAAAACCCCACATGATCATTTCACTAGATGCTGAGAAAGCATTTGACAAAATTCAACACCCCTTCATGATAAAAGTCTTGGAAAAAACAGGAATCCAAGGCTGATACCTAAACATAATAAAAGGAATATACAGCAAGCCAGTAGCCAACATCAAACTAAATGGAGAGAAACTTGAAGCAATCCCACTAAGATCAGGGACTAGACAAAGGTGCCTACTCTCTCCTTATCTATTCAATACAGTACTTGAAGTATAAGTAATTAGACAACAAAAGAGACTAAAGTGATAGAAATTGGAAAAGAAGAAGTCAAAATATCACTATTTGCAGATGATACGATAGTATACTTAAGTGACCCCAAAACTTCCACCAGAGAACTCCTAACCCTGATAAACAATTTCAGTAAAGTGGCTGGATATAAAATTAACTCAAACAAATCAGTAGCCTTCCTCTACTCAAAGGATAAGCAGGCCGAGAAATAATTTAGAGAAACAACACCCTTCACAATAGTCACAGATAATATAAAATACCTTGGTGGGAATCTAAACAAGCAAGTGACAGATCTGTATGACAAGAACTTCAAGACCATGAAGAAAGAAATTGAAGAAGATCTCAGAAGATAAAAAGATCTCCCATGTTCATGGATTGGCAGGATTAATATAGCATAAATGGCCATCTTGCCAAGAGCAATCTACAGATTTAATGCAATCCCCATCAAAATTTCAACTCAATTCTTCAGAGAGATACAAAGAGCAATTCTCAAATTCATTTGGAATAACAAAAAACCCAGGACAGTGAAAACTATTCTCAACAATAAAAGAACATCTGGGGGAATCACCATCCCATACCTCAAGCTGTACTACAGAGAAGCAGTGACAAAAACTGCATGGTATTGGTACAGAGATAGGCAAGAAGATCAATGAAATATAATAGAAGACCCAGAAATGAACCCACACACCTATAGTCACTTGACATTTGACAAAGAGCTAAAACCATACAGTGGAAAAATGATAGCATTTTCAACAGGTGTTGCTGCTTGAACTGGAGGTCAGCATGTAGGAAAATGCAAATTGATCCATTCTTATCTCTTTGTACAAAACTCAAGTTCAAGTGGATCAAGGAACTTGAAATAAAATGAGATACACTGAAACTAACAGAAGAGAACATGGGGGAAGAGCCTCAAACACATGGGCACAGGGGAAAAGTTCCTGAACAGAACACCAATGGCTTGTACTCTATGATCAAGTATTGACAAACAGCATCTCATAAAATTTTAAAGTTTCTGTAAGTCAAGGGACACTGTCAATAGAACAAAATGGAAATTAGCTGCAGTTCTTATGATGCTATGTTAGCAAAAGATAAAGTTGGGGAAGGATCTGTATTTCAAGCAGGTGTTAGCACATGTGTTAAGGCTCTTTTAATTGTCAAGTTAAAAATACTTTGCTTTTTCTACAGTATTTAATGTAAGTTACATGGATTGTACACCTTCTAATTGTGTTTGTGTTTTGAAATCTTGCATGTCAGTTATGGAGGTCTATCAACCAGCTTTTGTTTTAGTGCCCTGAGTATCACAGAACCTTGGTATTCTAAAAATAGCTTGCAAGTACTGGAAGAAATGAGTCAGGCTTTAAGCAGAAGCAAGAGAGTAGTGGGCATGATTATTGCTGGAATAACAGCTTTAATTACATTAATTGCTAGCACCTCTGCTTCTGCAATTGCTGTAACACAAGAAGTTAAGACAGCTACTTTTGTTAATCATTTAGCAAAAAATGTTACCAATGTGTTGAATATACCAGAGGATTTAGATAGGCATTTGGAAGAATAGATTGATGCTCTTTTTTTCTATTCAAATTAATGGAAGGTGGTTCAGAATTTAAGGGTAAGGAGTCATCTTGAGTGTCATGCCAAATACTATTGGATTCATGTTAGTTCTACAATTTAGAGTGGTAGTCATTATAATTAGGAAGAAGTTTAATGACATGTGGTGCAGTGTATTTGGCATAATTCTTACACCTCTTGGGATGTTTTAACAATACATAGGGAGCTTAAGAATTTCAAGAATACTGCTCTGCTGAGTGTTGATGCAGTAGATACTGCAGATAAAATTACACATGGTCTGAGGTCAGTATTTCTATTTTGGTCTAGCTTCAATAGTACTTCTATTTTGGTCAAACATATATAGCTTGTTCATGATAGCCCTTTTTGTCCTGGGAATACTTTTATTCCTGCCCATTGTGTTAAAGCTTTTCTTCAACAACATCAACATGTTGGCAGACAAGTACATGGCTTGAACCTGAAAATGGACACCCAGACAGAGTTAATTAAATTAACAGGATGGCAAGCCAAGGACGGGCATGATTCTGCACAGAGCCTTACCAACCTAAGACAGAAATAAATTGCTTTTGACAATGCCTATTCCATGATGGGTAAGGAAGGCATTCTTGTCAGAATGACCTAAGACATGCTCAGTCTTGTTAATGAAATAAAAAAGGGGAGAGGCAGAGATCATTTTGGGCTGGTTGGCAGGAATCTGACATGGGCCAAGGACAAGGAAATGGGCTGCTTGGCAGGAATATGATATTGGCCAAGGACAAGGAAGTAGACTTCAGGCAGGAATCTGACTTTAGGCTAGAACAAAGAAGTAATTTCAAACAGGAATCTAAATTTTAGACTAGAACAAAGAAGTAGGCTTCAGACATGAAACTGACTTTGGGCTAGGACAGGGCAGTAGGCTCAGATACTTTGGTGATCCTGGTAAGCCCTTAGAAACAGTGATCACCAGAGTGTTCATGTAATTGGCTTTAATTCCTTGATTTTTTTGGCTATTTGTGTTTATTATATTGCTTTACTATTTGCATGTATTGTATTGCTAGACCCTCAACCTAGAACTGACCTTAATACATGCATGTAATCAAAATGGTTTAAAAGCATAAAGGAGGAGGGGGATGAGTTAGGGAGGGGAAATGGGTAAAGGGGATGACATTTGTATTGTAATTAAATAAAATATTCAATTAAAAAAGAAAAAAGAATCAATGTAAGGAGGACTTGGCTTTTTAAAAAGATAATAATTGAGAAACTATTTTCATAATTAATCATTAAAAAAAAGAATGCCCAAATTAATAAAACTAGAGATGAATAATGGTGCATTACAAGAAACATCAAAAAAATTCAGAAAAGCATAATTTCATATCTTAAAACACATATTCTACAAAGATAGAAAACATAAAAAAGTACTTAATTTCTATGTACAGCTGATCTACCAAAGATAAACCAAGAGAATATTGATCATTTAAACAGACCTACAACAAGCAAATAAAACTTAAATACTAATAAAATATCTACTTCTAACTTCTAACAGCATAGGTTCTCAATAGACTGACTATAGAATATAGCAAATATTTAAAGATAAATTACAACCAATGCTTCTAACATTATTTTATAGAAACAAACAGTATTAAACTTTTCTAGGAGCTAGTATTGCTCTGATACTGAAACCACACAAAGACACAACAAAATAATATGAGGACTAACAGACAAATATACATGATAAATGTAGATGTAACAGATACAGATACACCCAACCATTGGACTGAAGTTGAGGACCCCTGTGGTTGAATTATGGAAAGGCTGGAAGAAGCTGAGAAGGTGGGCAACCCCATAGGAAGACCAGCAGTCTCAACTAACCTGGACCCCTGAAATCTCTCAGACACTGAGTCACCAACCAGGCAGCATACAGGAGCTGGTCTGAGGCCTCCTACACATATACAGCAGAGGACCACCTGGTCTGGCCTCAGTGGGAGAAGACCTGCCTAACTCTTGAGGGACTGGACATCTCAGGAAATGGGGAGGCCTGGCAGGGGGCAAACATCCTCTTGGAGACAAAGGGCAAAGAGAAATGGGATGAGGAATTGTGGGAGGAAGGACTGAGAGAGGGTAACAACTGCACTGCAAAAAAATAAAAGTAATAAACAAATTCTCAGCAGAGTACTTGCAAACATTATATAGAAATATGTCAAAAGATTATTTGTAGAGTTGTAGAGAAAGCACTGGTTGCACTTTCAGTGGACCAACTTTGATGCTCATCAACAATGTGAAGGTTCACAAGCAATGGTAAATTCATTTTTAGGATCTGCTGTTTCTATGAGCACAGTTTACACAAGTGGTGCACAGACATATAAGCAGAAAAGAAAGTCCATGAACATAGAATAAAAATAAAAAATAATCACCATGGTCAAGTTGGTTTTATTCCAGCTAATGTTGATTCAACATGTCCAAATTAATAATTGCAAAAAAACCATAATTGCTTAAAATTTTCTGCCAAGAATAGTCGACTGATTATATCTACCTAGACAGAGTAATCAGCCCTTAATAACTCTGCATTGCTAAGGTCTGTCAGATGATTCTGGGCCAGAAGGCTGAAGATTTGATGCTCCAACGTTTGGTAGTATAGGGGCTATCCAGGTGTTCAGCGGTCTCTATAAATTGGCTAAGTTTTAGAAGCTATGCTTAGTGCTTCCCATAATTTTAGTTAACTGAGTCATTCTGGATTTCTGACAGGGTTGAAGACCTATAGTGTCATAGCCAATCCTGGCTATTTACTTTGAGAGAAAAGATCTGAGTGGATGGTTTTCAGCTGACATTCATTCTAAAGCCAAGAAAAAAGCCAGGTTCAAAACTAAGTGCTTTAGTTAGGAGAGATGACAGAGGTTCTGGCTAGTCAACAAAATGATGGACTGGGTATTAGGACTATCTTGCACCTCACTGGTATAATTAGGAATAATTATGCTCTAATTGTATTTTGAGAGAATAGTTTTATTCTAACAGGAAGGGTGATGTGTAGGAGGAGCTAAGGGGGAAGGAGTGCCGAGAGAAAGAGATGGAGTAAGGAGAGGAGAAAATGAAGGAGAGGAGAAGCTAGGTGATGTGTGTGTGTGTGTGTGTGTGTGTGTGTGTGTGTGTGTGAGAGAGAGAGAGAGAGAGAGAGGGGGGGGGACATGGAGGCAGATGTTGACGTGTCTCCACCAGTCAAAGATAGTTTATATATCTAGGTTGGGTATTGGGTTACAGTTCTGATTGAGCATTACCAAACTTATAAAGCCTCTGATTAACATTAAAAAAATGTATAAAAACAAAAAGGAAAGGGGGGCATGGGATAGGGGTTTTCTAGGGAGGGGAAATGGGGAAAGGGAATGGCATCTAAAATATAAATAAAATATAAAATAAAAAAAATTAATAAAATTTTTTTTCTGCCATGTTGACACAAAGTACGGCTACCTGGAAAGAAGGAAACTCAATCAAAGATTCTAGGACAAATAATATAATCAGTAAAATACTTGTTTGGTCTCATAAAACATCTGTACACTTTTATCTTTGCTTAGAGGGATGCATTTATTTCAGAGTCACACTTATAATCACCTAAAAGTATATGAACATAAACACTTTTATTGAGGTTTAATAGGCTTCTCAGCACTTTGAATAGTATTGTGTCTCTACATTAATCACTACCCACTTCAAAACAAGAGAACTTCTGTCACTAAGTCTGGGAATAGCACAGATCTATTGCCACAATCACAAGCGTTTAAAGGGAGTTGGAACACACGACTATTTTGTTAGTAATAGTAGATTCCTTAGGGAATTTGCATCTGACTCTCCCAGCTGTGGGTTTTGACCAGGTTTATTGGTCTATCCATAATTTTTTTCCCATGGAAAAGGTCTCAAGTCTAATCAGAAAGTGGTGGGTTACTCTGTAGGAGCAAAGCCATTATTGTACCAGTAGACACATATTGCTTGGTAGGTTATTCATTGCATGCAGATCCCAGAGATAGAAATCACTTATTTCTTTTATTCTCCAGTAGCCTACATAGGACATTCTAATGCTATGAATGTGAGTCAGCTCAGAAGTATCTCTGTCACTTTGAAACTGATTTTTATATGTCTTGGAGTCAAAGTAAGTTGTAAGAGGGTTATACCATCTAGTCATGGTTGGAAACTGTTTTGGAGGCCTCTGAGGCTTTTTTGACCTATAAAATATAGAAAGCTAGCACAGCACAAATTCTTACAAATGTATGTATTAGAGGTCTGTTATATATTAATGAATAGATTAAGTACAAATGCATGAATTAAACTGTGAATTTGTGCTCATTGTCTTTGGGGAGATAATATTTAAAATTATACATAAATGTTAATATAAAACAAAAGTTTTGTCCTTATGACTGAAGCAACTTAGAAAACATCATCAGGCTTCATTGGTAAACTTTTATTATAACATTATGTTTATTGAGTTAAATAAGAATATGTAATAAAGTCTATTGTTATTTCATGGACAGCTTATTACATTTGCCTGAACTTTTCTTAATATTTTAACATTTTTGTAGATATCGGGCTTAACCAAAAGTGATAATGTTGCAATTTAGCAAGAGACAAGTTTGGGAAATGTCGTCATATATAGAATTATATTCAAATGAGGTTTACTAAGTTATGATTCACAGAGAAAAACATGTAAATTTGGTAAATAGACATTGTTCTGCTTTATGGAAGACACAAGAGAATGGGTTGAATAATATTCCTGTATGAAGGATCAATCATATTTTTACTGTAGGTAAATAATTCACAATGTTGTGGTGGCTGATTACTATGTGTTATGTTATTCGAAGTACATTAAACCTATTTCAGAAGAGGGGTATGGTAAAATATTGAATATAAATAAACTTTATGGTCTGAAACATATTCTGTAAAATCAGTCTCTATTAATTGAAGTATTTAGTACAGGTTTCTGGATATTAGGACTTCCCTTGGGAATCCATGTAGTTGTTTATAAACCTTTTCATAGCATTTTTCATTTCCTTATTTCTTAGTGTGTAAATAGCTGGATTTAGAAGAGGTGTAAAAACAGAGTAAAATACAGCAAGAAATTTGTCCAACCAGGTGATACTGAGGGGCCACACATAGATAAAGATGCAGGGCACAAAAAAGATCATCACTACTGTGATGTGTGCAGTGCATGTTGACAGTGCCTTAGATGCCCCAGCTTTAGAGCTTTGGTGAACAGTGATAAGGATATATGTGTAGGATATGAGCAGCAAAATAAAGCAGGTTACACCTACAACCCCACAGTCAGCATACATTAAAATATCCAAATTATGAGAATCCATACAGGCTAGCTTGATTACCAGTGGCATGTCACAGAAGAAACTATCGATTTCCTTGGGGCTACAAAAAGGCAGCTCCACAATCACTACCAGGTGACTCAAGGCATGCACAAAGCCAATGGTCCAGGAAGTCAATACCAACCCAGTGCATCTTTTCAGGTTCATGATGGTGAAGTAGTGGAGTGGTTTGCAGATGGCCACATAGCGATCATAAGCCATTACTACCAAAAGCACCATCTCTCCTGCAGCAATGCAATGGGCAAAGAAGATCTGGGACATGCATCCTGAAAAGGAAATGGTCTTGTTTTCTCTGAAAAAGTCTGTGATCATCTTAGGAGTAGTTACTGAGGAAAGCCACATATCAACAAAGGAGAGGTTGGCCAACAAGAAGTACATAGGGGAATGAAGATGAGGGTCAGTGGATATTAAGACCATGATGATAATATTTCCCGACACAATGAGCAGATAAAGCATCAAAAACATCATAAAGAGTATGGCCTGAAGATTCTGTGAGTGGGCAAGTCCCAAAAGCACAAATTCTGATACCAGGGACTGATTACCTCCATCCATTTTACTCCTGTGTCTTGAGAAACAACCTTCAGGGAAAGAGAGATCAATTAGAGGCAAGTAGAAAATGGCTTAACTAGTAGAATCTGACATTCACATTGTAAGTTAACATCTGCACCTGAAATGGAAAAGCACAAATGGAAAGGTAAGTTTGCGCCAGCTTTGAGAAACATCAGTGCTCAATGTGAAAGCTAATGAACCAAGAGCAACTCCCCAAAAGGAGAAGCATCAGGTGTGACTGTTATACACATGCTCTATTAGTAAATTCCTTTTACAGGATACAGTGAGGAAGTAAGACAGCAACTTGACAGCCTAAAATATGTGTGTGTTTCACCAGTGAGTTTCTGACCATTAGTGTCAACAGCCATCATAAAATTTCGTAACAGTTGAGTGTTATGCCAAACACCAATGGATTTGTGTTACTTCTAAAATTTACAATGATGGTCATTATAATTAGGAAAAAGTTTAAAGACACTTGAAGGGTATTTGGTTTTATTCTAACACCTCTCTGGATGTTTTAACTTTGCATAGTGAGATAATGAATTTAAAGAATGCTGCTCTGCTGAGCTTTGATGCTGCAGATACTGCTGATAAAATTATCCATGGTCTGAGGTCAGTATTTCTATTTTGGTCAAGCATCAAGAATGGTATATATAGCTTGATTAAACTAGCCTTTTACTCTTGCCCATCATGTTAAAGCTTGTCTTTAACAACATCAACACGTTGGCAGCCAAAGTACATGGCTTGAAACTGAAAATGGACCCACAGACAGAGTTATCAATTTATCAGGCTAGCAAGCCAAGGACAGGTAAGATTCTACACAGAGTCCTACCAACATAAGGCAGAAATGGATTGCTTTTGATAATGCATATTTCACGACGAGTAAGGAAGGCATTTTTTTCAGAATGACCTAAGACAGGCTCAGGCTTGTTTATGAAATAAAAAAGGGGGTGGTGTAGAGAGCTTTTGGGTCTGCTTGGCAGGAATCTGATATTGGCCAAGGACAAGTAAATGGGCTTTAGGCAGGAATCGGACATTAGGCTAGAGTAAAGAAGTAATTTCAGGCAGGAATATAAATCTTAGGCTAGAAAAAGTAGGCTTCAGGCATGGAAATGACTTTGGGGTAGGATAGGGAAGTAGGCTCAGATATTTTGGTCATCTTGTTAAGCCCTTAGACATGGTGATTACAGGAGTGAGCATGGGACTTTGCTTATTGCTTTGCTTGTTCTTTGACTATTTGCGTTTATTGTCTTACTTGTTCCTTCACTATTTGCATCTATTGTATTGCTAGTTCCTCAACCTAGAACTGACCTTAAAACTTGCATGTAACTAAAATGATATAAAACCAAAAAAAAAAAAAAATTAAAAATGTCAGGTGAAGGAGGGTGACTTTGCAACCAAACGATTGTAAAATTAATTGTGATTTTCCCGTCTGTCAGTCCTACTAAGTGACATGATTTCCTAAGCATGCCAGGTTTCCCCATAGCAGTTTACATGAAGCTGGCAGAGAAACATGCATGGAAGCTCAGATGTAAAGTATGTATGGTAGCAATACTAATTTGGAAAGTGGCCAAGTAAGACGAGTTCATGGTGATAATTTTTCATATGATAACCATGGACTGTGCTTCATGTGAAGGTATATGATAACACTGCCTATTGCGCTTTAGAAACAACTCACTTTCCCAACTGCTAATATTGCTAGCATAATGTTACTTATGTATTATCTACTTTGATTTCCTTCTTAAGGTCTTTTTCTCTTGGTGGGTCATTTAACTATTTCTCCCCTCCACAAACATCTGTTCTGATTCTATTTCGACCCAACATCTCCTCTTGTTCTTTCTCTCTCAGCTTCAATTAGAAGTTTACTCATGCTGGAATCTCTGTTCACATCTTGGACCTTTGCAATTAATTTTAATCAGGCTTGTTAACACTTTTTTAATATGCAAGTAATAAGCAAATATGCAACTAAAAAGCTGTTTATGTCTTTTATGAAGGTAACAAATAAGCAATTATAATCTCCTTCTCCCTGAAAAAATATACAATTATTCTGAAACACATTGAAATAAGTACTATAAGAGCTGGGGAGTGGAGATAGCACAGTAAGAACTGACTGAGCAGAAAGAGCAAAGGGGGAAGCTGCCCATTCCTCAAAGGCCACCATTTTTTGAAAATATCTTTGCAATGATTCTTCAATTTATACTTGGCTCTTAAAGATTTTTCACTACAACATACTATTAACCCCTGTATACTAACTCATATATAGATGTCATAATAAAAGATAAGCCCTTATTAAATCCTAATGAGTAAGAGTGAATTTAGATGGACCATAGACAATGCAGAGTGCAGTGTTTCTCCCAGCCTCCTTAAAGCATTCAGTCAAATAAGTTAATGAAACATCTTAACAGGAAAAGACAAATTTATCTATATAAATAGATATTTAGAAGTAGGAAAACATGTTCCAATCTTTATTAGTATCACTGACTCATTAAATATTTTTGGTATCATATTGTATCTGTTCTTGTTCCTAAAATCATAAATTCTTTGAAGAGTCACTGAATCTCTGTTCACTTTTGCTCTTAGCAATCAGTTGCTATCTAAGGGCCCGGGTCTGTATCAGCTACAATCAGGCTTACCTAAAACAATTGGTCTTCCCACAAACTACAGTGGTTTATGCAGTTGTCATTCCAGATAGTAGGATAAAACAGCCAGAGAACTGTCTCTAAAACAAATATTGTTACTGAAATTTGGTAAATGTATATAAAAGTATTGTTGATTCATGTGATGTGTGTATGTGGAGGCAGGTTAGTACTGTTTTTTTTTTAAAGACATCAGAAGCTTTTGTTCAGATGGATGAACTTTTGTATATCAGTAACAGTAAGGTTCAGTGATGAATGTAAACACATTGTAAAGATTTACTTCTTATTTATGTGAAAAAACAATTCATAACAGGAATGAAACTTATACTATGAATAAGTATAAACTTTGGACTTGATAGAAATTACATTAAATTTCAGTATAAACGTTCTGATAGGATCTTGCCATTTTTTAACAGCATGATCATCCATTGATCATCAGTAATTTCTCTGACATCATTGAATTAAAAGGTTGGCTTAAATCTGTAAAGTAGATGTTTTATCCTTATTCTTGGGGATATGCTATACAGAACACCATACAAGAAACATATGATTTGAGCCTGGGATGTAAAAACCAGAATTACAATATTTTATTAACAAACTTTATCATGGGATTTATTTATTTATCTAAACTGCCTATTGAGTTACCACTGCAAATACATATAGAAGTGATAACCAGTGAGAAAGGCATCATATCTAAACTTGAATCATAAAAGATAACTGAATCCTTATGAAAGACTATATTTTTTACACAGAAATATTTTAGTGCTGACATGAACATCATGTTATCTATCAATCTTCTATCATGTTTTCTCATTATATCACTTACCTATTGATCATTTGTATTATTTGAAAGAAAAAAATAAATTACATGAACTAATAAGCAAAGGATGCCTTTCACTGTCAACTCTGGATGAATGTAATGTTGAACTTTTAGTGAACAACAGTTATTCAGCTCACAGCCCAGGCTTTGTGTAGATAGATAGTGATCTGTAATAAAAAACACTCAAGCTGAATGGTGGGAAATCATCTCCAATTTTCTTCATCTTCAGTAATTTTCATGGTGTTTTCAATGTTTAAATCTTATTTTATTCTCTGAAGTCTCTGTGGTGAAAGAATAGAATGAATTATTAAATCTCTCTTATTATAATCAGAGTTATATTAACCTTCCCTTTTTTTGAGGACTCCAAAGAGTAACAATGAAAAGAATGGTCTAAAGGCATTAGGAATACCAGAGTCTTGTGTGCTACATAAATATATGTGATCTCTGAAGAATACCAGATTCTCTAAGGAAAATACACTGCTATTACACCAAACACGAGTGTGAAGCTTGAAATTTTGACAATTTTTTGAATTCTACCTCTAAATGAGTTTTTGTCATTTGAAAATTTCCAGGATAGCTTTCAAAAACTCATTTGGGATCTCATTGTACAATACTTAGATGATGGAAATTTAGTATTTCTTCATGTGTTTAAGATAAAATATTTGCTGCAAGATGACCATACAAATTCTTAGAAAACAATTGACCAATAAAAATGTAACAATTTTGAAATTAAGTTTTATATTAATATTACTCAGAATCACAGAGGAATAGTCATATTGTTCTATCAATATTAACTGAGGTTTTGCTGGCTACTAAATTAAGCATAGATTTTAAATAAGTAAATATATATATATATATATATATATATATATATATAATATATTAATGATATATATGGCTTTATCTTAGAAGTATTTGTTTACATTTTCTTATCTGCAAAACTCACACAGTTAAGTCATACAGTATTGGGAAGGTGTAAAAAAAACACACATATACAGAGAAATAAGCAAGATTTTCTAGTATTTGTAGTAAAATGATTCATCAGATTGTCTCCTTTCAACTTCATGTACACCTTAAAACAATATTGTTTGTATTGTTTTAGGCAATTATTTTATTGTTCAGCTGAACAATTTGTTTCAGAATGCACACACACACACACACACACACACACACACACACACAGACATGCCCCCCTCATATATCACTTTAAAAGCAATTACAGTACAATACAAAGTGGTATTTATTAATGTTTATAATTATGTATAATGTGAATACGGTGTATAATTATGAATGTACCTGCAAATTCTTACAAAACATAAATACTGACACTATTACAAAGTTTAAATTGTTGATACTGAAACAATCTACATAGAAAAATATTTAATCAGAGTAAATAATAAACGGTTGGTTTAAATACTACTTAAAGAACAATTTGGTATGTTTTTCTTTATTAACTTTTTAAATACTATTCACCTAAAAGCCACAGTTAGTATTTTTTATAAGAATAGCCACCAAGTTATTGAATTTGGTGACAGAAGCACTGATGTGAATCTGCAGAAAATTCTGGTGGCTCAAAAGATAGTGAAACCATTTAGTTAGCTTCTAAAATTGACATGACAAAAATATGCTCAAATCCAAATATAATGGATTTCGTTAAAAAGATACTTATAAATATTTCAAGAATTATCTTAGATTATTGGGAAGAGAAAATGACTTACCAAACTCACATTTTTCTCCTTGATCACATTTTCTTTCATCTGATGTATTCACATGAAGATATCCATTTCATGCAGATGCATTGTCTTGAAGCACCTCTAAGCCTAGTATATTCCACTGCCTGAAGTTCTCCCATGGGTGAAATGACTTGTTCTGTTTCCTGAACAAAATTAGAACCCTGAAATTAATTATCTTGAACATCTCTTAGGGATTTCTCTGTTAATAATGACACCAAGTGCTACTACTTATTTGTGAAATTATAGAGACATTCTTATTAGTCTATAAATGACATTAGTCCATTTTTAAAAAATTATTCACTTGACCAAATAAGAACCAAGGGGAAGTTTTGTGATATCCAGGACTGAACTCAGGTTACCATACTTGTATAAGCAGGCCCTTTTATCTTATAAGATACCTTCTCTTACTCCTCCCATTATGCTTAATGAAAAAAATAGATGTACATTTCAAATATCTTTGTTCTTATTTTAAATTTAAAATAATTCTACAAGAATAAAATAAAAAAGTGACATTTAAATATATAATTTAAGAAATGTTGATATGTACCAGCAACCATGAAGAAATCTTCCCATGTAAACTTTAAATTTCTGAAAAAAAGATTAGTAATGATACCAGAGAATGGAAAGAAAATGCATGTTCATGAGTTGGTAGAATTAATATTGTGAAAATCATCATTCTATCAAAATGATTTAAGATTAAACACAATCTCAGTTAAAATTTCTATCTAATGTCGTAGGAAGAAAGAAAAACTATCTGAAAGTTTATTTAGAACCACAAAAGACCCTGGATAGCCCCAGCAATTTCCAAAAAAAAAAAAAAAAATCAATAATGGTAGAGTGATTACCATTACCAATCTCATGATATGTTATAGATTCATAGTAATAACAGAATTGTAATGTCATAGAAACAAACAGTAGATTACTCATCACTATAGTCACCTAATATTGGACAATGATGTGAATTCACACATTGTAGAAAAGACAAAATTTTAACAAAGTTTCCTGGGGAAATGGACATTTTCATTCTACCTGCAGAAGAATGAAATTAGATATTTATTAATCACTTTGTATAACAATAAACTCCAAAATGATCAAATCTAAATATGAAAACTATACACTGAAACTAGTAGAAGGAAACATGTAGTACACTACATAATAAAGTTGTTGTAAAGGAATTTTTTAGTACTATGTTTTCTCAGGAGTTAAGACCTACAATTGGTAAGTAGGATCAGGAAAACCAAAAGCTTCTACACAGCTGAAGAAAAAATTAACTGAATGAAGAAGCCAAGAGAATGGGAAAGAATCTTTACTAGCCAAACATCTGATGGAGCATTTATATCTAGAGTGACCAGAAAACTCCAAAGTACCAAGATTCATAGGTAGGTGGCTTTTAATTAGGAAAAGTGAAGGGAAGTCAACAAGGAGATAGATGAAGAGAAGAGAAATAAATAACATTAAGGAATATTTGAAAAAGTATCAAGAAAACATTGTTTTATATTTATAAAAGCTTATGTATGACATAAACATTTATATCCTAAATGGAGTTTTGCCAATTGAGTTGACAATACTCCACACAGAAGGCATAAACCATTTTTTTTAAAACACAAAAAAAACAAAGCAAACCAAACCAAACCAAACCAAACCAAACATTTCCAGAACTAGGCATAAGATACCTCTTTTCAAGTTATTGCTCAGAAAAGTCTAAGAGACTTCCAAAGCCTATAGACTATTTCTATTGCCTTTTGTTGCCTCCTAGCTGTTGAAGGTAAGCCTGTATTGCTAAAGGCAACATGTATCTCAGACATAGGTCTTAGAAGATTTGAATTCCATCTAACTTGAAAACTGTCTTCTCAAGAACTGGTTTTCATGATAACAGACATTGCTATGCAAGCTTCTCACAGAGTAACAGTATGAATGTTGTTACCTAGCTGTTGTGCCTATGACTGGTCTTACAAATTGCATCTAAAGGGGCAATAATGACACTCCTATCATGGTAGTAACCCAATAGCTCTTTTATTTAACTTAAGATTCTTTCAATGAGAAAATAAATATACCTCTTACTGGCAACCAAGACAACTATCTGGATCTATTGAGGCCATAAGTCTTATTCAGAAACCTAGTATCATAACCTTATAAACATTACAATTCCAACTGCATTTTAAATAGTTGTCCTTATATTCAAAGATAATTGTGAATCTCGTACTTCATAGAAAAAAACTTACTATTCGTAGCAGATGGAAATCATCACAGAAAACCCTAGCTGGTTAAAATATAGAGAAAAATGATTATGAGGTGACCATTCCCATTAAACACATTGACATAATTCTTGCACTCAAAACTCAAAGAATATTGCAAACCCAAATAGAGAGAGAAAGATTCTAAGAGGAAGAAGATTGGGAATTCTGTTGTGAGATTTTTATCTCATAGAACAGAGAAAGAAATTGTACCCATAATACATACCAATATACCTGCTGAAACAAGAGATAAAAATTTAAGATTCCTACCTATAGATAAAGAAAGATGTGTAGATAAATAAAGAGAGTCAGAACTAGTCTTTTCGGGGATGAAAGCTTTATTAGTCAAACACTACTGAGGTGTCAGGTAATATATATATATATATATATATATATATATATATATATATATATATAATATTAATATATATTTATATAATATATTATATATAATAAATATATATTATATATAATTATATATATTAAATATATATAATTAAATTATATATATAATATATATTTATATATATATAAATTAAATAAAATTATATAATTAAATATATATGACATTATATTATATAATATAAATATATTATATACATAATTATTATATATAATTAAATTATTATATATTAATTAAATATAATTAAATTAATTAAATATAATTATGTAAATTAAATTATTATATTAATTATTATATATAATTAAATTATATATAATTATTATATATAATTAAATATATAATTATATATTATATAATATAATATAATATTGTATATAATATATTAATATATAATAAATATATATTAATATATATTAATATATTAATATATATTTATTATATGTATTATATATATATATATATAATAAAAAAGTGGTCAGTCATGATTCTGAAAGAGAATAAGAGTGGGTGGGTCTGGGAATGATTGGAGAAAGATGACACTGGAGAAATTGTGGGAAAGGAAAAGTAATGGAAAAATGATATATTTGCATCTTAATTAAAGTAAAAATATTGATAAAAACTATGCAAGGATGATTTAACCTATGAAAAGCAGCCAATTTAATCCAATATATAAACAAACAGAAAGAAGAAAAATAAAACACACGATTACCTCAGATGCTGATAAAGTCTTTAACAAAAATTCAATACCATATTATGATAAAAGTCTTGGATAGATTAAGGATACAAGAGACTTACATAAAAATAATAGAGCAAGCCAATAGCCAACATCAAATTAAATGAAAAGAAACACAAAGCAATTTCACTAAAATTAGAAACAAGACAAGGCTGCCCATTTTCTCTGTATTTACTCCATATTGTAATTGAAGTTCTAGCTAGATCAATAAGACAACTTTAGTAGATCAATCAGATAAAAATTAGAAATGAAGAAGTCAAAGTATCATTATTGGCAGATAATACGATAGAATACATAAGTGACCCCAAAGATTCTACCCTGGAACCCTTACAGTGGATAACTGCCTTCAGTGAAATGGATGGATACAAGATTAACTTTTTAAAAAAATTAGTAGCTTTTCTATATTCAAATGACAAATGGGATGAGAAAGAAATCACAGAAATTCCACTCTTCCCAATAGGCACAAATAATATAAAACTTCATGGGGTAACTGTAACCAATCAAGTCTTTGAAGAAAGAAATTAAAGAAGATATCAGAGGATGGAAAGACTCCTCATGCTCATGGATTGATAGTACTGACATAACAAAAGACTACAGGTTCAATACAATCCACACCAAAATGCCAACCCAATTCTTTACAGACCTTGAAAGGACAATACACAACTTTATATGGAGATCAAAAATCCCAGGATAGCTACAACAATCCTGTACAATGGAAGAACTTCTGGAGGTATCACTATCTTTGATTTTAAGCTTTACTACATAGTTTTAGTAATAAAAACAGCATGATATTAGCATAAATACAGCCAGGCTGACCAGTGGAATCAAGTCAAAGACCCAGACATAAATCCACACACATATGGACACTCAATTTTTGATAAAACCAAAAAAACCAAATGGAAGAAGGTGTTATCCGGAAATGGTGCTGTTCTACCTGGATGTCTGCATGTAGAAGAATGCAATAGATAAATATCTATTTTCCTGAACAAAACCCAAGTCCAAGTGGATCAAACAACATAAAACTAGATACAGTGAACCAGATAGAAGAGATAGTGTTGTATAGCCTTGAACATATTGGCACAGGAGGCAATATTCTGGACAGATCACTGATAGCACAGGCACTAATATCCATAATTAATAAATGGGACCTCCTGAAATGGAAACACTTCTGTAAGACAAAGAATACTGTTAATAGGACAAAACAGAATTCTACAGAATAGCAAACGATTTTCACCAATTTCACCTATGACAGAAATATATATATATATATATATATATATATATATATATATATATATATTTCTAGAAAGTAGACATCAACAAACCAAATAATCCAGATAAAAGTTATTTACATATCTAAACAGAAATCTCAACAGAGGAAATTCAAATGGCTGAGAAGCACCAGAAGAAATGTTCAAAGTCCTCAGCCATTAGGGAAATTCAAAACAAAATGACTCTGAGATTCCATCTTATACCTATCAGATTGGCTGAGCTCAAAACCACAAGTGATGGTCATGCTGGTGAGGATGTGGAACAAGGGGAACATTCCTCCAATGCTGATGAGAATGCAAACTTGTGTAGCCAGTATGGAGATCAATATTCCAGTTATTCAGAAAATTCAGAATCAATCTATCTCAAGATCCATCTATAGTACTCTTGGGCATATACTCATAAGATTCTCCATCTGTTGGAATCCAGGAATCACATCACAAACCACACAAACACTAATGTCAGTCAGAAAGGGATTATTAACTGAACATTTGACCTAGGACCAATCAATCAGGACCATCATCCATACTCAGGAGCTGACCGCAACACTGAGTCAAGATCCTTTAGGGCTTTAAAGCCTGAAATCTACAAACATCTGTGCCTAGTTATTCTACAAATCATGATGTAGAAATACGGGACTTCCTTGGGAGCATGTCTTTGTTGTACATTTATGCTGCTCTCATTGTTTGGGGTATTCCACTATGGTAGGGGACTTGTCTTTTCTAACATTCATGTCTTAATTTGCCACAGGTTGTCAGTTACCCATGTACATGTCTCTTTCTGAAAAGTATGATGTCAATTACCAGGTAGGTCTTGGTAACTTAAACTATATTCAACCCTTAGTCAAAATAAAAGTTTTACTCCAAATGGCTTCTTGTATTGGTGTGGGTAAGTCTCTTTTATTGTTGGGGTCAATACCAGGAACAGCTTATAAAAGCAAAATCTATAAAAGGCTTATACATAGGTTCAGGAAGTGCTGATTGTCACTAACAATATTAAGCAGTTGTTATTTCTTTTGTAACTCATTTCCAAGAACACCAAAGCATAGAACATAACATAATATGCAATCAACTAGAACATGAGAAAATTTCCTAGGAATAGCACATAAGAACATTTTCTTATAACATTAGTAACAGCAGAAAATGGAAGTCTAGACAGGTGACAGTTACCTAGATCTTAACATTTTACCTAGGTTTTAATACCATCCTACCATAAGCACATGTGCTCAACCATGTTTATAATGACTTTGTTGACAGTAGCCAGAAACTAAAAATAACATAGATGTCCCCCAACTTAAGAATGGATAAAGAAAAATTAGTATACTTACACACTGGATTGTTATTCATCTGTTAAAAACAACAATACCATAAATTTTGCCAGTAAATGGATGGAACTAGAAAAGTGGTATGTATTCCCTTATAAGTGGGTATTAGCTGCTAAGTAATAATAAGTATGTTATAATATACAGACCAAGAAAAGTTAAGGAGGACTTGTGGAGGGGTGGATTGGTTCTCCCTGGGAAGGGGTGGATTGGCAGAGGGTGGAGAAAAGAAGACAAGAGATCAGACAGAAGGTGAGGAATGGTAGGATAGAAAATGGGGTGAAGGAGAGGACTGTAATTGGGGACATTTTGGGAGCAATATGGAAACTGAATACAGTGAAAACTCCCTGGAAACTGTAAAGGTGACCTTAGTGAAGACTCTTAGTAATAAGGATGAAACAGCTATCTTCTATAACCAGGCAAGGATTGTAGTAATGGGTGTAGAACACCAACACAGTCACAAACTCTTCAGCCTACAGTTGTCCTACCTGCAAGATGTGCTAGAGTAATGGAAACACAAAACGTGTGGAAGTGGCCAATCAATAACTAGTCTAACTTGATGCCCATGTTACAAGAGGGAGCACATGTCTTACATTGTCTGAATGACCAGGAACCATAGGCGGATAGTCCAGAGACCTAGAAGAAAACATGATTGGCAAAACAACAACAACAACAACAACAACAACAACAATGACAACAACAACAGGTAATAAAATAAAATTCCTAATGATATTCTGCTATACTTGCTATACTCAGATCAGAGCCTAGACAAGTGGTCATCAGAGAAGCTTTATCCAGCAACTATTGGAAAGAGTGCAGAGAGCTACAGCCAAACATTAGGCAGAGCTCAGGGAACCCTGCAGAAGGGGGAAGTGATTATAAGGAGCCAGAAGTGTCAAGGGCATCAGGAGAGGATGGCCCATAGACTCAATTAAGTAGTGTTTATTGGGGCTTACAGAGATTAAAGTGAAAATCAAGGGGCCTGCCTCAGTCTATACTAGGTTCTCTGCATATATGTTATGGTTGTGTAGCTTGGTGTTCTTGTGGAACTCCTAACAGTGGGAGTGAGGGTGTCTCTGACATTTTGCTTGTGCTTGAGATTCTTTTCTTCCTGCTGGGTTATCTTGTAAAGCCTTGATACAAGGATTTGTGCCTGGTCTTATTGTAACTTGTTATGCCATGTTTACTAGATTCTTGAGGTGCCTGCTCTTTTCTGAAGGGAAACAGAGGAGGAGTAGATATGGAGGAGAAGGGATGTGTGGGTGGGAACTGGGAGAAGTGGAGGGAGGAAAAACTTTGGTTGGGTTATATTGTATAAGCAAATAAAGAAAGAAAGAAAGAAAGGAAGGAAGGAAGGAAGGAAGGAAGAAAGAAAGAAAGAAAGGAAGGAAGAAAGAAAGAAAGAAAGAAAGAAAGAAAGAAAGTCTGTTGGAACACTGTTGGATATAAATGAAACTATTCAAGTGGAGGTTTAAAAAAATAAAAAATACTTTCATGCTCATGCCGTGGCTGTATTAACATAGTAAAACTGACCATCTTACCAAGTGCAAGCTACAGATTCAGTGCAATTCCCATCAAAAATTTAAAACAATTCTTTACGGACCTTGGAAGAGCAATTCATACCTTCATATAGAAAAACAAAAAACACAGGATAGTTAAAACAATCCTGTACAATACAAGAACTTTTGGAGGTATACTATCCTCGATTTCAAACTATACTGCAGAGCAATAGTAATAAAAACCACATGGTATCAGCATAAAAATAGCCAGTTTGATTAATGGAATAGAATCAAAGACTCAGAAATAAACCCACACACCTATGGACACTTGAATTTTGAAAAAGAAGCCAAAATCATACAATGGAAAACCTGAAAGCATCTTCAACAAATGGTGTTGGTCTAAGTGGATGTCGTCATTTAGAAGAATGGAAATAGATCCACATCTATCATCCTGCACAAAACTAAACTCCAAGTAGATCAAACACCTCAACATGAAACCAGACACACTAAATCTAATAGAAAAGAGAGAACTTCCTTGAACACATTGTACAGGAGACAAGTTCCTGAACAGAACACTAATAGTTCAGGCATTAAATCAACAATTAGTAAATGAGACCTCATGCAACTAGGCTAAGGACACCATCAATAGTCAGAATGGCAGCCTATAGAATGGGACTCACCAACCCAACATCTGACAAAGGACTAACATCAAAATTATATGTAGAACTCAAGAAATTAGACACCAACAACCAAATAACCCAATTAAAAATGGAGTACACAGTTAAGCAGAGAATTCTGAACAAATCTGAAATGGCTGAGAAGCACTTACAGAATCTGTTCCTCCTCCTTTGTGGGACAGAGAAGGGCAGGAGCTTGGGTCCCTCTCCTGGGTCCCATCTGTTCTAACACTCTAGATTCCAAGCCCTGGTTCTGAGTCACCTAGGGCAGGAGCTAGGGCCTTTGCCCAGGCAGCAGAATGGGACTCGGTAAGCTGCACTTAAAGCTCTTAGAGTCCTCATTAGAAAGGGTGGATGTCCTGAAGATGTGGCCTAGCTATGCTGCAGCCCATCCTCAGTCCATGGACAGGCAAAGGGTAGATGCCCTGGGCTTTTAGTGGTAACCTACAACCCTGTTAGGCTGCAGACCAGTGCTGGGAGAGGGCATGGTCATCAAGGGTCAGAGACCTCAGGAAGGAAGGAGGTGGGGCTGAGGTCCTGCCACTGCTTCTTCCTACCCCACTCCTGTCCACACCCCTGAGCCTGTGCGTTTCAACAGGGTGGCCTCTTGGGCAGGGCGACTGGCCTGGGTCTTGCCCTTCCACTGCCCAGGGAGCCCTGTTTTTCTCCCCATCCACACTCTTGCTCATGCCTTGTAAAGTGACCTCTGAGTGCCTCCTAGAAGCATTGGGAGGTTCCCAGGCCTGGACAGCAGAACGCAGGGCCAGATGCAATGGCCCCTCTGTTGGGGTTGTTGGCTCTCAGGCCGAGAGCCTTATTTACCTAGTGCAAAAACTGTAAACGTGTACAGACTCTCCACAGATTTTTTTTATCTTAATTGCAAGTTTGCTGATTTTTGTGAATGTTTTTGGTGTTTGACTCTAATGGAACTATTTCAACCAAGGGATGTACATAGTCCTTTAGTCCTGGTGCTGTGAGGGCTGGCCGGGGACACTGCTCTCATTGTTGATATTATAGCCAAGAGAACAGTGCTGGGCAGGACAAAGAGCTTTGCATTCTAGGTGTCTGTCTTTTTCCTGACTGGGGCATTGATTTGTTGGCTTTCAAGCATGCTGTTTGGGTGGGAGATTGATGGGGGCACATGCCCCAATGGGGTCAGTAAAGCATCCTCTTGCCCACAGCCTTGGGGCTGAACTCTGCCTACAGCAAGGGCTGAAGTTGCTAGAGGCCCTGCTCTGGAAAGACCCTGGCCACCGACACCAGGCTATGCTGAAGTGAGCAGCCCCACCCTTGCCAACACAGACACCTGACCTTTTCGTTCAACTTGTATATTAGGGTAAAGGAAACTGCCAAACTTCCTCTGAGCGAAGACCTCTGACTGCCCAGGAGTGGGGGTGGGGACCAGGGCCAGAGCTCTATGTGTACCCCAGCACCTGCCCGAGGGGCACTCCTCCCTCATACCCGTATGTCTGGGAGCCAGACAGTCCAGGGAACCAGCCCCTCTTTTCTATATACTCAGCCACAAGGCTATCTATCTCCCCCACTGAGCCCAGCTCCCCCTTTTGTAAATATGTGAAAAGGAAAAAATGCAAACGTCAGAGTCGGCCGGAGCCCTTCCCTCCAGTTGAGACTTTTAACCATGTAATAATGTACAGAGAAGTTGTTGGTGTTCGAAGACTCTGTGTGGCTGTGCAATTTCTGTATATTTGCAATTAGAAATATTAAAGTTTTATTTAGCTATTAAAAAAGAATGTTCAACATACATAGTCATCAGGAAAATGCAAATCAGAACGACTCTGAGATTCCATCTTACATCAGTACAGAATAGCTAAGATCAAAACCTCTTGTGACAGCACTTGCTGCCAAGAGTGTAAAGCAATGGGAACACTCCTCTATTGCTGGTGGGACTGCAAACTTGGACAACTACTTTGTAAATTAATTTGGCAGTTTCTCAGAAAATTGAGAATAGTTCTACCCTGAGACCCTGCTGTACTACCCCTGGGCATATATGCGAAAGAAGCTCTACCACATCATAAGGACATTTGCTCAACTATGCTTTTCGCAGCTTTATTCATAATAGTCAGAAACTGGTAACAACCTAGATGTCCCCCAACTGAAGAATGGATAAAGGAAATGTGGTACATCTACACAATGAAATACTGTTTAGCAATTAAGAACAAAGAAATCACGAAATTTGCATGTATGTGTATGGCACTGGAGAATATCATCCTAATTGAGGTAACCCAGACTCAGAAAAACACCATGTGGGCTAGGGGTATCTCTAGAATATGCCAGAGACCTGGAATAGGAGGAGGCGCCAGTGAGTCTATGTGGGTAAGTTTAGCTGAGACTTCTAGCAATGGGGGACATAGAGACTGAAGTGGCCACCACTTGTAGCCAGGAAGGACTCCCAGTAGAGGAATAAGGGCAGCAACCTACCCACAAAGCTTTTGAGCCAAAATGTCTTGTGCCTACAAAATATTCATGGTGAAAGATGGAGCAGAGATGGAGAGAAGTGGCCAACCAATGACTGGCCCAAATGCAGACCCGTACCATGGGCAAGAACCAATCCCTGACACTATTAATGATATTCTGCTATGCTTTCAGACAGGAGCCTAGCATAACTGTCTCCCAAGAGGCTTCATCCAGCAGTAGATGGAAACAGATGGAGGATCACAGCCAATCAGCAGGCAGTGCTCAGGAAATCGTGTGGAAGGGTCAAGGACAGAACTGAGCAAGCCAAAGAGGTCAAGGACACCACAAGAAGACCTACAGAGTCAACTAACTAGGGCACATGGGAGCTCATAGAGACTGAATCACCAACCAAAGAGCATGCAGAGGCTGGACCTAGCCCCCCTCCCCAATTGTAGAAGATGTACAGCTTGGTCTTCATGTGGGTCTCCTAACAATTGGAGCAGGGACTGTCTCTGACTCTTTTGCCAGCCATTGAATCCCCTATTCCCTTTCTTTAGTGGGACAGCCTGGTTGGGCCTCAATGGGAGAAAACATGCTTAGCTCTGTTGGGACTAGATATCCCAGGTCAGGGTGGTACCCAAGTGAGGCTTCTCCTTCTCTGAGGAGAAGGGGAGGGTATAATTCTGTGAGGAATTTTTAAGTGTGGGGCTGAAAGGAGAGGAGGGAGTTCTGTGATTGCGATGTAAAAATAAATAAATAATAAACTATTAGCACATAAAAAGACCATCAAAACAAATCAAAGACACCAATCCTTAGAAATCTAGGAAATTCAAATCAAAATACCTCTGTCATACCATTCTTCTACACTGATGTGAGGAGCCGAATTTGCCATTAAAAGATGGCGCAGGCTTCTGCTTCCTGGTTCTTCACGGAAGCTTTACTTGAGAATGCGCCTGCGCATGGCTCGAAAACCGAGTATGACAATTGGATGAGAGATTTGAGCCAATGAGGGATCTGCATGTCTCACAAAGCTCTATTTAAGCAGCGGGCTTTCTGAGCTCGGCGTCCTTCCCCTTTTCACCATCATGAGAGCTGTTCAATAAATGCTGTCAGAAGAATCCTGAGTGTGGCGTTCTCCTTATCGGTGAGGCTGTGCGCTACACACTGAGAATTGCCAAGGTCAACAAAATAAATCATAAGAATTACTGGTGTTGGTTGTGGGGAAAATGGAGACCTTACTCACTATTGGTGGGGTTGAAAACAGGTTTATTCCAGCTAGAAAATAGTACATTCTTAAAGACTAAGCTACACCACTTGTCATAGTTCTTTATTGCTGTTAAGAGATACCATAATCACAGCAACTCTTGTAGAAAAAAATCATTAATTGGGGCTTGCTTACAGATTCAGAGGGTTAGTCCATTATCCTCATGGTGGGGACTGTGGTAGGATGCAGGCAGACATGATGCTGGAGAAATCTACATCTGGATCAGTTTCCAAAAGTTTATAAGCTTTCTGTTACTTCTGTTTTTGTTGATATCTAGTTTTAATCCATGGTTGTCTGATTGGATGCATGGAGTTATTTCATATTTCTTGTATGTGTTGGAATTTGTTTTGTGTCTGAGTATCTAAACGATTTGGTGGAAATTTCCATACATTGCAGAGCTGAAGGTATATTATAATTTGTGTTTGGGTGAAATATTATGTAAATATCTGTTAGATCCATTTGGTTTATAACTTCAATTAGCTCCCAGATTTCTATGTTTAGTTTTTGTCTAGATGACCTTTCTATTGTTTAGGGTGGTTTATCAAAGTCTCCCACTATCAGTGTGTGAGAATCAGTTTGTGACTTAAGCAGTTCAGGTGTTTCTTTACAAATGTGCATAGGCTGTCCTTGTGTTTGGAGCATAAATGTTAAGAACTGAAATGTCCTGCTGATGGAAAATTTTATGAGCATATTCTTCCTTATTATTTCTGATTAATTTTGGTATATTATTTTGTTAGATATTAAAAAGGCTATACTAGCTTGATTCTTATGTACATTGGCTTATAATATCTTTTTCTAACTTTTATTCTGAAGTAATGTCCATACTTCTTGATGTTTAAGTGTTTCTTGGATACAGAAAAGGGTGTATTCTGTTTTCAAATCTATTCTGTTAATCTGTACCTTTTTTTTTTTTGAGGAATTTAGACAACTGATATTGAGATATATAAATAAATATATATTTATTTATTGCTAATTTCTGTTATTTTCTTGGTGGTATTAGTAATGTTACTGGTAATGATCTCTCTCTCTCTCTCTCTCTCTCTCTCTCTCTCTCTGTGTGTGTGTGTGTATGTGTGGTGTAGTATATAGTGTGTGGGTGTATACTTTGCTGTTTTAATTTTGCTTTTCTGAGGTTATTTATCCTCCATGTTTTAATGGTTAAATGGTTGTAGTTAACCTCCTTAGGTTGGAGTTTTTCTTCTAGCACATTTGTATATCTGGATTTAGAGACAGTTTGGCTTTATCATGGAATATCTTGTTTTCTCCATCTATCATGATTGAAAGTTTTGTTGGGTGTAGTAGTCTTGGCTGGCATCTGTAGTCTCCTAGTCTGCAGCACAACTGTTAGACCCTTCTGGCTTTTAGTATCTCCATTGAAAAGTCATATGTAATTCTAATAGGTTTGCCTTTATGTGTTAGTTGGTCTTTTTCTTTTGTAGCTTTTAATATTCTTTCTTTATTCTTTATGCTTAGTGTTTTGATTATTATGTAGTGAGAGGACTTTCTTTTCTGATCCAATCTATTTGGTATGCTGCAAGCTTCTTGTATATCAAGGAGTATGTCCTTCTGTACGTTAAGGAACTATGACTCCTGATTTCTTTCCTAGGGTTTCTATCTCCAGGGTAGTTTCCCTTTGCGATTTCTTTATTGTTTCTATTTCCATTTTTATGTCCTGGATAGTTTTGTTCAATTCAACCTGTTTGGTTGGTTCTCTTGTAACTCTTTAAGGAATTTTTGTGCTTCCTCTTTAAGGGCTTCTACCTGTTTACCTGTGTTTTTCTCAAATGCTTTCTAAGTGTTATTTATGTCCTTCTTAAAGTTCTCTATCATCATCATTAGAAGTGATTTTAAATCTGAATCTTGCTTTTTTTTGATATGGAGAATTCAGGACTTTTTTGTGTGGGAGAACTAAGTTCTAATGATGCTAAGTACCCTGGGTTGCTGATGCTTATGTTCTTGTGCTTGCCTTTCACCATTTGTATCTCCTTAGTGCTACCTGCCTTGTCTCTTACTGGAACCTGTCTTTCCTGTTATTTTGGTTGTATCAGAATTGTGTGGGGTGGGTGTTACTACTGGGGTTAGAGCCCAAGATCTGCTCAGTGCTCAGGCGCAGACAGGAAGGAATCAGTGCTTCAGGCCAGGAGTGACTTACTGGGTTCTAGTGGGTCCCAGTTACTTTTTGTTTGGGGCCAGTGTTGCTTTCCCTTATCTAAGATACTGCCAGGGTTAGAGCTCCTGGAAGGCCCACTTCCTCTGGGTTCTGTGAGACTGGGGGCAGAGCTCCCACCAGAGATCTGCTCAGTGCTCAAGTCCAGACCTGAAGGAGTTTTCTGAATTTCTTTTAAGAATTAATTCATTTCCTCTTCAAGGATCTCATTAATTTTAATGCTTGTTTTTAAGTTCTTTTTCTTGTGCTTCGGCTATGTTGGAATATCCAGGGCCTGCTCTGGTAAAGTTGCTGGGCTCTTGTGGAGATGTAATGTCCTGGTTATTATTATGTTTTTATGCTGGCATCTAGGCATTTGTGGTTGCAGTAATGATTGGTCTACATGCTGATTTCTCTTTTTGTCTTTGTTGGTTGGATGTTTTATTCCTTTGTTTCTGTTTCCTCTGTGGATTTTAGGTGAGTGTAAAGGTTGTGTGTCGCCTCATTTTTCTTTTTATCTGCTATGTGTGGCCACCTTGGTTGCCAGGCAAAATGTGTTCCTGGGTATATAGGAGCTGAAGTTAGGGACTGGGGATAGACTAGAGGTTTGAAGATGTTCACAGGAGGGAGGAAAGCAGAGTACTAAACTAGTTATTTTTATTTAGTCTCTTCAAAATGGGGTAGATAGTGAAGAGAGGTCACTCCAGAAGGTCTGATATAATGTCAGTGATGATACCGGGGGATCGGATCTGTTTCCCTGGCTTGCTCAGCTGGTGTGTCAGAAGAGAGTACTTGTTGATATTAGAGACTGGCATAATGGCATGAGTTGGGGAAAGAAAGTTTGGAGAAGATGATCTTTGTGATCCACTTGGGATGGAGTCAGTGAGAAATGGATCTAGCAGGTGTTCTGGTATAGAGCTAGGGATGAGGTTGAGAGGATTGGACTGGAGGAGCAAATGGAGAGGTGGAGACCTGCAACTAGTTTGTTTCTTTGACAGTAATGGTCGTTGGGTTATCTAAGGGTACCTGATAGAGCTAAGAGCATGGATAAAGCAGTGAATCTGGGGAGGGAGGATAAGAGGGAATGTGGGGCTGTTAGCTCGTGCATGGGCATGGATCTTGTTAGGCTGTGTTGTAGATTTCGCGTGCCTGCTGCTGCTCAGGGAGACAGAAGCTCAGGAATTTGACTGAGTTTACTCCACATAGGTGCTGGATGGATGCTGGGCTGAGAAGCCATGGTGCTCCACCCAGGCATGGGGAGATCTCCATCTGAAGTTCCACGGGGGATCCCCCTGGGAAAGAAGGCATGAGGGGATTGACTGGTCTCAGACTCCTGGGCAACCAGGCACTGTTGGGAGCTGCTGAAGAGTTGAGACTGGGGACGTATGGGCTGGACCTGCCCACAGCTGAGAGGAATGAGGGGGAGGGAAGCCCCCAGAGGGCTGTGGGTAGAGACTCTTGGTTACCAAGACTCACTAGGCTGGGTAGGCTATCTTGCTTGAATTGGAGGCCTCCATGATAGGGATGTAGAGAACTTCTCATTGGGAGATCAAACAGCAGCTTGGTAGTCTAAGGCCCCCTCCATGGTTCTCCATGGCAGGCCCCAAAGACACAAGGAAGTTCATGGTTTTAAAGGGTTTATTGTCATGGCAGAAAGTGAATCTGGTTGTACCCCTGTACTTCCAGGGTGGGCCTTTGGTTAAATACTGTTTGTAAGGAGGAGGGTTGGAAGGAATACTTAATTGGCTATGCCCTCTGGCCTTCAAGTATCTCATTGATATGGAAATCTCTTGAGGCTGAGGCCTGTAATCATGCCCTCTACCTATGCTGGGTGACACAAACCTCTCTTTGGGAGGGGCTGTAGAAGGATGAAGCTAAGTGAAAGAGCCAGTGGAACCAGGAGCAAAGCCGAACACCTTCTGTCCCATTAGGGTCCGGGGTTCGAGGCCTGTGCTCGACCAGGCGCCCAGCTGCCTCTCACAGCCCACTGCCCCACAAGGGAAAGTTCTGTGGGATCTATGGGACAAACATGTAGGCATAGGCCAGAGAAGGAAGGCTGCATTAGGTATTCATTTAAAGAGTTAAGGATGACACTGGGAATTGGATTTGGGGGAGGAGATATAGTGGTGAAGGTCTTTAATTGGTTTACCTGTTTCCCTGTTCAGCTTGCCTGTTGTGTTAGTAAAAAATGTGTATTGGTGTTGGAGGCTGGGATAATGGGATGAGTTGGATGAAAGAAGGTTGGAGGAAGAGATTTTTGTGATTCATGGAGCTAGGGTTTAAAGGGGAATGGAGGACTACAGCAAGCTTTCAGCTAAAGAGCACCAAAAAGCACAAAAGAAGCATGGAGTCTGCTGATTGACTCCTCCTGAGAATAAGATATTTCTTGACATATGGCTAATATGCCCAGTGTCACTCCATTGAAGAAACTAATTTTTCATTTTTGAGTAGCTATCAACTTCAAAATAGCTTATTGGCTAGGGTAGGACTTTGTACTCACTTTTCTTTCTCTGTCCTGGAATTTTGTTTAGCTTGGGCTTGTGTCTTTTTTTTTTTTTTTTTTTGTTCCACCAGGCGATGGGACTAAAGTTCTAAAATAAACCTCCTTGGTCTGAACAGCTCTTACATGCTATGACTTAGTTAGGAAATGCTGAGACTCTCTGGCCTTCAGACTCACTTACTCTACCTCTGCTGAGGTCTCCTTAGTCACTACATGTGAGAATCTGTTGCTACAAGCCACAAGAATGTTTAAAGTACCATGTTCTGTCCACATTATTCCCAGAATTCTGAACTGCTTACTCTATAGGGTAATATGACAGCCAAATTATGTGATGATATGTGACAAATGTCCCACTTTTAGGGACTTATATACCTTTTCTTGTCCTGTGTCTATGTGCTACTGAGATATTTTCCTGAGCTGGTGGACCTTCAGTGGTTTCCTTATTGGTGTTGTAGAGGGAGAACATGATCAAAAGTGGTTCTCTATTGGGAAATACTTTTGTTCAACCCTTTGCTTATTAATTCATTTGATGATACACATAAGTAATTTACAGGTTTTTTATTGTGATGAATTCTCCTGAAGACATGTATTTATAAGATTTTAGATACCTTTTTGGTAATTCTTTTGGGGGTTCACCTAGGAATGGAATTACTGAGTCACAAACTAAGTTCCTTTAACATTTGAAGAAATTATTAAAGTTCTGTTAAAGTGAATGGAGTTAAGCTTCTATGAGCTCATATGTGCTGTAGTCTTGCCATGTCTGGAAAATACTACTTTTTGTAGATATCCAGGACCTTTTTATTAAAATCCCTCTGTTCCCTCTTCCACAATGACCCTTGAAAGGAGGGTATATAATAAAGCTGCCCCATTTGGAGCAGATTATCTTTTTCAAGAATATTCCTTATATTATGTTTTTAAAATATCTTTATATGGCTGTCATATTTTGACAAAGTATGCTTCTAGATTCTTAAAAGTCAGATGATAGGGTTGATGAGGGAAAATGACTATACTCAAGTACTCTTGAGTAGAGATCTGGAAGCCTACAGAAGAGGAGAGGTGTATGGTTTCATTTGAAACCTTTCATGATTAAGGGGATATTCATTCAATTAATTTTTTGTTTTCTCATTCTTTCTTTTCTACAACCTTGACATTGTCATTATGTTATGTACATAGACATTTATAACCATATCTTTCAGGGAACCATTGCTGTATGTCATGCTATTAAGTATGGCATGCTATTAGGCAATTTTAAATTTTAAAATGTCCAGGAACTGAAAACCAAGTGCTTTCTTAGTAGCCTTTTGTTGTTCCTACACAATCACTCTGATAGGGGAAAGTGTTGTCTTGTTGTAATAGGAATAGAACCCATTCCTATTACATAGTACAATATATGATTGGGTGTTATCTGAGAAGATCTTTATGTGCCACAATTAAAAAATAATACAGTAGACACAACATTCCATTACTGAACTCTTTCTTTGGTTGTTCCTCTTGGGAGAAACAATCATTTGCTAACTTTCAGTTCTTTAGGGAATAGATTCCTTTCATATCTACTCAAACATATAATCATAAGTTTCACAAATATAGACTTTTTGTCTTTTTCATTTTTCCTTTTGACTTTCTTTGCTGCCAAGATAGTTTGCTTTCTGTCAGACCATAGAATGGAAAAAGATTATCACCAGTTCAACATCTGATAGAGTGCTAATATCCAAATATATAAAGAATGCAAGAAACTAGATATTAACAAACAAAATAATTTAATTTAAAATGGGGGTATGTATCTAAACAGAGAATTCTCAATAAAGGAGTCTCAAATGACTGAGAAATAAAGAAATGTTCAACACTTTAAGCCATCAGGGAAATGCAAATCAGAACTATTTTGACATTCCATCTGTGATGGCTATTCCTAGTTGTTGACTTGACTATATCTGGAATGAACTACAATCCTGAAAAGAAGTGCACACCTGTGATAAGGATGGATCTAGGAATGATGCATGGATCTCCCTGGGAAGAAGAAATAGAATAGCTAGTGTGGGTAGACTTGAGGTGGAAGAGAGAATAATTGAGGGAGAGAGTATGGGGAGAGACTGAAATAGGTAGGCATTTAGGGGGTGATATGCCGGTCAAGTGCAGTGAAAGTTGTTGTCTTAGTTAGAGTGTTACTGCTGTGAACAGACACCATAACCAAGGCAAGTCTTATACAGGACAATATTTAATTGGAACTGGTTTAAAGGTTCAGAGGCTCATTCCATAATCCTTAAGTCAGGACCATGGCAGAAAACAGACAGGCATGGTTCAAGAGGAGCTGAGAGTTCTACATCTCATCTGAAGGCTGCCAGTAGAAGACTGAATTCCAGGTGACTAGGGTGGTCTTAAGCCCACACCCACAGTAATACATTTACTCCAATAAGACCACACTTCCTAATAGTGCTACTCCTTGGGGCAAGAATATACAAACCATTACACTAAGGAAAATATAGAGACTAAGTTAGTCATCTTCTGTAACTAGGCTAGGCTATCAGTAATGGGATTAGAAGACCACTCCAATGACAAAACATTCAACCTGCAACAAGTCTCATCTACAAGATGTGCTGGGGTAAAGGTGGCTCAGAGCTTGAGGGAGTGGTCAACTAATGACTGGTCTAACTTGAGGCCTGAGCTACTAGAAGGAGAATATTCCTGACACTGCTTGGATAGCCAGAAACTGGAAGCTGAATGACTCAGAGACCTAGGATAAAACCAAACATGTCTGATACAAAATAAAGTCAATAAAATGTTCCCAAATGATATTTTGCTTTGCTCATAGAATGGTGACTAGCCTAATCTTCATCACAGAGGTTTCCTCCAGTATCTGATAGGAGCAATCTCAGAGACCTACAGTCACAAAAACCCACAGAAGAGGGGGAGGAAGGATTATAGGCATTAGAGATACCAAGAACACCAGAAGAACATGGCCCACAGAATCAACTAAGCAGGACTCATAAAGGATCACAGAGACTGAAGCAGCAATCATGGAGCCTGTGTGGATCTGTGCTACATGTCTAAATACATGCTATGGTTGTTTAGCTTAGGGTTTTTGTGAGACTCCTAATAGTGGGAGTGGGTATATCTCAGACTCTTCTGCGTGGTGGGAAGCTTTTGCTCCTACTGGCTTAGGTTGCCTTGTCCAGTCTTGATATGAGGATTTGTGCATAATTTTATTGCATCTTGTTATGCTATGTTTTGGTTGATATCACTAGGTAGCCTTTTCTGTTATTTTCTGAAGGGAAATGGAGGAGTGGTAGCTCTGGGCGAGAGGGAAGGTAGGTATTGAGCTGGGAGGAGGGAGGGGAAAGGGAAGGAAGGGGAGACTGCAGTCAGGATATATTGTTTGAGAGAAGAAGAAATAAGAGAAAAATAGTCTATTTTCTAGGATCATTGGAAACTTCCTTCTGGCTAGCTTTCATTGTGCCAGAAGTTATTCAGGCTACTCGGGGAGAGAAAATATGGGTCTAATCAATCACTAAACTTTGCTTGATGCAATAATGATTTGTCAAGCAAGATGAACATACTAGTGTAAGGATGGTTTGGGTATCATGGGCTAACCAACTGTTTTCCATTTGGAATTACAGTCTGCTCCACATTAGGGAATACAGATCATTTTCTGAGGATATTGTTGGAATGACAGGTGAGAATACCCGTATCTAAAAATTACAGTAAATATAAATGTTTAAGTTCTTATGCTTATCAGTATCAATAGATACTATAACTAAAATAGAGGCAATCAAATGTACATCTGAGTGTTATTATTAGTATTTATGTGCCAAAATGTTTTTATATCTCCTGTTTAGTATGCATAGCAGAATTGCTCACAAATTATACCATTGGAAAAATAGAATGTGAATCATGATATGTAAATCGTTAAAAATAATTTGAACTTTCTGTCATTTTATTTAGCATGAGCTATTATCTTTAGTAAAGAGTTATTATTTTTGTATATTGTTCAATAATGTTTAACAAATGAATAAAATTGGAAAAATATTTTCTGTGTGCTTCAACTATAGAAAAATTTAAGTGTTTGTTACTAAAAATTTTAATAGATATTTCTAAGTCTTCAACTATTAAACTATTTGATATAATAATAAATATACTTGGTTAAAATTCCTGGAAGGCCTTCTTTTTTTCTGAGGGGAGGTGAAGGAGTAATGGATTTGGGGAAGAGGAAAGATACAGGAAGAAGCTAGAAGGAAGAAAGAGAGGGGAAACTGAGGTCAGATTGTACTATATGAGGGAATAATAAATTTAAAAATAATAGAAGAAATAGTTATTGCTTGTCATCAGATTAGAGAGAAATAAAAAATATGATTTAAAAGAAGAAAATAATAAATGAATTTGTCATAAAAACACATTATAGTCTTAAATAGACAGCTAGCCATCATAAATATTTTGTTTATTCTATCATATTATATTTTCCCTATATTAAAAAAATAAAATGTATATATTATTTTTAGTTTCATATTTGTATCTTGAAAAATAAGAGATGTATTGTATCTTATTACCATCTATGTTATAAGTATATGATAATTGGAAAATATTTTAAATATCAAAGAACATACTTAATTTTTTTATTCGCAAATAAATGTTAGCATTGTATAAAACAATTGACCTCCTCTCCGTTTTGTAAAACTCTTGATATAACTATAACAAATATTTTATTTTTAAAAATTAGCAAAGAAATTCATGATTTTATTGAAATAATAAACAATAATTTAAAAATATATTTTAATTCTTGAAATTCGGATATTGAGAAATCAGAATTATGTTTCTTTATAAAAAAATATGACATTGTTAAAATCTACAGTGCATAAAGTTCACTGCTATTAGTGTATAGTTTATACCTTGTTTTATACTTCAAAACTTTTATATTTCCCTTTTATATTTTTGGGAGAAATCTGGAATAAGATAAAAATAACAATGTTGCTTTTTAAAAAAGAGAATATATTTTTGATGTTGTTAGATCAATATTAAGTGAATTGTACAAAAAATGCTACCTATGTGCACATTTATGTTCTTTTATATTATCGAAGCTATAATAATCAATTCAATAATTTTCTCAGAAGTAAAGCAATTTAACAAAAGTCAGAAATAATTTAAAATGTTCTATATGATTAAAATGTTCAATCTCCAGAATTTTATTAAGCATATTACATATGCAAAGATTGTAACCAACTGTCCATACAAACTTAATTCTCAAATTATAAATCTGTACTAATTTCAGCTGATTGTCAATTTGAAATATTTACAGTGAATTTTCTTGGCCTTAAGTATTTTCCTTATAATCCATAAAGTGGTTTTTTAACTTCTTTAGAGCATTTTTCATCTCTTTATTTCTCAGTGTGTAAATGGCTGGATTTAGGAGAGGTGCAAAAACAGTATAAAACACAGCAAGAAATTTGTCCAACCAGGTGATACTGAGGGGCCACACATAGATGAAGATGCAGGGCACAAAAAAGATCATCACTACTGTGATGTGTGCAGTGCATGTGGACAGAGCCTTAGATGCCCCAGCTTTAGAGCTCTGGCGAACAGTGAGAAGGATATATGTGTAGGATATGAGCAACAGAATAAAGCAGGTTACAACCACAAACCCACAGTCAACATTCATGTAAATATCCAAAATATGGGAATCCATGCAAGCTAGTTTGATTATAAGTGGTATGTCACAGAAGAAACTGTCAATTTCCATGTCACCACAGAGAGGCAGTTGCACAACTGCCAAAAGCTGACTCATGGCATGCACAAAGGCAATTGCCCAGGAAGTTAATACCAGCCCAGTACATCTTTTCAGGTTCATAATAGTGAAGTAGTGAAGTGGTTTGCAGATGGCCACATAACGGTCATAAGCCATTACCACCAACAGTAACATCTCTACTGCACCAACACAATGGTCAAAGAAGACCTGGGACATGCATCCTGCAAAAGAAATGATCTTTGGTTTTTTGAGAAAATCTGTGATCATCTTAGGAGTGGTGGCTGAGGAAAGCCACATATCAACAAAGGATAAGTTTGCCAAAAAGAAGTACATGGGGGAATGGAGATTCTTGTCAGTGATGATTAAGAACATGACAATAGTATTTCCAGAAAGAATGAGCAGATAAAGCATTAAAAATATTATGAAGAGTAAGACCTGAAGATTCTGTGAGTGGGCAAGTCCCAAAAGCACAAATTCTGATACTAGGGACTGATTACCTCCATCCATTTTATTTAATGTGTCTTTAGAAATAACCTGCAGACAAAGAAAAATTAATTAGATGGATATTAACTACAGACAAAGAATTGTCCATCCATTAGATGGACAATGATTTCACTAGACAAATCTGACATTCACATTGAAAGTTAACATCTACATCTGAAATAGAAAAACATAAATGGAAAGTGGAGACTTTGTCACCTTTCAGAAACATCACTGCCCAAAGTGAAAGCTAATGAGCCAAGTGCAACTCCCCAAGAAGAGAAGCATTAGGTATGACTGTCATATACATGCTCTATCATGAGACTCTTTTTACAGGGATGAAGTGAGAAAACAAGACAGTAAATTGAAAGCCTAGAAATGTGTGCGGTTTCATGTGGAAGGGCATTTCTACCCATTAGTCTAATAGGAAAAGGACTGAATGTGTCACCAATAATCATAATATTTCATCATAGAAGTGAGGTATTTTGGACCTGTTAGGAATTCCCTTGAATTTCAGTACAAAAATTTAATTAGATATTATCATGTTTTGCAGCATGTATGAAGACTCCTTTGATTGTCAGTAAAGTAATTTCTGTGGCATCGTTAAACTAAAATATTTTATTAAAGCTCCAAAGTAGATTTGAGAAAATCTCATTGAGGGAAGGTGTACAGAATATCATATAAGATATACATTGTTTGAAACTGAGATATAAAAACTAGAATCACATTTTTTCATAAACAAAAATTTATCATAGTTTTTTTTCATCTAAGATGATTATTGGCTTACTATTGATAATTCATGCAAAAGTAGTAAGCAAAGAACAAGTAACTCATATTTAAGGCTGAAGTCTGAAAGTTACATTTATCTCAGTGTTAGCAGTAGAAAAAAAACAATATTGAATTTTATCAACTAATCTTGAGAACTCTTAGGTTTTAAAAATCTACAGTTTCCTGACATGGACAATGTCATTTATCTACAATGTGCTTTCTTATTTTGTCACATAACTACTGATCATCTATATTGTTTGAAAGAAGAAAAAATACATAAATATATAAGCAAAGGGTTCCATTGATTGTCAACCTTGAAAAAATGTAAAACTAAATCTTCATTGAACAGCAATTATTCATGTCAAAGCATGAATGGAGTCCTTTTACTGATCTGTAATGGAAAACATTCAGTGTGAATGATGGAAAATCATTGCCCATTTTCTTATACATTTAGTAATTCTCTTGGTGATTTTCAATTTTAATTTTTAATCTTTTATTCTTTAAAATTTTTAGAGTGAGGGAACAGAACAGGTAAAGCATGAAAACTCTCTTTTATCACCAGAGTGATATATACTTTCCCATTTTTTTTAATGAGGATCTAAAAGGGAATAGTTAGAATGAAAAAGGGAAGTTCTAAAGACAAAAAAAGGTTAAAGGGATACAAATTGGAAAAGACGAAGTCAAAATAGTACTATTTGCAGATGATATGCTAGTATATATAAGTGACCCCAAAAATTCCACCAGAGAAGTCCTAAATCATCTTTCTTTAATATACTTTATACTTATGTTTCTCTGAGTTGCCAAACACCTATTCTGCAACTATAGGATATGCAGATGGAAAGGACTTATTAGCCATGGTGACTGTTTTCTGGAAACCTCACAATCATTTCATGCTTCTTCATTGCTCAGGAGTGTTATAAGTATTTTAAAGACTCAATAGACTTTTCTAATACTTTATACGTAATTCTTGTTTATCTTGGTGTCAAATCTTACAGAAAATGCTAACTTAGTCTTTTAGATGAAGAAAGTTAAAAATATTAATGAATGAAAACTCACCAAAGGGTACTTTTATTAACATTTAAACCAAGTATTCTTTTCTCTGATTAAAGATTTTTACATGTAGAGTGTTTTGCATCAAAGTTCTAAACTATGAAATAGTGTCCGTATTTATACTTTTGTAACATGTGTGGATATATTTAGAGTTATTCCCTCTAGTTGATCCTTGATGACTAAAGAGTGGTCCCATAGTTGTTTATAATGTCTTACTTTTTGGCTGATTGGTTTAACATGCATTTTGAAATGAACAAGCATTATGCTTCTTCTCACTTGATTTACTCCTATTCCTGAGCTGAAAATTATCCTATCTACAGTGTACTCTATGATTCAACAGTACTGAATCTGATCAAGAGACAGAAAATTATTGTGCAATGTTAGCTTATTGCTGCTTATCCTGTTCATTAGTTAAGGAATGATGATCTGATGCAGACACAAACATAGAGAGAGTGTGCTTCTCGGTCATGTTCATACTGATGTTAATCCACAGAAACTTCCGTTTGGATTAGAAAAGGTAGAAAAAACTCATTAATTATTTGACAAAAATGACAGAAGTAAGAAAAACATTGCTCAAGTCCCCATAAAATGGGAACTGATAAAGAGATATAAAGACATAATTTAAGAATGGTTATAGAGAATGTTGGAGAAATGAGGTGACTTACCAAACTCTTGTTTTTTTTCCAATATCATATTTTCTTCCATCTGTATGTTTGTGAAGACATCTACCTTATGCAGAAACTGCCTCTTGGAAGCACACCCCTTAAGCCTGATATTTATTCAGTGCCTGAAGTTGTCCCATGGGTTAATTTACTTGAACCCTGAATGTAATTATCTTGGACATATCTTAGGAATTTCTCTGTTAAAAGTGATAGCATCTGCTACATATCTGTAAAATTAGACAGATATTCTTATTAATCAACCCAGAAGGGACAACATAATCTGTTTCTCAAAGTTATTCATTTGACCAATAAAGACCAAGGAGAAGTTTTCTGCTATCCTAATATTACTTAGTTTATTTCATCAAAGTGAAAAAAATTGTTTTATAGGCATAAGAGGCCTTGTGCTAAACAGTGTGAGATACGACCAGAACAAAAGCCATGATGTGAACACAGTTCTTTAATGCATGGCAAGGATGTGTCAGGTTGGCAAGAAATCTTACTCACTTGGTTGAGTATTTCAGTCTTATCTGTGACTGTAAGTGATAGTATCAGGTATGAATTATGTGTCAAACTGTTAAAACATATTAAGTTGCTAAAATTTAAGGTATTTTATTTCATATATATGTATGTATATATATATATGTATACACACATACATATATTATGTATATATTATAAATAATATAATGTATATATATTATATATAATATATATTTATATATAATATATAATATATATATATATATGTATACACACACACACACACACACACACACATGAGTTGTGGTATATCAATGGTAGGAACAACTTTGTGAAATACATTCTTTCCTTCCACCATAATGAGTATACTGGGATTGAACTCCATTTTCCAGAATTGTACAACAAGCCTTCTTATCCTATGAGCCATTTGCTCATAACTTCTCCCATCATATTTAAAGAAACATATGACATAAATATATTGTTCAAATATATTTGTTTTGATATTACATTTAACACAATAATACAATAATACAGTAAATAAGGAATGAGTGACATTTAAATGTATAAGTTAAGAAGAGTTGATATATGTCTTCAATCAAAGAATTATGACATGTAAGGTTTAAATGTTTAAAAAAAGAGATTGGAAATAAAACTAGAAAATGGGAAGAAATCTCATGTTCAAGGTTTGATAGAATTAATATTATAGAAATGAACATTACCAAAAGCTATTTAAGATTTGGTGCAATCCTAATCAAAAGTAGCATCTTTTTAAATTGTTTTAATTTTTAATATTTATTTATTCATTTATTTTAGTTTACAATCCAGTCGTTGACCCCCTCCTGGTCTGCTCTTCCACAGTTCCTCATCCATTTCCCCCTCCCCTGTCTCCAAGAGAATGTGTCCCACCCTGCCATGCCTCCCCACTCCCTGGGGCCTCAAGTCTCTCCAGGGTTAGGTAAATCTGCTCCTACTGAGGCCTGACCAGGCAGTCCTCTGCTGTATATGCATTCAGGGCCTTGGACCAGCTCTGTTTTGCTGCCTGGTTGGTGACTCAGTGTCTTCAAGATCTCAGGAGTCCAGGTTGGTGAGATGCTGCTCTTTTTATGGGGTCACTCTCTTTCTCAGCTTCATTCAAAGTTCCACTAATGCAAACACAGGGGTCTTCAACTTCAGTTTAATGGTGTAAGTATTTGCCTCTGTCTCAGTCAGCTGCTTGATGGGTCTCTCAGAGGACAGCCATGCTAAGCTCCTGTCTGTAAGCACACCGTAACATCAGTAATATTGTCAGGCCTTGGACCCTCACCTTGAGATGCATCCCATATTGGGTTAGTCACTGGACCTCGACCACATTTCCCTCAGTCAATTCTTCATTTTGTCCCTTCACTTTGTTCCTGTTTTAGACAAGAACAATTCTGGGTTAGAGTTTTTGAGTGTGGGATGGCAGCCCCCTTCTTCCACTTGATCTTTCTACTGGAGATGAACTCTACAAAGTTCCCTCTCCCCACTGTTGGTCATTTCATCTAAGATCCCTCTCTTTCAGTCCAGAAAGTCTCTCACCTCCCAGGTCTCTGGTACTTTCTAGAGGGTACTCCCACCTCTTACCCCATGAGTTTGCATATTTCCATTCATTCTGCTTGCCCTCAGGGCTTCTCTCCTATTGGCCGACCAATATCTGATCATGTTCCCCATTACCCCTCCCCCTGCCCTCTCCCACCCAGGTCTTTCCATCCCTCTGCCTTCTGTGGTTGTTTTCTTTTCCCTCCCTAGTAGAATTGAAGCACCCTCACTTGGGCTCTTCTGCTTGTTAACTTTCTTGAGTTCTGTGGACTGTATCCTAGGCATTTTGTACTATTTTTTTTTTTTTTTTTTTTTTTTTTTTTGGCTAATATCCACTTAGTGAGTACATACCGTGCATGTACTTTTGAGTCTGAGATACCTCACTTAGGTTGATGTGTTCTAGTTCCATCCATATGCCTGCCAAATTTTTGATTTCCTCATTTTTAATAGCTGACTAGTATTTCATTGTGTAAATGAACCACATTTTCTGAATCCGTTCTTCCTTTGTGGGATATCTGTGTTGTTTCCGGCTTCTGGATATCACAGATAAAGCTGCTATGAACATGGTGGAGTACGTGCCCCTGTTGTATGGTGGGGCATCCTTTGGGTGTACAGCCAAGAGTGGTTCAGCTGGGACTACAGGCTGAGCTATTTCTAATTTTCTGAGGAACTTCCAGATTGATTTTCAAAGTAGTTGTACCAATTTGCACTCCCATCAGCAATGGAGGAGTGTTCCTCTTTCTCCACATCCTCACCAACATGTGCAGTCACCTGAGTTTCTGATCTTAGACATTCTGATTGGTGTAAGGTGGAATCTGAGGGTCGTTTTGATTTGAATTTCACTGATGCCTAAGGATTTTGAACATTTCTTTAAGTTCTCAGTCATTTAAGATTCCTCTGCTGTGAATTCTCTGTTTAGCTCTTTTTTCCATTTTTTGATTAGGTTGTTTGGTTTTCTGGAGGCTAACTTTTTGAGTTCTTTATATATTTTGGATATCAGCTCTCTATTGGATGTGTGGTAAGTGAAGATTTTTTTCCCAATTTGTAGGTAGCTGATTTGTCCTATTGACTATGCCCTTTGCCTTACAGCTTTTTGTTTCATGAGGTCCCATTTATCAGTCTTGATCTTAGAGCCTGAGCCATTGGAGTTCTGTTTAGGAATTCTACTCCCCAATGAGTCTGAGCGTGTTTCCCACTTTTTCTCCTATAAGATTCAGTGTCACGGTTGGGGATTTAGTTCACTGGTAGTGCTTTCCTAGCAAGCACAAGGCCCTAGGTTTGGTCCTCAGCTCTGAAAAAAAAAAAAAAAAAGACAAAATAAAAAGATTCAGTATGTCTGGTTTTATGTTGACATCCTTGATCCACTTGGACTTGTGCTTTGTTCAAGGTGAAAAATATAGATCTATTTACATTTTTCTACCTTACCCCTGCCAAGTAGACCAGCACCATTTATTGAAGATGCTTTTTTCCCCATTGTATATTTCTGGATTCTTTTTCAAAGATCAAATATTCATAAGTGTGTGTGTTTATTTCTGAATCTGCAATTCTATTTTAATTGATTAACTTGTCTGTCTCTGTACCAATACCATGCAATTTTTACCACTATTGCTCTGTGGTATAGCTCGAACTAAGGGATCGTGATTCCTACAGAAGTTCTTTTATGGTTAAAAATTGTTTTCAATATCCTGGGTTTTTTGTATTTCCATATGAAATTGAGAATTGCTCTTTGCATGTCTTTGAAGAATTGTTTTGGAATTTTGATGGGAAATTCATTGATTCTGTTCTTGGATTCTGTTTGCTAGAATTTTATTGAATATTTTGCATTAATAATCACAAGTGAAATTGGTTTAAAGTTCTCTTTCTTTGTTAGGCCTTTGTGTGGTTTAGGTTTTGGAGTAATTGTGGCTTTATAGAATGAATCAGGTAGTATTTCTTCTGCTTTTATTTTATGAAATAGATTGAGGAGTGTTTTAGCTCTTCTTTGACGGTCTGGTAGAATTCTGCACTAAAGCCATCTGGCTCTGGGAATGTTTTAGGTTTGGTGATTTTTAATGACTTCTTCTATTTCATTAGGGGATATAGGACTATTTAGATAGTTTACTTGCTCTTGATTTAACTTTTATACATGGTATCTGTCTAGAAAAACAGCCAATTCACCTAGATTTTCCAGTTTTGTTGAGTATAGGCTTTTGTAGTAGGATCTGATGATTTTTGAATTTCCTCAGTTTTTGTTGTAACATCTCCCTTTTCATTTCTGATTTCATTAATTTGTATATTATCACTGTGTTCTTTAGTTAGTTTAGATAGGGAGTTCATCTAGCTTGTTGATTTTCTCAAATAACCAGCTTTCGGTTTTGTTGATTTTTTGTATCATTCTCTTTATTGCTATTTGGTTTAATTATGCCCTGAGTTTGAAGATTTCCTGCCATCTACTCCTCTTGAGTGTGTTTGCTTCTTTTTTTCTAGGGATATCATGTGTGCTGTTAAATTGCTGGTGTAGAATCTCTCCAATTTATTTATGAATTGGAGAATTCATAAATTAGTGCTGTGAATTTTCCTCTTAGTACTGCTTTCATTTTGTCCCATAAATTTGAGTATATGGTATCATCAAATTCCAGGGAGTCTGTAATTTCTTTATTTCTTTTCTGACCAAGTTATCACTGAGTGGAGAGTTGTTCATTTTCCATATGTATGTGGGTTTTCTGTTTTGTTGTTGTTGTTGTTGAAGTCTAGCCTTAGTCTGTGGTGATCTGATAGGATGCATGGGATTATTTCAAACTTCTTGTATCTGTTGAGGCTTGTTTTGTGAGACATTATATGGTTAATTTTGGGGAAGGTATCATGAGGTGTTGAGGACATGGTATATTCTTCTGTTTTATGGTGAAAAGTTATATATATATATATATATATATATATATATATATATATATATATAATGCATTTGGTTCATAACTCCTATTAGTTTCAATGTGTCTCTGGTCATATTCTGTTTCAATGACCTGTCTATTGGTAAGAGTGGAATGTTGACATCTCCCACTAATAATGTCTGGGGTTCAATGTGTGTTTTGAGCTTCAGTTAAGTTTCATTTATGAATATAGGTGCACTTGTATTTAGGGCATAGATATTCAGAATTGAGACTTTATCTTGGTGGATTTTTTTCTTTGATGAATATGAAGTGTCGTTCCCCATCTTGCTTGATAACTTTTGGTTGAAAGTCTCTTTTATTGGATATTAGAAAGGCAATTCTTACTTGTTTCTTGGGACTGTTTTCTTGGAAGCCTTTCTTCCAGCCTTTTACTCTGAGGTAGTGCTTGTCTTTGTCATCGAGTTGTGTTTTTTGTATGCAGCAAAATGCTGGATTCTGCTTATGTATCAGTCTCTTAGCTTATGTCTTTTTATTCAAGAATTTAGTCCATTGATATTGAGAGATACTAAAGACAGATGGTTGTTAGTTCCTGTTATGTTTGTTGTTGTAGGTGGCATTACATGTATGTGATTCTTTCCTTTTGGTTTTGTTGTGAGATGATTAATATTCTGTTTTATCGTTGCCATACGTACTCTCCTTGTGTTGGAGTTTTCCTTCTAGAATCCTCTGTATGGCTGGATTGGGAGACACATATTGTTTAAATTTGGTTTTGTCATGGAATATTTTGGTTTTTTCTTCTCTGATGATTGAGAATTTTGCAGGGTATAGTAGCCTACAATGGCATTTTTATTCTCTTAAGGTCCACATGACCTCTGGCTTCTGGCTTTTAGGGCCTCTGTTGAGAAATCTGGTATAATTCTGATAGGTCTGCCTTTATATGTTACTTGGCCTTTTTCCCCTTACAGCTTTTAATAGTCTTTGTTCTGTGCATTTAGTGTTTTTCTTATTATGTAATGAGAGGATTTTCTTTTCTGTTCCAATCTATTTGGTGTTTTATAGGCTTCTTGTACTTTTCTGGCCATCTCTTTCTTTAGGTTGGGGATTTTTCTTCTATGATTTTGTTGAAGAAGTTTTTGGGTCCTTTGAGCTGGGAATCTTCACTCACTTCTATTCCTATTATTCTTAGATTTGGTCTTTTTACTGTATCCTGATACAGTATCCTGATACAGGCTTTCTTGCTGATAAATAGAGAATAATAGAATAGAAAGAGAATTAAATGGGTATAAGTTACTTGATGGGGAAATGAGAAAAACATATGACTTTATTTGGTGAGGTAAGATATAGTCAAGCTAGAAAGAGATGGAGGGAGGATGAAAAGTGGCACTAAGGGTTTTGAAAAATCCATTAGAAATTTATATTATTTATTTGCCAAAATTACATATAGTACATATAAGTCTTAGTTTATACATATATAGTTTTAGTGAAGTTAAACTTGAGTTGAAATTGTCAGTCACAATAACCTTAATGTACCTAATAATGACCCTGGTACCAGGCATGAGATTTTACCTTTCCAGTTGTACATTGGCTAGTCAAAGGATTCCATAACATCATGTTATTTTTGTTCTTTGTTGCCTCACATAGGTTGAATATAAGTCCCTATTTATTGCTAAAGATATATAGTTACCATGTACTGTGGACACAGGATGAAGAGAGTTCCAGGTAGATGAGTCCTCAAAGCTACTCCCCTGAGGACTAGTACCAGGAAATGTAGTTGCTATGAAAGCATCCAACAAAGGAAGCTATCAATAGCACTACCCAGCTGTTGCCTATGAAGAACAATGCCTAGCATGGCAGCATATCCCTAAGGGTGCTATATTGGCACTCACATCTTGATAGTAACCAGTAGCTTTTAATTGGATGAATTGGATGCAAGGACTTCTTGATGGGAAAGAAATTATGCTTGGTAATGGAAATCTATCCAAATCTTGGGGCTAATAAGGACATGAAACTTGATGAGAACCTATTACTACCACTTAACTAAATTCTGGTTTAGTAACTTCTAAGATTGTTTTGAATACTTATCTTTATACCCACGGAAAGTTATAGCTCTTACTCCTCATCAAAAAAACTCTTCGTAAGATATGGATAGCATTGCAGAAAAAAAAAAAAAAAACTGGCCAAAATGCAGAGAACTCTTGAAAACAACTGACCAGCCCCAACTGATACATTTACAGCATAACTTCTGTGCCTAGTACTCAGGAAATATTGCAGAAGAAGGCACTAAAAGACCTAAGAGAAAGAGTTTCAGAAAATGTGTTTCCTAGAAATAACAGGAAACCTTCTCTCATAACATATCTACATTACAACTGCTTAAATAAGACCTGAACAATGACTGTACATGCTAATGTGGAAAGAAAGATCTATACAAAGTACTAAGGGAATCCTGAGAGTAGGAGAAATAATTTTCCCAAGGGAGGAGACCTCTAATTGACTATTGCATATCATACACTGAGTAGTCAGTCCTAACACTAAATGGACTAAGCAGATTATATTTATACATTTAGGCATGTATATCTTTATAGAGGGAGGAAAGGAAATGGAAAATGGTGTTATTATATTTTAATTTAAAAAGTCAACAATCATATAAAAATCTTGCTGGTTAGATTATGAACCTTTCTTGAATATCAGTAGAACTCTATCTTGTAATAATATTTTTCACCCAGAATTGCCACCTTGACACAAATCTTGCCATATTTGTCAAGAAACGAAACACAGAACTCTTTGAGTATTCACTCATTAAAATTCTCTCTGGATTGCTTTAGTATTTCAGAAACAAAAGTTACATGGTAGTAAGTCATTCAGATCTTCCAAGATGCTCCAACTTCATAAAAATTATGTCACATGGTAGAAAACAATTTCTAAAGTTCTACAACATTGCTTATGTCCCTGGTTAGCCAATCACAGTCTATTTTCTTTTAATGTTTTTATTTATTTTTTAAAGAATTATATGCAATAAATTCTGTGTTATTTTATGTCTTCCAACTCCTCCCAGTTCTTTTCTCTCTTCCTTACTTGTCCAACTTTATAATATTTTCTCTTTTTTAATGAATCAGAAAAGGTCCCATGAGAACTTTAAACTATCAAGACTGTAGCAAAGGTTGCTCTCCACCAACCAACAGCAAGGGCCTATTAATAAAAATAACACCCATACAACTCATTGAGCACGGAGAAGTTGAGCTAGTGGTTATATAAAGCCTTCATGCCTACATTTTAGCAGCTAAGCATTGAAAAGTACTCTGCACACTACTAAAGGAGAAATGTAAATATTATTTCAGTTACAAAAACCATCAATCTACAAAGATATACTGCCTGCAAGATATGCCAGTGTACTAATGGTGCAATGCTTGTGGGAATAACAATCTGATACTCTATTTGACTTAAAGCCCATTCCATGACATGAAACCCAAACCCAATAATATCTGAATGACCAAGTTCCTCCAAATAGCTAGCTCAGGGTGTTTTTTCCCTTGGTTTTTGCTTCCTTTCAGTCCTCTGGCCTGAGTGGTCTATGATTCTGGTGAGAAGCAAGTCTTCAGGCCTAGTAGTGTGTTGCCTCTTGGGTTTTTGTGGCCTACAAGGCCTCTAGGATTTTGAGTGGTATTCTTGCCTCTGAGGTCCCTATTTTCAGTATGACCTGTGGTATTTGGTGATGGCAGGTCTCCAGGAAAGCAGGTGGAGGTATGGGCTGAAAAATAAAGTCCAAAGAGTGTGGTACACTTTAAGGCTATTAGGTGTATTTTAAGGGGAAATGATAGAAAGGGTTTGGGAGCAGGATCTTACCCTGTTGGCCCTGATACCAGCAGACTTCCAAGAAGTCAGGGAGAATTGTGAGTCAAGAAATGGAGCACAAGGTTTGGGGTGCAGTTTACCACTATTGGGTGTGCTTTCAGGAAAATGGAGGGCAGGGGTTTGGGGGAGGAAGGGGCTTACCTGGGGTCCCCATAACTTATAGTCCTTTGAGAAAGCAGGAAGTGTTTTGGGTGAAATAACTCTTCTAAAAAAAAACCAATCTAAATAGATAAGTAGCAATCATAAATATATTTATTTATTCCACCATTTTATTGTATTTTTCTATATTAAGAGAATAAAAGACACAAATATTAGTTGTGGCCTTGTATCTGTTATTGCTCCTATTACTGTATTTAAATCCATCTCTTGAGAAATAAGAGATGTATCTTATTAGGATGTATCATTATGCAAATGATAATTTTAGGAATATTTGAAATATCAAAGATAATATTTAAATTTTATTCACAAATAAACATTAGTATTGCAGTGAAATATCTCTTGATTTTAATTTTATATTACTGCTTATTATATAGTATCTACATATCTAGGATTTATTTAAATATAAAGAAGTAGAAAGGAAGGTTGTGGACACTGTGTCAGAAATATTATAACCCCTGCTTTTATTGAAATAATAAAAATAAAGGATAATATTTAATTCTTGGAGCTCTGATAATTGAGAAAATCAGCAGTAGATTTTTTTATACAGCTATTTTATTTTAATTAAGGTACTCAAAATCAACATTAAATGAAGTCTATGGTCACTTAGTGTGCAGTTTATAACTTTTGTTTTATTATTTCTCAATTTTTCTATTCCTCCTTTATCATTTAGTATGCCATCTTGAATAAGGTAAAAATAATTATGTTGCCTTGTTACAAAGGGTGAGTGAAAGTTTGTGAGTTGTGTTAATGTAGATTATATGGTTTTTGATGATGTTAGAGCAATATTGTTGGACAAAAAAACTCGCGCTGGGGTGTCTTGGAACCACGGGGCAATGGGCAATGGGCAATGGGCAATGGGCAATGGGCAAATGGGCAATGGGCAATGGGCAATGGGCAATGGGCGGGTGGTTGGCAGAGTCCCGGGAGGCTTTCTACACCAATGGGTCCCACATACCTGAGAAAGTCCAAGGTTCCAAAGGCTGGAAACTTGGCGGTGGCAGCCCCCAATGATAGGGGAAGTCTGTGGATTTCCCAGTTTATTGTTCATGGTGTGGTAATTGGATGCACCTCCCCACCCCCATCCAAGCCAGAGGGGAGTTGGCTTAAAAAGGGAGGGGGAAAAGAGGAGGGACTGGGAAGGAATAACTTAATTTAGCTATGCCCCTGAGTTTGATTATATTCTGCCTTCTATACTTCTTGGGTGTGTTTGCTTCTTTTTGTTCTAGAGTTTTCAAATGAGCTGTTAAGTTGCTCGTATGCTGTCTCCAGTTTCTTTAGGAAGGTACTCATAATTATGAGGTTTTTTTTTTTTTTTTTTTTTTTTTTTTTTTTTTTTTGCATTGCTTTCATTGTGTCTCATAAGTTTGGGAAGGTTGTGCCTTCATTTTCATTAAATTCTAAAAAGTCTAATTCTTTCTTTATTTCTTTCCTAACCAAATTATCATTGAGTATAGAGTTGTTCAGCTTCCATGTGTATGTGGGCTTTCTGCTGTTTTTGTTGTCATGATCTGCTATGTTCATAGCAACCTTATTTATAATAGCCAGAAGCTAGAAACATCCCAGATGTCCCTCAACAGAGGACTGGATACAGTAAATGTGGTACATTTATACAATGGAGTACTACTTCAGCCATTAAAAACAATGACTTCATGAAATCCGCAGGCAAATGGATGGAACTAGAAAATATCATCCTGAGTGAGGTAACCCAGTCACAAAAGAACCCACATGGTATGATAAGTAGATATTAGGCAAAAAAGCTTGGAATACCCATGATAAAACTCACAGACCATATGAAGCTCAAGAAGAAGGAAGACCAAAATGTGGATGCTTCAGCCCTACTTAGAAGTGGGTAACAAGATTATCATGGGTGGTAGAGGGAGGGAGGAAGTTGTGAGGGAGAGAGGAGGGGGAGGGAAATGGGGGGCAGGACCAGATGTGGGAGGAGAAGGAGAAGATATACAGAGGGCCAGGAAATTGAACAGATGTGTGTAGCAGTAGAGGCTGGGAAACTGGGGGTAGCCACCAGAAAGTCCCAGAAGCCAAGAAAGCAAGAGACTCCCAGGACTCAATGGGGATGACATTAGTTGAAATACCCAACAAAGGGGAGAGAAAACCTGTAGAGATCACACACATTCTTAAGAAACAATTTGCCAATAAAAAATGTAATAGTTTTAAAATTAAGTTTTATGTTGTTATTATTGAGAATTATGGAGGAATGGTCACATTACTCTATTAATATGAACTCACATTTAGCACAGTCACCAAACTAATCACAGTTTTAAGTAGTTATATCTTATTAATCTCTCATTAGCTGTTGATGTTATGTATGTCTTTGCTCTATAAATATCTGTTTCCATTTCTTTGCCTGAGAAATTAACACACTTAATTTAATACTGTGTTTTGAAGGTTTAAAAGAAAACACACAATGATAAATAAGGAGGCTTTTCTATTTCTCATAGTAGATTGATCTATGGAAATTTTGTACTTTCTGCATACTTTCACATACCTCTTAAAACAGGGAATGCCAGGGTGAGCAGGTAGGAGAGGGTGGGTGGGGGAGCATGCTCATAGAAGCAGGGTGATGGGTGATGAAATAGGGGGTTTCTGGAGAGAAAACAGGGAAAAGGGATAACATTTAAAATGCAAATAAAGAAAATATCCAGTAAAAGAAAAGAAACATAGTATTTCATGTTTAAAATAATATTTTGCACCATGATGACACATTCTTCTGAAATAATTTGCCTAAAATATAGTAATTTCAAAATTAAATTTTATATGATTTGTAAGAATTTTCTTTTGTAGTATAGTTTCATGTACATTTTAAAAATATTATTTGTATTGTTTTAGGCAAGTATTTTACTGTTCAGCTGAATACTTGTTTAAGATTATGTATATATATATATATATATATATATATGCATTTACCTTTCTTTAAAATACTTGATACTTATATTTCCTCTAACTTGAGATGCACCTATTCAGAAACTATGTTGACTGTTTTACAGAAACTTAAAAACTATTTCATTTCATGCTTCTTTATGTGCTTAGGAGTGCTGTAAAGACGTTAGAGGGATTAGATTGAAGAGAATATTATATTACTCGGCCTGTATTTCTTGTCTTTAACTTGGCATAAATTCTTACAGAAAATGCTAAGTTTGGCTTTTTTTGTTTAACTTTTTGTTTCTTTCTTTGTCTCTGTCTCTGTCTCTGTCTCTGTCTCTGTCTCTGTCTTTCTTTGTCTCCATCTCTGTGTCTGTCTGTTCCCCCAGCTACAAACATTTTGATTTCCAGTGGTATCCTGCTTGCAAGATATGTTATTTCAGTGGTGGCACAAAGCTGTGGGAGTAACAAACCAATGTTTGATTGTGAAGACCCCCATATTCAGGAGACCCTTCCTCAAGTCTCAGGAAATCATGACCACCCAAAGATCACAAGAAACCATACCTGGATGCAATCAGCAGAGGTTTATTAGGGAAGAGAGCTGGCAGCCAGCGGTCTGACTACATACTCGCACAGGAGTAGAGTTTGACCCTACTTGCCAGTCTGAGGAGGGTTTTAAAGGGAAAAACCACAAACCAGGGGAGTGGGAAGGGGGTGAGGGGTTGCCAAGGATACATAACAAAAGAATAGTGAAACATTCCAGAGAAACCCACCCTGAAAGGTTAATAGCCATGGAAATTACTCAGTACAATCATTTTCCCCAAAAATGTGGTTTTACCATGTCATTGTGTCCCACCCTGTCATTTACTAACTATTTCAGATTAACTATCTTCACTTCTTCGGGCTATAGCCCCACCTAGGTGGCTTGTGTCTTTATCTGTGGTCAGGAATGTGTCTTCCTGCCTTGAGTCTCTCCCACCCATAGGTGGCCTACTGCCTGAGGCTTGAGGAATATAATCTATAACGTCCTTCACTTGGAATGTGTCCTGGGGTAGTGAAGGCCTGAATTCTTATTTTCAGTTCCATGTTCTGGGACCTGCATTTTTCTGCCCAGGTCTAAGGGCAAAGAAAAAAAATCTACATATATTTTATAAAATGGTCTTTATAATTTTTCACTCTACAATTAGACTTAAGGTTCACTGCATGAGTTGAAACCCACACCTGACACTACTTGACTGACCAAGGGCCTGAACTAGATAGCCCAAAGACCTGTGGTAAAACAAACACTACTCTTCAAAGCAACAGTAACAAAATAAAACAAACTAAACCAACCCAACCCAAAATATAGCAATAAAATTACTCCTAATGGTATTTTGCTATACTTATAAATAAGTGCCTTATCAGCCATTGTCAGAGAAACTTCTTCCTGCGGCATATGGGAACAAATATAAAAATAATACATAGAGTATTTTGACCTTTGAGTACTAAGTTCTGGATGGGGTGTCTTCATCAAATCCTTCCCCTCAGGGTATCCTGTGGAACATAAAGGAGAAATAGTATAACAATCTGAGGGGATGGAGGACATTAAGAAAATCTTCTAAGAATAGCAGGATTTATTCACCAATGAACTCACCGAGACTGAGGTAGTATGAACAGGGTTTGCACCAGATAGGGTCCTAGAACTCAAGGGAAAAGTAGATTTATGCTCCCATTCCTAACCTAGAGGAGATCCTCAATTAATATCCATACAAATTCATATTTCATTTTTCAAAAGATTTTCACTGAAGAAAAAAAAACAAAGCAAAGCACTACTCTTCAGGGCAGGCTATATTCCCAGGAGTAGACGATGAACAGAAAACAAACTCAAAGGCAGTTTTGGAGGTTTCTTGTTTTAAGATGTCATGCCAGGGCTTTTCAGTTTTAAAATTATTTTTAAATTCTGTATTATTTTTTTTAAATTTTATTTATATGTAAATATTTCTTTCTATTTACCCTCCAGGTTCTTAGCATATATGTTATCGCTTCCAGTTTACTGTTTTCATTGGGTTTCTGTGTGTATGAAAACATGGGTCTCTCCATTTATATGTATTTCTTGTGTTTTTTTTTCTTGGGCTGTTTTGCATCTGTTTTTTTGTTCTAATCTGATGTATTGATTTTTTTTATGTCTTATTATTATCCCCTAGAAGCTTATTTGTTTTCTAATGACAGAAAGAGGTTGTATTTGGATTGGAGGGGAAGTGGGAACGAACTGAGAAGAGAGAAGGAAAATCATATTCAAGATATGTTATACGAGGAAACAATCAGTTTCCAATAGAAAAAAAAAAAGGGCTACGAATCAGAAGAAAGTTCTCAAAAGAAGAAATAAAGTTGATAGAAACATTTTAAAAATGTTTACAATCTACAGCAATTAGGGAAAAACAAATCACATCTTTGGCATTTTATCTTTTCATAGTCAGAAAGGCCAAGATCAACAAAATAACTGACGACAACTGGTAGAAGGATGAAGAGAAATGTAGCCGCCAGCGGCTATGGGTACCAGGTTCACCTGAGAGGAAGGCTGGGAATGAAAGGGGAATGGAGGGCGAGAAGAGATGAGGCTAAGACAAAGTTCTCAAGGCCCCAAGTTTAATATTTTACTTTCACATATAGAGGGTAAGCCCCACCCCCAGAGTCTCTTCTCGGTTTAGCCCAGGGGCTGGGCAAGGAGATAGTAGCCAGGAGGTGTTAAGGCAAACTCAGAAGGTGGTTCATTCTTCTTAGCTCCTGTAGCAGACTGCAGGGCCAAGGCCAGCAATGCAAAGCCTCCTCCTAGGTCCTACTGTTGTTTGGTCTATTGTGGTAAATGGCTCGCAGGCCTGCTGAGGCCTGGGGGAAGAGCAAAGAGAAAGAGTAAAATATATTCAGTATTATCTGGGCTGCAAACTTGTCTAGCCCCTTGGGAAACTAGTGTGGAATTCTTCAACTCAGAAAACAAATATTCTACTTGACTAAGCCATGCCACTAACTAGCACATAATCAAAGAACTCAACATCATACTTCAAAGATATTTATTCATCAATGTTTATTGCCATGCTGCTTATGATAGCTGGGAAATGAACAAGCCAAATGTCTTTCAATAGGACAATGAATAATGAAAATGTGGTACATAAATATGTTGAAATATTATTAAACTGTAAAAAAAAATAAAATAATAAATTTGCATGTATGGATGGATGGAATTAGGAAAGACGTTGTTTGAGGTAACCTAGACCCAGAAAAACAAACATTAAGTATTTCCTTCCACCTGAGTCTCTTAACTTCAAATATTTAGATGTGAGTATAAAGTTGGAATAGTAGCAGAAACTGGTAAAATAAAAATAGGCCATGGAGGGGAAGAATAGAGAGGAGAATAAGAGAGTACATATGCTTGGGAGGAAAAATGGGAAATGAGTTTAGGTGGGGAGGGGGGCAAGTTATCCACAAGTGGGAGAGAGAGAGAGAGAGAGAGAGAGAGAGAGAGAGAGAGAGAGAGAGAGAGAGAGAGAGGAAAATAAGGATCTTATATAGATTACATATAAATCTCTGTATATACATGTACATTAATAGTTTAAGTAAAGTCATTGTCAGCTGATTAAGCCACCCATAACAACTTTTTAGTATCTATCGATCAAAGACCCTGGTACTAGGCATGTGATGCCCACTTTCTAGCCATTAATTGGGGAATCCAAGAAAATTCCAAAACAACAGGTTATTAATGTTTCCACCCAGAAGTTGAAGGTAGTTTCTTTTTTTTTCTCTTTCCTTTTTTTAATTAAATATTTTCTTTATTTACGTTTCAAATGATATCCCCTTTCCTGGTTTCCCCCAAAACCTCCTATCCCATCACCCCTCCCCTTCTCCTATCAATTCCCTACACTGTGGTATTGGGCCTTCACAGGACCAAGGACTTCTCCTCCCATTGATGCTCGACAAGGTCATCCTCTGCTACATATGCGGCTGGAGCCATGGGTCGCTTCATGTGCACTCTTTGGTTGAGGTTTAGTCCCTGGGAGCTTTGAGTGCTTTGGTTAGTTGATATTATGGTTCTTCCTATGGTGTTGGAAACCCCTTCAGCTCCTTCAGATCTTTCTCTAACTCCTTCATTGGTGATCCCATTGGGAACTCCTTGTCAGTCCAATGGTTGGCTGTGAGCATCTGTCCCTGTATTTTTCAGGCTCTGGCAGAGCCTCTCAGAAGACAGTTATATCAGGCTCCTGTCAGCATGCACTTCCTGGCATCCACAATAGTGTCTGGGTTTGGTGACTGTATATCTGATGGATCCCCAGGAGAGGCAGTCTTTGGATGGCCTTTCCTTCAGTCTCTTTTCCACACCTTTTCTTTGTATTTTCTCCCCTTTCTAAGAAGGACCGAAGCACCCACACTTTGGTTTTCCTTCTTCTTGAGCTTCATGAGGTCTACGAATTGTATCTTGGGTATTCCAAGCATTTGGGATAATATCCACTTATCAATGAGTGCATAACATGTGTATTCTTTTGTGACTGGGTCACTTCACTCAGGATGAAATTTTCTAGTTCCATCCATTTGCCTACAAATTTTATGAATTCATTGTGATTGGGTTACTTTACTCAGGATGTTATTTTCTAGTTCCATCCCTTTACATCAGAACTTCATGAATTCATTGTTTTTAGTAGCTGACTAGTACTCCATTGTGTAAATGTACCACATTTTCTGTATCTATTCCTCTGTTGAAGGATATCTGGGTTCTTTCCAGCTTCTGGCTATTATAAATAAGGCTGCTATGAACATAGTGGAGCATATGTCCTTGTTATATGTTGGAGCATCTTCTGGGTATATGCCCAGGAGTGGTATAGCTGGGTTCTTAGGTAATGCTATATCCAGTTTTCTGAGGAACCATCAGACTGATTTCCAGAGTGTGTGGTTTTTTTTTTTTTTTTTTTACCAGCTTACAATCCCACCAACAATGGAGGAGTGTTCCTCATTTTCCACATCCTCACCAGCATCTGCTGTCACCTGAGTTTTTGATCTTAGCCATTCTGATTGGTATGAGGTGGAATCTCAGGGTTGTTTTGATTTACATTTCCCTAATGATTAAGTATGTTGAACATTTCTTTAGGTGCTTCTTGGCCTTATATTCCTTAGCTGAGAATTCTTTGTTTAGCTCTGGATCCCATTTTTTTGTTGTTTTTTTGAGACAGGGTTTCTCTGTATAGCTCTGGCTGTCCTGGAACTTATTCTGTAGACCAGGCTGGCCTTGAACTCGGAAATCCACCTGCCTCTGCCTCCCAAGTGCTGGGATTAAAGGCATGAGCCACCACTGCTCGGCTTCTGGATCCCATTTTTAATAGGGTTATTTGATTCTCTGGTGTCTAACATTTTTGTATATACTGGATATTAGCCCTGTATTGGATATAGGATTGGTAAAGATCTTTTCCCAATCTATTGGTTGGCATTTTGTCCTACTGACAGTGTCCTTTGCCTTACAGCAGCTTTGCAATTTTATGAGGTCTCATTGTCTATTGTTGAGCACAAACCATTGGTGTTCTATTCAGGAAGTTTTCACCTGTGCCCAAGTATTTGAGGTTCTAGTGATATTGTGAAATTTGTGGGGAACCTATTTTAACACCTTAGTTGCTTTTGCATTTGGTAAAACAAAGTTACATGGTGGTAAGTCATTTAGATCTGTTGTTGCCTGTCCTACTTCATAAATATCATGACACACTGTAGAGAGCAATAATTGTATAAAGCTCGGTATCATTCCTTTGATTCCCCAGTGAGTCAAGTTCAGTCTATTTTTAATTCCTTTAACACTATTTATTTATTTAGACCTTATTCTTTCCTGTCTTTCAAGTACATCCAGATCCTCCACCACTTCCCTAACTAACTTTCATTTTCTTCTATCTCTTACGAAAACCAAAAGGGTTTCATGGGAGCTTCCTCATAACCAAGGCTCTACACAAACTGACAATAAGGCCCTATCCACTCCACTGAGTATAGAGAAGTTGAGCTCATGCATTCCTACAGCCTTCAATCTTACCAGCTAGTGTTCTTGGTTACTAAGTGTTACCCTGCAACCTGTCAAACGAGAAATGTAAACACAGTCTTAGCTACAAACATTTTGATTACAGTTATGCACTTCTTGAAAGCTATGCTTATATACTGTTGAGACAAAGCTTGTAAGAGTAATCGATGACTATCCAATTTTATTTAAGGCCCACTCCATAAATTAAAACCCGTTGCTGCTTTGGTAGGATCAAAAAATTGGAACTAGATAACCAAGGGATCTAAGAGAAAGAGGGTAAGAACAAGAGAAGATAGAGGACATCAAAGAAACAAGACCTTCCAAACACAGCAGGCCTCATACACATATTAACTGTATATGAGAGGCTGTAGCAATATTCGCAGGGCCTTCATGGGTCTATACAAAATGTTGTCTTAGAGCTGAAAGAAGAGGAGGATACATATGTCTGCATTTCTAAGCTATCTCCAATGGATATTCATTTGCAAATAGAAAATTACTTTTCTTCAAGGGAGTCTCACTACCAAAATACATTTTCTTAAAACATAGAACTAATGCCCAACAGTAGATGGCCAACAAAAAATGAACTCAAATGCATCTTTGGAGGTTTCGTTTGTTTGTTTCATAATGTCATGTCAAGTTATTTTTATGTCTGTTTTTTAAAAAAATTACTTCATCTTATTTTATTTATTTTTTATTCCACAGATTTTGTATATGTATCATTAGTTCTGGTTTGTGTTTTTACAGATTCCTGAGAGTGTGACCAAGTGGGTCTCTGCATCTATATCTATTTGTCATTCATTTTCTTGTGTGAATTTCATTTTTTTAGTTCTGTCTTATTTCAGTCTGTTTATGTTTGCTTTATATTATTATTTTCTATTTTGTTTTTATCAGTACCCTTAGATTCCTGCTTGTTTTCTAATGAGAAACAGAATGGATATGAATCCAGATGTGAGGGGAGTTGAGGAGGAACTAGGAGTAGAGTTAGGGGAAATCTTAATCAGAATATTTATATACAAAAATAAACTATTTTCAGTAACATAAAACACAAGAGAAACATGGAGTCTTTTTGTTCTGATCAATTACTCCTGAGAATAAGGCATGTCCTGAAGTATGCTTGATATGTCCAGTGTCACTCCATTGACAAAAATTGACTTTGCATTTCTCAGTAGATATTGATTGCATATAGGTTCTTGTCTAAGGATGAGTTTTTTCTTTTCAATATTGGGATTTTTTTTTCTGGTTTGAGTTTTTGCAAGTCTTAACCACTGAAGTCTACCATCACCTTTGGCTCTTAGAATATTTCAGCTGAATCTCCTCTTCAGCATAGCTACCTGAACACTGGTAGGAGGAGTGTAACAAAGCCATCTCATTCAGGGCTGAATGCTCTACTGTCATTTTCTCTCTGAACATTGTCCAGGCCTGGGTTTCTGCACTAATTATCATGTACTGCAAGAAAAATCTTCGGTGATAAGGATTGAGTGACTCACTGATTTATGCTATAGATACGTTAGTAGGAATAATTTTACTATTCCATTCATTTAGTGGAATAATAGTAATAGGCTTTGCCTAAGCCCATGACCTATAAAGTGTCATCTTTTTGTCTTCATGAACAATGTCAGGTATGAGATTCATTTCATCTATTAAACTTATTTACTGTTGGGAGAGTGCGTAAAATTTCCTGCACCAGACTCTTTTTATACCAATTCTACCCATCCCTACACCTGCTCCAATTTTTGCTGTGTCTTTTTCAACTCTGACTCTAATTTATGTTCACTTCATCTTTAGCTACATGACTGTTCCTTCATACCCTATCAACTTTTTTCTTACTCTCCTGAGTATCCATTTCTTTCAAAATTTGTATTTTAGCTTCAATACATATCTAACATTATTTCTATTTTCCATGCATTCTAACATCTATAAGAAATGGCAAACTATCTCATATGTACTAAGCAATATACTGCTAGGCCACTCTTATGTGAAACAAAGGAGGAATTAGAAGAAAAATATAAAGAATTTTCAGGTTATGAAAAATAGAAACATAGAATATCAAAAACCACATAAGAATCTATGAAAGCAATTTGATATTTTAGTATCTATAAAATATTTACTAGACATATAATAATGTTGGATAAATTACTCTGAGATTTAAAAAGGTATAAATAAACATAGTCAATGTGATAACAATAGCCTTTTAAACTTACTAAGATTACCGTATAAAATTAATTTGATTTTGCATATAAGACCATTGCTTTAAATTACATAAAATAATGATTCATAAAAATATACACAAGTAGATCAATAGGAAACCAAATGGTAAGTGATGAGAAATCAAGCAGAAAATATGCAAATACAGATAATCAAGGCACCATGGCACATGCCTAGAATCTTAACACTCGGGAAGCTAAGGTAGCAGTGTTTTGCACAAAACCATGTTGTAAAAATGACTTCTGAGACATGAAATAACATATTTGTAAATTATTGAGACAAAAAGTCAATAGAAGTAGGTGTTAGAATAATTTCAGAATGCTAGTAACAACTCTGAGGTTTAGGCTCATTCCACTTCGAATGCCTATAATCAAAAAACTTGTGAAAATGAATAACCAAGAAACTTGTAATAATAAGTAACCATTAACTTGTGATAATAGCTGTTGGTGAGGATGTAGAGGAAGAGTAACCTTTATTCACTGCTTGTGGGAATATAAGCTGGTATAGTCACTATAGAAATCAGTAATGAAGTTTTGCAAAAATCTAAGACCCACATTATTATATTGTTCAGTCATACCACTTCTGGACCAGCTCTTAATGCAGAGGAGTCTTTAACATCCACACCTATTGCTGTGCTGTTCTCAGTAGGCAGAAAATGAAACTAGTCTAGAACTTTATCCTGAAATAAATGTATTTACGTATATTGGGATTTTCCTTATTCTTGAATAACAGTTAAGTGCCATTATTTCCAGGGGCTAGAAATGGAGTTTGTTGCTCTTAGTGAAGTCATCAGACTCAAAGAAACAAATATAATAATCTTTCCTTTCACATGTAGATCTGAGATTTTAATTTGTATGCATATCTCTGCATGTTTCTCTATGTGTGCATTTGAGCAAAAGTGTGTGTGTGTGTGTGTCTATGTGTTGTATATATACATAAAAGAAGCACACATAAGGGGCAAGCACAGGGGACCTGCAAATCCTGGACCAGATTTTGTGCATTCTAATACAAGGTCCATCCATTTTAGAGGTAAAGCATAGGTTAAATGGAACATATGCTGTATGTCATAGTCAATTTATATTTATATTTTAATAATGGATTTCAATGACTTTTCTAGATGTCTCCCACTCAAGATCACTCTTTAATTAATTAACATTTCTTTCTAATATATTCCACTCATTGTGTTTTCACCATTTTAGAATTTCAGAGTGTTCTTCAAATCTGCTCTTGCAGCAAGTCAAGCTGTGGATAGCTCTAATCAGAATGAAATTACACTTAAAAGAAACACATTGATGCAATCATGTGTGTTTGTGCTTTACATCATTATTAAAGACTTTTAGACAACTGGGACATGGATGCCTCTACCCTCTTGATTTTTTTTTAATTTACACATCTTTATCCTATTAGTTTGCTTTCATTTACCCTGAAGAATTTAAGTAGATAAGAAAAGGGAAAATGTTTTTCTGCCTGGTTCAATTTTAGTGTCTCTGATGACGGTAGATTGCTAGTCATAGTTAAGATTTCCTATTGGAAAGCCAGTTTCAAATGAAAATAATTGTTCTTTCAATTTTTCTTTCGGTTATTTTAAATTCAACTTTAATTTGTTTGTTATTTGGTTTCCTGGACAATAAATTATCACTAGGAGAACTAAACCTTAATTAACAGGAATAGATGTAATTCCCATGTGACCCATTAACCACTTTCCCTCTTACAACATTGGAAAAACCTGCATGATTCCTGAAGACAAGTCCCAAGACAGATTCTTGGCAGGCAATACCTGGTTTCTGAAGTTCCCCTTGGTCACTTCCCAAGCACAATTAGGGCTCTTAATTAACTGCTTTCACTATGGCAGAATTTTGTGACACTCTTTACACATGGGACTCTCATGCATCAGACAGAAACTTTCTGTGTTATGACTCTCTGAAGGTGCAGTTGCCTATGTCCTGAAGTCACAGTAGCCAAGTTTTTTCTGTTTATTGTATGTATTATGAATAGTACATGGGGAGATGGGATTTACCTCTGGCAGTGTTAAGTTGAACGTCGGTCTCCAGATATGGGAGATTATAAGTTGGAAGCTATGTGCTTCAACTTGTACCAAGCACTGAATTTTATTTTTAAATTAAATTTGTAAATAAATTACAATGCAGAAAACATGCTATCTTTGCTAAGATTTAATTTTTTGTAATAAAATAATAAGACCATAAGAAACTTGGGGGGCAGTATTTCACTTGAAAATTACAGTCCTTCATTGACCAAAGTCAAAGCAGGAACTCAGGGCAGGGACCTAGAAGCAGGCACTAGGGCAAAGACCACAAGGAGTGCTACTTAAAATCTTGTTCTTCATGTCTCATTCACCTTGCATTTATTTTTTAATCTCTCATACAAATTCTATCTTACTCCTTTCATACAACTTCTCTTATACAACTTATCCCAACTGCAGTTCTCCTCCCTCTCTTCCTCTCAGTATCCCACCCCTACCTCCCTTTTTCCTAAGATCCACTGCTCCTCAGCTTCTTTTTAGAAAAAAGGCAGGATTTTGGGGATATCAACCAAACACATTACAATAAGACTACGCACACATCTACTTTATTAACCATCCTGGACCACCTGCCCAGAATGGTACCTCCTATAGTGATCTGGGCCTTTCCACTTAAAAATATCAGTAAAGAAAAAATTCAGTCATGTCTATCTGGAGAAATTTTTTCAATTGAAGGTCTCTTATTCAGAATTATTAAAGCTTGTATTAGGTTGACATAAAAATTAACCAGCACAGTGTCAAGACAAATTAGTTTTATGAAGTAAATACACTTGCAATCATTGCCCAAATAAAGATATTGAAATTGCCAGATCCAAAAATTCTAATGGAATTCTTTCCAGTCATACCTACCTTTCTATAAAACAAAATGTGATACATATCTACACACACACACACACACACACACACACACACACAAGTGTGTGTGTGTGTGTATCAATTGCATGTTACTGTTTTCTGTCTCCAGAGTGCATTTCAAAGTACTACTTCTTTTTTTTAAATTAATCATTCCATTTGTTTACACCTCAAATGATATCCCAATTCCCAGTTACCCCTCCACCAACTACTTATCCCACATCCTTCCCTCCCCTTTGCCTGTATGAGAGTGCTCCCCCACCCACCCCACTTTCTTGCCCCACAGCTCCAGCATCACCCTATGCTGGGACATCAAACCTCCATAGGATCAAGGGCCTTCCCTCCCATTGATGTCAGACAAGACCATCCTCTGCTACATATGCATTTGGAGCCATGGATCCCTTCAGGTACTCTCCTTGGTTGGTGGTCTAGTCTCTGGGAGAACTGGGTGGTCAGGTCATTCTATGTTGTTCTTCCAATGGAGTTACAATCCACCTCTGCTCCTCCAATTCTTCCTCTAGATATCCCACCATGTTCTCTGAGCTCAATCTGATGGTTGGCTCCAAGCATCCACATCTATATTAGTTAGTTGCTGGCTGGACCTCCCAAGGTACCACCACACCAGGTTCCTGTCAGCAAGTGTTACTTGACCTCCAGATTCATTTTCAGAGTGGTTGTACCAGTTCACAATTTCACCAACAGTGGAGGAGTATTCCTTTTTCTTCACATCCTCTCCAACATCTGCTGCCACCTGTATTTTTGATCTTAGCCATTCTGATTTGTTTGAGGTCGAATCTCAGGGTCATTTTTATTTGCATTTCTCTGATGACTAAGGATGTTGAACATTTCTTTAAGTGCTTCTCAGCGATTTGAGATTCCTTGGTTCAGAATTTTCTATTTAATAATTTAATACTTTTTAATAATTTGGTACTCTGGAGTCTAACTTCTTGAGTTCTTTGTATATTTTGGATTAGCCCTCTATTGGGTGTAGTGTTGTTAACCACCTTTTCCCAATCTGTGGGTTGCTGCTTTATCCAATTGACAGTATCCTTTGCCTTACAGAAGCTTTTCAATTTTATGAGGTCCCATTTGTGGATTGTTGATCTTAAAGAAAAAGCGATTATTGTTCTGTTCAGGAAGCTTTCCCTTTGGCCAAGTGTTTGAGGCTCTTCCCCACTTTCTCATCTATTAGATTCAGTGTATTTGGTTTTATATGGAGGTCCTTGGTCCACTTGGAGTTGAAATTTGTACAAGGAGATAAGAATGGATCAATTGGCATTCTTCTACATGCAGACCGCCAGTTGAACCAACACCATTTGTTGAAAGTGCTGTCTTTTTTCCACTGCATGGTTTTAGCTTCTTTGTCGAAGATCAAGTGACCACAGGTATGTGTGTTCATTTCTGGGTCTTCTATTCTATTCCATTGATCTTCCTGCCTGTCTCTGTACCAATACCATGAAGTTTTTATCACTATTGCTCTGTATTACAGCTTAAGGTCAGTGATGGTGGCTCCCCCAGAACTTCTTTTATTTTTGAGAATAGTTTTTGCTATCCTGGGTTTTTGGTTATTCCAAATGAATTTGCAAATTGCTCTTTCTGATTCTATGAAAAATTGAGTTGGATTTTTGATGAGAATTGCATTGAATCTGTAGATTGCTTTTGGCAAGATTGCTATTTTTACTATATTATTTCTGCCAAACCATGAGCATTTGAGATCTTTCCATCTTCTGAAATCTTTGATTTGTTTCTTCAGAAACTTGAAGTTCTTGTCATACAGATCCTTCACTTGCTTGGTTAGAGTCACACCAACAAATTTTATATTATTTGTGAGTCTTGTGAAGGGTGTCATTTCTCTAATTTCTTTCTCAGCCTGTTTATCCTTTGAGTAGAGGAAAGCTACTGATTTGTTTGACTTAGTTTTATATCCAGCCACTTTGCTGAAGTTGTTTATCAGCTGTAAGAGTTCTCTGGTAGAATTTTTGGGGTCACTTATGTATACTATTGTATCATTTACAAATAGTGATATCTTGATTTCTTCCCTCTCAATTTGTATCCCTTTGATCTCCTTTTGTTTTCTAGTTGATCTGGCTAAAACCTCGAGTACTATATTAAATAGGTAGGGAGAGAGTGGGCAGCCTTGTCTTTTCCTTGCATCAATATTCATAAGAGAAATTAGTCTATAGTTCTCTTTCTTTGGTCTTTTTGTTGTTTAGGTATCAGTATAACTGTAGTTTCATAGAAAAAATCGAGTAGTGTTCCTTCTCTATCTATTTTATGGAATTGTTGGAAAAGTATTGGTATTAGATCTTCTTTGAAGGTCTGATAGACTTCTGCACTCAAACCATCTGCCCCCCACCCCCTTTTTTTTGTTGGTTGGGAGACTTCTAATGTCTGCTATTTCCTTGGTGGTTATGGGGATATTTAAATGGTTTATCTGATCCTGATTTAACTTTGGTACCTGGCATCTGTCTAGAAAATTGTCCATTTCATCCAGGTTTTCCAGTTTTGTTGAATATAGACTTTTGTAATAGTATCTGATTATTTTTTTGAATTTCCTGTGTTTCTGTTGTTATGTCTATCTTTTCATTCCTGATTTTCTTAATTTGGATACTGTCTCTGTGCCTTCTGGTTAGTGTGGCTAAGGGTTTATCTATCTTGTTGATTTTCTCAAAGAACCAGCTCCTAGTTTGTTGATTCTTTATATAGTTCTCTTCTTTTCTACTTGGTTGATTTCAGCCCTGAGTTTGGTTATTTCCTGTCATCTACTCCTCTTTGGTGTATTTGCTTCTCTTTGTTCTAGAGCTTTCAGATGACCTGTTAAGCTGCTAGTGCATGATCTCTCCAATTTCTTTATGGAGGCACTCAGGGCTGAGTTTTCTTGTTAGCTGTCGGGGATCGCTCTGCCAAATGTTGGAACCTGCACGGCCAAAAGCTTGGGAGCCCAAATTGTTAGAGTCTGCACTGCCCCAAGCTTTGGGGGCTAAATTCTCCCGGCTTGTACTGCTGCTCCAGTCAACGGGTTAGGGTCAGGGTTCAGCAAGAGAGAGAGTGAGGGCGGACACGAAGAATGGAGACCAGACAGAGTGTGATTCAGTCCTGTTTATTCTCAAGTCTCTCTTCCTAGTCCAAGTCACAAGTCTCGAGTTCCTAGTCCCTAGTTCCTGGTCCTTGGTGCCTCCAAGTTTCAAGTTTCCAGCCCCTCTTCTGTCTGCCCTAGCCTTTTATAAGTCTCACTTCTTAAGTCATGCCTTTAAGTAACACCTTTAAGTCACACACACCCAAGGGAAAATCCTGGGTATATAAAACAAGATGTTATCAGAGTGTGCTCAGCTCTTGTAGACTGTTGAAAACAAGTCTCTTGTCAGGGTATATGGTTCAAGATGACTGCAAGGATGATAGCCACCTTCTGTAGGCTCCCTACAGTTAGCACTACTTTTATTGTGTCCCATAAATTTGTATATGTTGTGACTTCATTTTCATTGAATTCTAAAAAATCTTTTATTTCTTTATTTCTTCCCTCATCACATTATCATTAAGTATAGAGTTGCTCAGCTTCCACCTGTATGTGGGATTTCTGTTGTTTTCATTGCTATTGAAGACCAGTTTTAGTCTGTGGTGGTCTGATAGAATACATGGGATTAATTCAATGTTCTTGTACCTGTTTGAGGTTTGTTTTGTGTCTGAGTATATGGTTGATTTTTGAGAAGGTCTCATGAGGTGCTGAGAAAGTATATTCTTTTGTCTTGGGGTAAAAAGTTCTGTAGATATCTATTAAATCCTTTGGTTCATAACTTCTTTTAGTTTCACTGTGTCTCTGTTTAGTTTCTGTTTCCATGATTTCTCCATTGGTGAGAGTGGGTTTTGAAATCTGCTACTATTATTGTGTGAGTTCCAATGTGTGCTCTGAGTTTCACTAATGTTTCTTTTACAAATGCATGTGCTCTTGCATTTGGGGTATAGATGCTCAGAATTGAGAGTTCATCTTGATGGATTTTTCCATTGATGTGTATGAGTTTCTTTCCCCATCTTTTTCTGGTAACTTTTGGTTGAGAGTCAGTTTTGTTGGATATTAGAATGGCTATTCTAGCTTGTTTCTTGGCACCATTTGCTGGGAAAATTTTTTTTTCCCAGCCTTTTACTTTGAGGTAATGTCTGTCTCTGTCACTGAGGTGTATTTCCTGTAATTCCTGTTCTCTCACCTAGGTTTTCCATCTCTAGGATTGTCTCTCTTTGTGTTTTCTTTAATGTTTCTGTTTCCATTTTTAGATCCTGTACAGTCGTCCAATTTCTTCACCTGTCTGATTGTGTTCTCCTGTACTTCTACAAGGAATTTATATGTTTCATCTTCAAGGGTTTCTACTTGTTTACCTGTATTCTCCTGAATTTCTTTAAGGGAATTATTTATGTCCTCCTTAAAGTCCTCTATCATCCTCATAAAATGAGAATTTAGGTCTGAGTCTTGCTTTATAGGTGTGTTGGTGTATCCAGGACTTGCCGTGGTGGAAAAATTGGGTTCTGATGTTGCCAAGTCAAATTGGTTTCTGTTGCTTATGTTCTTGTGCTTGCTTCTCACCGTCTGGTTATGTCTGGTAGTATCTGATTTCCCTGTTTCTGACTGGAGTCTGTTATTCCTGTGAGCTTGTGATCCTGTGATCCTGTGATCCTGGATGTGTCAGAATACCTGGGGAGTCGAACTGCAACTAGGAAGTGGGCCCTGCTCCTGGTACAGGTAGAAACTAGAAGGCATTCGTGTCTCTTCATAATTTATTTTTATTTGTTCATTATTCCATTTGATATTGTTTTAGAACCTCTTTTAATACACACATTTTCTTTTTGTTTTTCTGTTGGATTTTTTTCATACATTTTCAGTCTAAGTTTGCCAATTGCACACTCAATCAAATATAATATTTCTAATGACTTTTGTATTTTATCCAAATTCAGAAGATTGACTACCCCATGCTTGATTCTATTTTTTTTTCTTTTGGTAAGATGATAATAGTGTTGTATTCACCTATTGAGTACATATGTTCTAATTCCTTTATCAATTTTTCTGTTTGTAGGTACTTAGGTTATTTGCATAGTTAGAGTAAATAGCACTGTAATCAACAATAATTTTTTAATTTTTTGTTTTCTTTTTGTCACATCATCTCTGATTTCCAGTAGAGATAAGCTACAAGTTTCTGGGCTGTTGTAGTGGAGTGCAGTTTTACATTTTTAATTTTTTGTGCCCTCCCCCCTCTCCCCAACTTGTTTTAGAGTGTATCTCCTTTAGTCTGTAGTTCTTTCTCCACTTCCCACTGTTTCTGTTTGTCTTATATTTATGTCAGTCTTTTGGTACATATTTTCACTTGGATATAGTCAAGGGAGAACCTCAACTTTAATTACAACTGTAGAACTGTGAAAGGACAGCCTGGTTTCTGGTTGAGCACTGGCTAGAAATCGCCAGAGACCCCAGTTAATCCTAAGGGATGGCATGCATAGAGCTCCCAGACTCTAGGCTTATGATACAAGGCCACAGACCTCCATAGGCCTTTCTCAGTCACATAGAACAACACCCCTATCCCCTCTATAGGTAGAGGGCATGACTACAGGCCACAGAGCCTCAAGACAGATCCCTATATTAATGAGATACCCAAAGGCCAGAGGGGCTTAGCCAATTTAACATTCCTTCCCAGACCCTCTTCCATGTAAAAGGTATTCAACCTCAGCCTGCCCTGAAAATACTGGGGTATAGTTTTCATCTTTCCATCATGACAATAAACGTCTTAAGACCATAAAGTATTTTTCTTCTTTGGGATTTGCGTTGGAGAACAGTGGAAGAGGCCTTTGTCTATAAAGCTGCTGTCTAATCTCCTGCAAAAGAACTCTCTGCATTTCCAGCCAAGGAGACCATCAACCCCAGCAAACAAGCCAAACCAGCTGTGACCTAGCCAAGCAAGTTGCTGCGACCAAGAACTCTCCCTTCCTGTGGGACACAGCCAGAGCTTCTCGCCTTCTCTTCTTAGGCTGTAGGCACATCTCCACTTTGTTCTTGGCCCTTCTGTGGTCCCCCAGTGGTGCCTGGGGCCCCAAGGTCTCTAGAACCAGCAAGTTCCTGGCTGCTTTTTGGCTTGGGGGACCCCAAAGCCAAGAGCTCTGCCTCCCCCCCCCCCATAGGACCTCAGACTGTGTTCCCTCACCCTGGAGCTGAGTCTGCAGCTTCATATAGCCTGATATCCACCTGGCACCAGTGTGGAGTGAACACAGTCAAATTCTCCACCTTTGTCTCCACAAGAGGCCCTAGCCACATGGTGAGACAGACTTAGGACCCAGATTTCAACTCAACAACAGGTCCCACACACACAACAACCCAACACACAACTGTAATATTAACTGAAGGAGAATATACTGAACTCTCAACTTGTGTCTCCAAAGTTTGGAAGCAAGGTATATTAGAATCATACCTAAGAAAAATACAGAACATTTAAGTAGGGAAATGAAAGGGAAAATGGTGCAAATGTTGTGAAGGAATAGAGTAAGAATGAGAAAGAAAGTGTATTGGCTAGATATGTGAAAGTCAGCAGAAAAATGTTCTATATTTTAATTAGTTGGAGAAAGAAAGAGCATACAAAACTGAAATGTCCAACAAAAATACAATTGTGTACACTTTAAAATATAAATTCATTAATTCATTAATGGGTGCACCTAGGATTGAAATTGTTGGGTCATAACCTAAGTCCCTTTAACATTTGGAGAAACTATTAAAGTGTTTTTGAAGTTTCTTAACTACATGATTCCAATTTATTGCATATTTCATTGTTTGAGAAGTTCATACATACATGAAATGCATTTTCATAAATATACTCTCCCTTATCTCCACTATCTCTGATCTCACTCCCACCACTTTCCCATCCTAATTTTATGTACTTTCTCTTTCTTAAACCCATTGAGTCCATTTAGTGTTTCCCATATTTGAATAGATGTAGGAACCATTATTAGAGCAGTGGATCTCAACCTTCCTAATGCTCTGACCTTTTAATACAGTTCCTCATGTTGTGGTGATCCCCAACCATAAATTATTTTTGTTGTTAGTTCATAACTGTAATTTTACTACTGTTATGAAAGCTAATGTAAATATTTTTGGAAGTAGATGGTTGTCAGCGGGGTCACAACTCTCAGGTTGAGAACTGCACTACTAGAGCATGTACAGCTTCTCAGGGGCTCTTGGATCTCTGAAGAAATATGAGTATTTTTTCCCTAGATGCCATCAGTTGCCAAGACCATGCCCCAATCTAGGAGTTAGAGTACATGAACTCCTTCCTAAAGTATGTTGGAATTTTGTATAACCTGAATTTTTGAAGGTCTTTATACTGGAGTCAAACTATTGTGAGCTCATATGTACTGCAGCTCTGTTATATCTGGCAAATAATAACCCTACTTGGGCAAATAGCCAGTCCATCTGGTTTTTAAAACCCTTCTGTCCCCTCTTTCATGATGATCCTTGAGCCTTGGGGTGGTGTATGGTAAAGATATTTCATTAGATGTAGACCACCATATTTAACAGTGCCTCTTCACATGATTGTGCATTAAAAATATTTTATGCCTTGCTTCTGAGTCTTGTTTGTTTCATTTAACACAAAAGTATACACTACAAACCATTTTCTTATACACAGCATGTTTATTTTATTCATTGAAATAGTATGATTATTTTACTCTTTGAGATTAAATACTATGCTAGTGAGTGTGTGTGTGGGGGTATGTGTTTAGAGGTTTTTTTAGCCACATATATCCATTCATCCACCCACCCATCCATCTATCCATCCATCCATCCACCATCCATCCATCTATCCATTTATTCACTCATGGATAAGAAAATGATTCATGATTTGTAAATAATACCACAGTAAGGATGCTTGTTTCCTGTGGGTCCTTTGGTACAGAGCAAGACTGCTAAGACTATATTACATGATAATTTTACTTATATTTTTGAGAAACTTCTATGCTGATTTCATTGAAAATAAAATTTCACCAGAAGTATCTATTTTTAATGTAAGGTACTAAATTACTTTTAAACTGGAAAAGTTAACTTATTTAAAATATTTGTAATCAATGTATATGAGTAATTTGTTTGTATGTATGTTTGTGCACCACATGCATGAAATGCCTAAAGAGCCCAAAAGAAGACATTATATTCCCTGAAACAGGAGTTACAGAAGGTTGTAAGCCACCATGTGGGTTTTGGGAATAGAACTTTGAAACTCTGGAAGAGAAGTAAAACTCTAAACCTTTGAGTCACTTGTCTAACTCTTCTTTTTTCATTCCTTTTATTTAGTCTACTGCTTTATATTTTTAAAAAACTAAAAGAAATGTTAATAGGAGATAATCTTGCCTCATTCCTGACTTTACAGGAAATATTTTTTCTTTTTCTCAATATAGTATATTTTGTCTATAGGCCTAGCATGTATAACCTCTATTAAATGGAGGTAAGTTCTTTGTATTTCTGGTTTCCTGACATCATTTCTCTTGAAGAAGAGATAAAATTTTGCCATTAAATTCCTCTGCAAATATTGAGATGACTATGTAATGTCTAGTCTTATATTATACTTATAATATGTATTGGATTTTGTGTTGGGTTTTTAATTGTTTGTTTAAATTTCCTTACTATTTATTTATTTATTTATTTATTTACATCTCAAATGCTGTCCACATTCCAAGTTTCCCCTCCAAAAGACTCCCATCTTATCCCCCTTCCCCTGCCTCTATGAGTGTGCTCCAACACCTACCCACCCACTCCTGCCTCCCTGCCCTATCATCCCCCTATGATAGGGCATTGAGCCTCCCAGGACCAAGGGCCTCCCCTCCCTTTGATGCCAGAGAAGGCAATCCTCTGCTTCATATGCAGCTGGATCCATGGGTCCCTCCATGTATACTCTTTGGATGGTGATTTATTCCCTGGAAGCTCTGGGGGGTACAGTGAGTTGACATTTTTGTTCTTCCTATAGGTTTGTAATCCCCTTCAGCTCCTTCAGTACTTTAGCTCTTCCTTTGAGGACCGTGTGCTCAGGCCAGTGGTTGGCTGCAAGCATCCACATCTGTATTGGTCAAGCACTGGCAGAGCCTCTCAGGGAACAGCTATAAAAAATGGGGTACAAAGATTTCTCAATTGAAGAATCTCAAATGGCAGAGAAGCACCTAAAGAAATGTTTAATATCCTTAGTCATCAGAAAAATTCAAACCAAAACGACCCTGAGATTCTATCTGACTCCAGTCATAATGGCTAAGGTAAAAAATTCAGGTGATAGCAGATGCTGGTGAGGATCTGGAGAAAGATGAACACTCCTGTATTGCTGGTGGGATTGCAATCTGGTACAACCACCCTAGGAATCAGTCTGGCAGTTCCTCAGAAAATTGGAAATATTTCTACCTGAGGACCCTTGAGTCCATTAATATTGAGAGATATTAAAGACAGATGACTGTTGGTTTTGATATGCTTGTTTATGTAGGTGGCTTTATGTGCTTGTGGTTCTCTCTTTTTGGCTTTGTTGTGAGATGCTTAATATCTTGTCTTTTCTTTGGTGTAGGTATCTTCCTTGTGTTGTAGTTTTCCTTCAGTAATTTTTATTAATGTGAAAAATCAAAATTGGTCTGAAGTTCTTTTTTTTTGTTGGGTCTTTGTGTGGTTTGGGTATCAGGTTAAATGTGGCTTCATACAATGAGTTTGGCACTGTTCCCTTTAATTTTATTTTATGGAATGGTTTGATGAATACTGATATTAGCTCTTCTTTGAAGGTCTGGTAAGATTCTGCACTAAAACAATCTGGGTCTGGGCTATTTTTGGTTGTAAGATTTTAATGATGCCTTGTATTTTCTTAATTGTAGGTCTGCTACAATTAGATAGTGTACTTGATATTGATTTATCTTTGGTAAATGGTATCTCTCTATAAAAACATTCATTTCATTTAGATTTTCCAGTTTTGTGGAGTACAGGCTTTTGAAGTAGGAACTAATGGTTTTTTTTTTTTAATTTCCTCAGTTTCTGTTGTTATATCTCCCTTTTCATTTCTAATTTTGTTAATTTGAATATTGTATCTGTGCCCTTAGTTTAGCTAAGAGTTTATCTATCTTGTTGATTTTCTCAAAGAACCAGCTTTTGGTTTTGTTGATTCTTTTTATTGTTGTCTTTGCTTCTAATTGATTGATTTCCTCCCTGAGTTTGACTACTTCCTGCCATTTAGTTCTCATTGGTGTGTTTGATTCCTTTTGTTCTAGAGCTTTAAGATGTGCTGTTAAGTTGCTAGTGTAGGATTGCTCCAATTTCTTTAGGAAAAGCGCGTAGTGCTATAAATTTTCCTCTTAATATTGCTTTCATTGTTTCTCATTAGTTTGGGTATTCTGTGCCTTCATTTTCACTGAATTCTATAAAGACTTTAATTTATTTCTTTACTTCTTCTCTGACTAAGTTATCATTGAGAAGAGAGTTTTTCAGTTTCCATGTGTATGTGGGCTTTCTGTTATTTTTGTTGTTATTAAAGTTTAGCCTTAGTCCATGGTAATTTGATAGAATGCAAGGGATTATTTCAATCTCCGTGTTTCTATTGAGGTTTGTTTGTGACTGATTATATGGTCAGTTTTGGAAAAGGTACCATGAGGTGTTGAGAAGTTATATTCTTTAGTTTTAGGGTGAAATGTTCTGTATACATCTGTTAAGCCCATTTGGTTCATAAACTCTATTAGTTTCACTTTGTCTTTGTTTAGTTTCTGTTTTGATGACCTATCTGTTAATGAGAGTGGGATGTTGATGTCTTTCACTATTATTGTGCAGAGTTCAATGTGTTTTTTGAGTTTTAGTAAAGTTTCTTTTTTACAAACGTGGGTACCTTTGCATTTGGTGCAAAGACGTTCAGAATTGAGACTTCACTTTGGATACTTATTCTTTTGATGAGCATGAAATGTTTTCCCTCATATCTTTTGATTACTTTTGGTTGAAAGTTTATTTTATTGGATTTTAGAAGGGCTACTACAGTTTGTTTCTTGGAATGGTTTGCTTGGAACATTTTTTTCAGCCCTTTACTCTGAGGTAGTGTCTGTCTTTGTCACTGAGGTGTGTTTCATGTAGGCAGCAAAATTCTGGGTCCTGTTTATGTATTCAGTCTGTTAGCCTTTGTCCTTTCATTGGGGGAATTGAGTCCATTTTTGTTTGGAAATATTAATGATCAATTATTGTTAATTCCTCTTGTTTTTTGTTGGAGGTGTTATTATGTGTTTGTGATTCTCTTCCTTGAAATTTGTTGTGAGATGGTTAATTTATTATGTTTTCTTTCATGTAGTTGTTTCCCTCCTTGTGTTGGAGTTTTCCTTCTAGTATCCTCTGTAAGGCTTGATTAGTGAAAGATGCTTAAATTTGGTTAGGTCATTACTCTGACATTGTATATTTTATACCTGATTTGGCTTCTTGGTATTTCTTTTTATAAGACTTTCAAAATCAAGTGATTCCTGGCCATGAAACAGAAGAAAAATTGCCCTATTTCTCAATGGATTTGGATGAAACCTGGTAACAAAATCAGGTATAACTCTAAGAGAAGACACTGGAGGAGAATGAAGCAGGGTCTGTAAGGTGTTTTACAATGGCAAGACTAGGGTTTATACTGAATCATGGTCATCGTCAGTTTTACCAGAAAGTTCAACATTTTAACCTGGAGACTTGCTCATGTCTAAATTGGTAATAACATGGTTTTTTTTTGTTTTTTGTTTGTTTGTTTTTGTTTTTTCAAGACAGGGTTTCTCTGTGTAGCCCTGGCTGTCCTGGAACTCACTCTGTAGATCAGGCTGGCTTCGAACTCAGAAATCCACCTGCCTCTGCCTCCCAAGTGCTGGGATTAAAGGTGTGTGCCACCACTGTCTGGCCA